>NW_006780882.1:2905017-2997103 GCF_000442215.2 Lipotes vexillifer | reverse complement strand
GGGACATGGGTTCGTGCCCTGGTCTGGGAAGATCCCACATGCCGCGAAGCGGCTGGGCCTGTGAGCCATGGCCGCTGGGCCTGTGCGTCCCGAGCCTGTGCTCCGCAGTGGGAGAGGCCACAACAGTGAGAGGCCCACGTACTGCAAAAAAAAAAAGATACTTTTCTCTTTTGCGTCTTCTATGTATAGCTGATTATGATTTTGTCACAGTTTTAAGATCCAATATTTGGTCTAGTAATTAGAGTCCTTTTTGGATATAAATAATAGAATACCCAACTCACCATTTCTTAAAAAAATGACAGTAAAATGCACTCAGTTTTTCATTCTTTTCCTTGAGAAAAACATGAATTCTCGTTTTAAGTAATTCAGGCAACTGCCATTTATCTAAACGTATGATTATATTTGAGATCAGTGATTATTGATCAACATTTATCTTAAAATTTCTGCTCACATAGCTTTGCATAATAGTGTCAGTTAAATAGCAACGTAGGCTATGTGGGCACTTTTACAGGATTAATGGGCAGTACATTTCTGTAATTTATTTTTTCCCTGAAGGTCCTCAAATTAAAACATGGAAATTAACCAGAGTCTGTTTAAAGAGTTTATATGAACAGAATATATTCCTAGATATTTATCAAAAATTAGCTATATCTAGGAAAAAATATACACTTTCTAGAATTGACTAAGTGCTTTAAAATTTTCTGCTTCATAAAAATAAGTGGGAGCATGTTTGCTACTTATATATTTCTCTGTTATAAAGAAAGAAAAATCTTACTAATATCTGTTAAGAAAGAGTTTATCACAATAATGTCTAAGAGGAACTTACTGATAACAGTGTCAGATGAAGTATGGATGCATTAATGTGATTTGTAAATATGACTTTTGTTCTAAGGGAAAGAACAAAGAAGGAATCAGTTCAGGAGAAAAAAACTGATTAGAAATATAAAGAATTAGTCAAATTGAAATATAACATCCTGGAGCTTAAAAGGAAAGCAATTTTCACAACTCAGCTGCAAATTTCCTTGTTACTTTCAAACTAAGCCAATATGTTTATTTCCATGTGTTTTACAACCTTACCAACATTCTAACTTATTTATGAGCCCTAGGTAGTACTCAACGAACTTCTGCATATTCTATTATGCCTACTACCCTAATGGGATGATTTATTCTTTTATTTTGTTTTTAATTTTAGTACTTAGTTTACTTGACTGTGCATAAATTAGTCTGAATGTAGCATTTATCACACAAACTGAGCATTAATAATACATTTCAATATTACTTCAAGAATAGAAATAATACACTAGAAAATAAAACTTGACTTTTAAAATGATAGGAATAAAAAATAAAATGAAAATTAAATGAGGCAATACAATATTTATTCCAGTGCATTTTTTTAATTAATGAGAAATGTGTGCTTCACAAAATAATGACATACACTTTCAAATATCTTGTATATTACCCTTAAGTCAAATTGGGATTTGGTACAGAAATGATGTTTCTTCATATTATCAGAATGAACTCAGAACACTGTGAAAGCAATAGGTTTAAAAGACAAAAAAGCAAACCAAAAGAAAACTTCAAAAACTATCTTATCAATAGCAGGACTATTATTAAGGTTCATTTACTAACTCTATTAAAGTTGGCATTTTCAATTAAACTTTCATTATTTTAATGATATGAGAATATCTGAAACATGCTCTCAGCTTCAGCACTGTTGCTGTTTTGGACTGGAGTATTCTTGGTTGAGGGGGACTGCCCTGTGCTTTGTAGGATGCTTGTAACATCCCTGGCATCTACCTGCTAGATTCTAGCGGTACTCAGTCATGGCAATTTAAAATGTCTCCAGATGTTACTAGATGTCTTTTGGCATGTGTATGTATACGCACGTGTGTGTGGGTAGTTGCCCTGAGTTGAGAGCCACTTATTTAAAATTATTAAATCTACCCAGCACTTGGTTTTATGGTTGTCATAGATCCTATTTTCAAATATTCAGCAAATTTTTACACTACATTCTCAATGTTTGTAAGGAAATCTACTTTTGTAATTGAATCGATTTTGCTATATTTTATGAGGGGAATAGTAGCTTGTAGTGAGTGTAATGTGTACTAAGGATCCAGTTTTATAACATGGAAGTAGCAGGATCAATTAAAATTTGGGTAGGAGAAAATGGCAAGATTCACTCAAACACAGTAGAAAGCAAAAGCAATAATGGATGGCATCTATAAATCTATTTTTTCATAGATGCCTTCCATAATGTATTACTTGGAGAGCTGACAAAGATCAAAGCAAACACAAATAGAAAGGCTATTGTTTTTATATCAGCATGATTACAGGAGATATGTTATATAAGTTACAAGCAGTAGATATCAGTACCAAAACACCATTTTCCAATGCAGATGTACATTTTCTTCCAAAGAGATAAAAGGTCACATAAAAGAGAAGAAATGGGGCTTCCCTGGTGGCGCAGTGGTTGAGAGTCCGCCTGCTGATGCAGGGGACACGGGTTCGAGCCCCAATCCGAGAAGATCCCACATGCCGCGGAGCGGCTGGGCCCGTGAGCCATGACCGCTGAGCCTGCGCGTCCGGAGCCTGTGCTCCGCAACGGGAGAGGCCACAACAGTGAGAGGCCCGCGTACCGCAAAAATAAAAAATAAAAAAATAAAAATAAATAAAATTATATTTCTCTACAAAAAAGAAAAAAATAGGTAGGATCGTTCTTATCAGTACAATTTGTATATAGATTACTCATTGTCAGTTCTTCATTTGTGATCTGCCTCTCTTACTGCCTATACATAGGAAAGTGTCAGTAATCATTCGTTAATCCACATCCTCTCCCTTCTCTTCTACCCAACAAATAGTTACTAACACCTCTATAATTTATTTGTATGTCTATTTAATGCGTTAGGATTCTAAATAGAAGCATGCATTTATTTGATATTTACTTGTGAGTTAATTAATTAATCATTTCTACTCCTTCTAGATTCTGTGTCTATATTTCTGAATAGTTCCCCCATTGATACCAGGACTCTGGCCCCATGTGTCAATAACTTTGATGGCTATAGTATATACTCATAGGGCTCTGTACTGATGACCTCTTCCAGGTTGGCTCATTCATCACTCAAGTTCTTGGAAGAGCTGTTACTAATGGCTCACAGTTGCAGTCTTCACAGATAATTGCCTTTATCCAAAGTAAGGTCACCCTCCTTCTCCCAGAGGGTGACTCACATCCACTGACATGTTCATGTGAAAATTCAAAAGTCCATCCCTTTGACTCAATTTGGGCAATCTCTGAAGGACTACCCCAGCTCTAGAACTCTTTGTGTTGACTGAAGCCTCAGTTGCAACTACCTTGCAGATGAGCCTCTTCCTCTGCCTGATCCCACCTTTCAGGTCCATCACTCAAGAAAACCCCCTCATAAATATCTTATATACATCTCCCTATTGGGTAGATGGGGGAGAAAAATACTTTATGACTTAATCATAAGGGAAACAAAAATTCAGAAAAGAAAAAACTCTTAGCCCAGTAGAATTCCTATGTCAGTCTCAGAGCTCTGTTAAGACAGGAGCGAGGTCCTGAAATGTGAGAAGAAAATATGTGGGTAGATGCAGGCAATAAATTGAGCTCATTATTCTCTAAACCAAGGCTACTTAACCTTGACACTATTGGCATTTTGGGCCAAATAATACTTAGTCGTGGGGGTGGGGGGGTTGTCCTGTGCACTGTAGGGTATTTAGCAACATCCCTGGCCTCTACCCACTGGATGCCAGCAACACCTCCTCTCCAAGTTGTGATAACCAACAATATCTCCAGACACAAAACCCTGGGGCTTGGCAAATTGCCTCTGGTTGAGAACCACCGTTTTCATATCCTCTGGCTCTAAATGTGACCCACTTGCCCTTATTAAATGATACTGCTTATTTTCTGGAAGACCCTGCAGAAATCTGAAGAGAGGCAACTGCTTTACAAAATACTGCTTGTCCTCAGGACCTATACCATTTTCCTCTCTGCCAGCCAGACCAACACACCTTGACTGGGGAGATGCTGAGTCCCTAGAAAGAAGATGAAGGGCTTTGCAACAAGTTCCAGCAGGAGCCAACAGAGGTTTTATGGGATGATTTATTGAGGGTAATGTATAAGGGGGAGAGTATAAAGTCAGATATGTGGGAAACAAATGTTCAGGGACCTGCACATCAGTGAAGTTTTTCAGGGTCAAGTGGATTGAGATATAAATGAGCATTTCCTCCCATAAGTAAGAATGAAATACAACACTTGGTAGAACTTTTCAGGTTCAGGGAACAACATATTTCACATTGAGATTATGGGATGACACAGAAGGCTACATCTCTGCATGTATACAAAGAAGGAAAGGGCTCTTGCATTGCCTAAGCTCCATTGCTCTGCACCTTGGGAAATCTGGTCCAGCAGACACTGTAGTACAAAAAACATCTTTGGATTTAATGTGGAGTTAACACCAAACCCCAATAAGAGAATGCAATTAATACCTTAGGATATGAGAGCAAAGTCATGCAAACCGACGAAAAATCTATACACTTTGAAAACTTGGCAGACTGAAAATTAGTTCATGGCATGCTACTGAGATGGAGCTTCTAATCATGGAAACCAAGTGACCATGCAGCTAGAGTTGGGTTATGTCTGATCCACCAAATTATAATATGGACCAATCCAATAGCAATCCATGGTAAGATAAAAGTTGTATATCCAGGATCAAAAACTAGGAGAGTCAAACTATACAATAAGCCCAAAGTAGACTGGTGTCACACTATAGTTCCCCTCAGAGGAAGCCTTCAGGAGACCAGGAAGAGCCTCAACTGATACACCTGGACATCCACCTTGTGCAGAAAGAAATGCGACCTAAGGAAAGAATATATCTGGGCTCATGGGCAGTGGCAGATGGCCTATCATATTGAACACAGACATGGAAGAAAAAATACTGGAAGATCATTGACATAGTTTCTAAGGAGGAGGCATACATAAGGATCAATTGGATTGGACATGAAATGTAAAGGTCTTTGCATAATGCTTGACACTACCTGGGAGTACCCACCACTAACCAACTGAGTAGATAGAATGACTCAGCCCATTGACTTCAGTCACTGTGATAATGGCTAGCCCAGCGCTGAAACAATGGGTACATAAATGGAGAAGCTATGGCAGCAGAGATGGATGCTATGCATATACATGGGCTGTGTATGGGTTGCTACTAATCTAGTTTTTCCAACCTGTCAGAAACAGAGACCAATATTGAGCCTCCGTTATAAAACCATCCTTCAAGGAAAACATCATTTGGTGGCAAGTTTACTGTATTTAAATTCTTCTACTCTGAAAGGAGCAGCAATTCACACTGACTGGGATTCACATGTATTCCCAGAATAGGTTTTTCTTTCTTGACTGTGGGGTCGTGGCCAGCATAATCATAAGAATACTTAGTCTTTAATCCACTGGCACAAGACCCCATATAACACTGTCTAGGAACAAGAGACCCACGTTACACTAAAGCAGCAACAGCAACTGGTCTTGAACATGGGATCTACTAGTTTCACCACATTGGTCCACCCAGAAATTGCCGGCCTGATGGAATAGAGGAACTGCTTCTTAAAGATGAAGTTGGGGGCTTCCCTGGTGATGCAGTGGTTGAGAGTCCACTTGCCGATGCAGGGGACACGGATTCATGCCCCGGTCCAGGAAGATCCCACATGCCGCGGAGCGGCTGGGCCCGTGAGCCATGGCCACTGAGCCTGCGCATCCGGAGCCTGGGCTCCGCAACGGGAGAGGCCACAACAGTGAGAGGCCCGTGTACTGCAAAAATAAAACCCAAAAACAAAAAAAAAAAAATGTAAAATGGAGATAGCTAGCACCTCAGTAGGGTATTGAAAGTAAGTAAGAAAGTTAATTTGTTCTGACTTAGGAGTCACAATGGAAGAGAAGTAGAGGGAGGACTTGGCAGACTAGGTAATACAAACACACACACATTACTGTTTTGCTCTATATACTGACCTTGACGTCAAGTGAATTAAATGGATATTCATGGCAATGTTATCGGCACTCTGGAGCATCATACCTGCTGTATAAATGCTGGTTGATCCTGATTCCAAATGACTGTCTCTACTTTATGCAGAGCACTAATAACTATGTGTAAACAAGGAAGACTTAATCTATTTTACTAGTTAGGGTTAGTGAAAATATTTGAGATCTTAAGCTTTCTGATAAAAATCAAAGTAATCATCAGAAAGAGAAAAACAAATACCGTATGCTAACACATATATATGTAATCCAAAAAAAAAAAGTGTGTAAACAAGGAAGACTTAATCTATTTTACTAGTTAGGGTTAGTGAAAATATTTGAGATCTTAAGCTTTCTGATAAAAATCAAAGTAATCATCAGAAAGAGAAAAACAAATACCGTATGCTAACACATATATATGTAATCCAAAAAAAAAAAGTTTCTGAAGAACGTAGGGGCAGGACAGGAATAAAGATGCAGATGTAGAGAATGGACTTGAGGACACGGGGAGGGGGAAGGGTAAGCTGGGATGAAGTGAGAGAGTGGCATGGACATATATACACTACCAAATGTAAAATAGATAGCTAGTGGGAAGCAGCCACATAGCACAGGGTGATCAGCTTGGTGCTTTGTGACCACCTAGAGGGGTGGGATAGGGAGGGTGGGAGGGAGATGCAAGAGGGAGGAGATATGGGGATATATGTATACATATAGCTGATTCACTTTGTTATACAGCAGAAACTAACACACCATTGCAAAGCAATTATACTCCAATAAAGATGTTAAAGGAAACATTTCCTCATTTTCTAATCCTGAAAAGTATCCATTATTGAATGCAAATTGAGCCTGGGCCTATGCTTGTAAATCCTGCAGGTACAAATTAGAAGGTTCATTATAGAGCAGAATATAATGAAACTAAGCTTTACTTGGCAACATCAGCCTCATTATCTGAACTGAGCCTGCGCATCCGGAGCCTGGGCTCCGCAACGGGAGAGGCCACAACAGTGAGAGGCCCGTGTACTGCAAAAATAAAACCCAAAAACAAAAAAAAAAAAATGTAAAATGGAGATAGCTAGCACCTCAGTAGGGTATTGAAAGTAAGTAAGAAAGTTAATTTGTTCTGACTTAGGAGTCACAATGGAAGAGAAGTAGAGGGAGGACTTGGCAGACTAGGTAATACAAACACACACACATTACTGTTTTGCTCTATATACTGACCTTGACGTCAAGTGAATTAAATGGATATTCATGGCAATGTTATCGGCACTCTGGAGCATCATACCTGCTGTATAAATGCTGGTTGATCCTGATTCCAAATGACTGTCTCTACTTTATGCAGAGCACTAATAACTATGTGTAAACAAGGAAGACTTAATCTATTTTACTAGTTAGGGTTAGTGAAAATATTTGAGATCTTAAGCTTTCTGATAAAAATCAAAGTAATCATCAGAAAGAGAAAAACAAATACCGTATGCTAACACATATATATGTAATCCAAAAAAAAAAAGTTTCTGAAGAACGTAGGGGCAGGACAGGAATAAAGATGCAGATGTAGAGAATGGACTTGAGGACACGGGGAGGGGGAAGGGTAAGCTGGGATGAAGTGAGAGAGTGGCATGGACATATATACACTACCAAATGTAAAATAGATAGCTAGTGGGAAGCAGCCACATAGCACAGGGTGATCAGCTTGGTGCTTTGTGACCACCTAGAGGGGTGGGATAGGGAGGGTGGGAGGGAGATGCAAGAGGGAGGAGATATGGGGATATATGTATACATATAGCTGATTCACTTTGTTATACAGCAGAAACTAACACACCATTGCAAAGCAATTATACTCCAATAAAGATGTTAAAGGAAACATTTCCTCATTTTCTAATCCTGAAAAGTATCCATTATTGAATGCAAATTGAGCCTGGGCCTATGCTTGTAAATCCTGCAGGTACAAATTAGAAGGTTCATTATAGAGCAGAATATAATGAAACTAAGCTTTACTTGGCAACATCAGCCTCATTATCTGAACACTATTTGAAATCTTACTCATTTGGTGGTAATTACATATGACTACTTGCTTGCTCTCTCTCTACCCACATTCACCTTGTCAGTCACAAGGCTGTTTTGTAACATTTGTTTTACTTCTCCATCTCTACCACCTATCTGCAGCCTCTGAAGTCATTGTATCCCTAATGCTTGTGATACGTTCTGCCAATTACCAAAGGTTTTCCTCTGAACTCGTGAAATAACTCTTTACAATAGCCAGGACATGGAAACAACCTAAATGTCCAACAATAGATGAATGGATAAAGAAGATGTGGTACATCTATACAATGGAATATTACTCAGCCATAAAAAGGGACGAAATTGAGTCATTTATAGAGATGTGGATGGACATAGAGTCTGTCATACAGAGTGAAGTAAGCCAGAAAGAGAAAAACAAATATCATATACTAATGCATACATGTGGAATCTAGAAAAATGGTACAGATGAACCTATTTCCAGGGCAGGAATAGAGATATAGATGTAGAGAAGGGAGATGTGGACATGGGGGGGAAGTGGAGGGGGGAACAAATTGGGAGATTAGGTTTGACATAAATACACTACCATGTGTAAAATAGATAGCTAGAGGGAAACTGCTGTATAGCACAGGAAGCTCATTTCAGTGCTCTGTGAAGACCTAGATGGGTGGCATGGGGGTGGTGGGAGGGAGGTCCAAGAAGGAGGGGATATAGGTATACATATAGCTGATTCACTTCATTGTACAGCAGAAACTAACACAACAGTGTAAAGCAATTTTACTTTAATAATAATAATAATAATAATAATAATAATAAACCTAATTACACTGGAAATAGATTTGACTTACCAGAATTCTTAGTTTCTCAAATGTCAATTAAATAAGCAATTCAAATAAGCCTGCAAAAAATCTAAAGTTGTATTTCATTGTTTTTGAAGGCTTATGAAAGAGGTTTTTTATATCTTAACTTCTATAAACATAGAAGTTTCTTCTCATAGAAGGGTGCTAAATGGCCTTTATCAACTCTGTGTTTTCTGTATTCATTCCCATATCTTAGTGGAGAAGCCTGGATCTAACTTTCTCAGAGTGCCTAACTTACACAGTGCCAGTTTGGATTCTCCTATTGAGAGATATTCATGCAAGATTTGGAAGTTGGAAGGTAATACTAAGCAATTATTCACCAGTGGAAGCTGTGAACAGGCCCATGGATGTCTTCAGTGGCCAACTTTGGGCTTTACCAAAAATTCCCTGCTGTCCTCAGCAAAATCACCCTTTTCAATTGGTCAAGCAGCTGAAATCTTCAAGGACAGCTTGCCTGCACCTCTTGTACTTCTGTACTTCCTCAGAGCCTCCCTGATATTTACTACTTCGGGTCTTCCAATGGTTGTATAAGCCACTAATTACCTTCATTCAATTCCTTACTGCCTGAAATACCTGGAGTGGTTTATGTTTCTCTGACTATATCTGACTGACACAGGAGATAATGGGAGAAGGTGTGCACATTAAAGATGAGAGGCTTTGTATTTTGGAGAGTTACTTTCAAATCTCAACTTAAAAAATGCAATGTTTTACTAAGCCTTAACTCAGTATTTGAGACAAGATGAGGAGAAATTTGTAAAGTAAAGGAGAAAAGCATTCTGGGAAAATGGTTTTTAATACTCCGAATTATTGTCAATTGGTCAGAGGCCATGACATCTCTCTTTCCTCAGTTTTTCTAGATAGCATTCTTACTTTGCATTTTAAAAAATCTATGATTTGTGTAAGATTACTGAAAAATGAGAAAGGAGCTACTCATGATTATGGTTTATGAAAACAATATCTTGTTATGTAGAAATACATCTACTTTTAGAGAAATAAAATTAATTATTAAAGTTTCTAAAGTGAAATTCAAATATATGTGTTGTATTTTACACGTTGAAAATACAAATGTTATACTGTAGAAGAAAGTCAAACAAGACGGATCAAAATCATTTATTTTTAAAACCTGGAATTTTAGATCAGACATAAAAAGTTATCAAGCTATCATATACTGAACATATATTACATATGTATAGTAATTTAGTCTATAAAAACTGGCAATTCATAATTCTTATTTCATCAATAACAACCAAAGATTCAGAAACTTTGAAATGACATATACTGATTTTTATTTTAAAATGTTATATGTGTCTTGGCAGTAATTCACTTTGAAGTAGAAACCATCTGCAGAAAGAATGAGTCATTTTGTACATTTTGTTTGAAATTTTTGAATTGCTTTTTTCTATAATTAATATTTATGTATGAAACTTAAATTGTAAGGTGTTGTGTTATTTCTGATTATATCTGTATAATCACTACTTTGACAGTGGTGAAATAATCTTTCCATAAAAAGACATATCTCTTTTCAGCTATTTTATCATTATAATGGTAGAACTAACTATGGTTGCTTGTTAAATCTATTAAAGCTTAAACTGTGAATGGCTACTATTAAAAATTTTAAATATTTCCCTCTTCTCCCTGCCTCACAAAAAGGTCAAGAAGGTCAATAAAATTTTATATTTATTCATATTTCAAAATATCTAGTCAAGTTTTAGAAATGGATGGCAGTGATGGTTGCACAACAATGTGAATGTACATAACTACCACAGAAACATATACTTAAAATGGTAACTTTTATGTTATATATATATATTTCCTCACAATAAAAATACTGGAAAATTATTCTATCATTTACTGTTAATCAGGATTCATCTTCATCCTTTTTTTCCCCCCTTTGGCAGTGATCAAATTATAATTGATTTCAGGTAGGCAGGGTTGAGATACAACAATAAATATTTTGTTTTAGTAGGTAAAACTTTAAAAACTGTAGGGAGAAATTACTAAAATATCTTATGTAGAATAGAAGTCAACTGATTCATGATAGGCCACTTTATATTTAAATTTATATAATATAATTTATATTTAATGAATGAGCTGAATTCAGACATAATCCATAAGAAAAATGGATTGACTTAGACTAACCATTTAAATAGGGAGAAAGGGAATTATAAGAATTTATATCTAATTAAGATGGGATCAGTCTTGTCAAGAAGATTGGAAAAGAAAAACAGAACAGCAGCTCAACTCAGTAGTGACAATCCTATGTTGTTCCAGTGCCAGAGAAAACCTTTTCTTTGTTGAATAGTTGTGGGATATCCAAACCTGATTTGCCTCTTGCCTGCCTATATTCTCTAAGGGAACTCATTCTTATACACTCACCCCTCAGCTTTCACAGAGATTACAGTCAGTCTCCCAACAGAGATAAGAGAAGCCATGTGAAGCAAACCCACATGTACAGACAAACCCTATAGCCGCTACCCATAATCCACCCAGCCCTTACTGAAATCAGTAAGCATTTGAAGAGGACCAAGAACACACAATGAAAGAATAGGTTAACTTCTTTAAAAGGAAGTGTGGTGGAAAAGAAAGAGGATGTTTTTCTTCCTGTCTCAGTTTGGAAACATTTAAATAACACTAGAAATATTTATATCTTGAAGGTCTGATAGAACCACTTGTGAAAAATCAGTCTTGTTTTATTTTGGAAAGGAGCTGTTTGACAGCTTTCTCAAATCCTACCGTGATAATTGGTTTGTTTACATTTTATGTTCTCCTGGTAATTTATATTTTCTGAGAATTTGAAGTCAATTTTCAAATTTATTTGAATAGAGTTGAGTAAAATATCGTCCTATAATTAGTTTCCTCAATATGGTTATGTGATTATTCCTTTGTTTGATTAGATTAGCTAGTGGTTTATCTATTTAATTAGTTTCTTTCGAAATATGAACTATCGACTTTATTTATTAATGCTAGTATTTGCTGAATATTATTCCATTGTATTTTTATCCATTCACTTGTTTATGAATACTAGGGTGGTTTCCAACTTGGCCTTTTACAAATAAGGCTACCATGACTTACTTGCACATGTCATTTTATGAATATATACTTTTATCTGTCTTAGATGAATACTGAGAAATGAAATGGCTGGGTAATATGGCAACTATGTTAAACTTTTTAAGAAACTGCCAATTGCTTTTCACAGTGGTTGTATCTTTTTAATTTCCCACCAGCAGTTTGTGTGACATCCAGTTTAGTGAGACATTATTAACAAATTTGGTACTCTAAGTTCGTAAATTTATCTATTTTTATAGATATGTAGTGCTATCTCATTTATGGTTTTTAACTTACATTTCCCTAATAACTACTTGAAATATTTTTCCACGTGGTTATTTGCCATCTGTATACCTTTTTGGTAAAGAATCTTTTCAGATTTGTGCACTATTTTTTTTAATGTAGGTTAACCTTTATCTTGTTGAACTATGAGAGTTCTTTATACACTCTAAAACAAAAGTCCTTTGTCAAATATACACATTGTAATTATTTCTCCATTTTTTTGTATCATATTTTCATTTAATTCATAGCCTCTCTTGAAGAACAAAAGTTTTAATTTTGATAAAATTTAGTTTACCATTTTTTTATAATCCATGGTTTTTGCATCCTATGAAATGTTCACTTACATCAATACCCAAATATTCTCTCATATATTTTCTAGTAGAAATTTTATAATTTTCGTATTTATATTTAGGTCTGCAATCCAATTTGAGTTAATTTTGTGTATGAAGTGAGGTAATGGACATTTTTTTTCCATACAGATATTCAGTTGATTGCGTTGATCCTGCACCATTTCTTCAAAAAACTTTTCTTCCTCACTGAGTTGCCTTGGCATTTTTGTTGTAAATCAACTTACCATAAATATGAGTTTAATTTTGTACTCTCAGTTCTGTTCCATTAATCTCTGTGTCTCTCCTTGTCATAGTTTTACCCTTATTCTTACTTTCATTCATCTAAGTATATCTTCATTTGTTCTTTATGCTTGAATATTTTTGCTCTATATAGAATTCTGAGTTAATTTTTTTCTTTCAGCTATTAAAATTTTTGATTTCTTGTCTTCTTTCCTTTCTAAATTCTTATGAGAAATCTAGTCATTCAAATTGTTGTTCATCTCTATATTTTTCCTAGCTTGTCTCAATAATTTCTCTTTATCTTTGTTTTTAGCTATTTGACTATGCTGTGCTTATATACGTCACTTGATTTGAGATTTCAGCCATTCTATCTTTATATTTATCTCCTCTTTCTCTTTTTTCTCCTTCTGAGGTTCTAATTTTCTGTATGCTAGACTTGTCTTACAATATGGCCCCATATGTCTCTGAGGTTCTGGTTGTTTTTTCTTTCTCCCAAGTTTTTCTCTTTCCTCTTCAGATTGCATAACCTATCTTCAACTTCATCGACTCATTCCTCATCAATCTCATTTTTCTTTTACACCTTTCAGTAATTTTTTTTATTAAGATGGTATTTTTTTAAGAAGTGTTTCTTTTTTATATTTTGATTCTCTACTGGAAAATTCCAATGCTTTTCTTTTTTCATAAATCTGTGTTCCTCATTGGGCACAGTTATAATAGCTTCTTTAAAATTCTTGCTTCATAATTCTAGCATCTGAGTTATCTTCGAGTACTCATCTATTATATGTCTGTTCCATTGAGAATGAGTTACATTGCCCTAGATTTTCTTATGCTAAGAACTTTGGATTGTATCTTGGACAGTGTTAATATAATGGAAACACTAGATTCTGTCATATGTCTCTAAAGGGTGTTGCTGTTTTTATTGTAGAATCCAATTAATTTGCTTATACTTATGTTTCAAGCTATGGCACAGCCATGTTAGGCTAATGCTTAGATCTCAACTCAAACAGTTTTACTCTACCTTGCTCCTGTGTGGTTAATGGTTCAGCCTGACTTGGGCTGACCCATTTTAGACAGACTTTGGGTTCCCTTTCTCTGTCTCTCTCCTGTTTGGTTTACTCCCTCATCTCTTCAGTGGTCATTCCCCTGCTTTCTTTGGCAGAAAAGATGGAGGCTTTCTATCAGAGTTTTAGGAACATTACACTATCACCACATCTGTGGTCTCCTTTAGGGCATATGTGTAAAAACCAGGAAACTAACTTTGTGCTGGTCACCTTCCTCAAAATTTCAAAACCTGTTCAAAATTTGCTTACATTTCTTCACCTACTACAGCTCTCAGGCAATTGTTTCTTGTACTGTCATCAGAATTTTTTAGTCTATATGTGTGAGGCAGTTAGTTTGCTAGGACCCTGCTCCTTTATACAAGTAATGGAATTCCTATATATACAAAATTTTGACTATTTTTTCAAGATTATTTACCGAATATGTTGTAATTTATGTTTCGATTTTCTATTTTTTGGTATTGGGGGAGAAAGCACAAAGTATAAGGCTGTCTAATGACAATCAAAAGTATTAGAGATCTGATCCAGTATCAAATTTTACTAATAATTTTAAGGTACCATTGAAGCAAGAAGAGACCAGAATCATCAATGCAGTTCCCCAGGCCCTTTCTTACAACGTCCAAATGTACTATAGCCCTGATTAACATATGAGGTTTCCATGGGATAAATGAGTTCACATCACTTACGAAGAAGATGTCATCCCAGTCATGAAACATTCCCATTGTATAATCAGATAGTTATGTACTATACGAGACATTTTCCAAAGAGTCAGTCACCAAGTATATTTAGTATAAGAAATCTTGGACAGAATAGATATATTCTGCTGAAAGCTCTATTAAATAAATTTCAAAATATTATTAGTTGGTCTCCTAGTTTTTATTTCATTAGCAAGCTGTTTTATAAGAGTTAAAGATTCTTTTGACGGCAAGACACAACACACTGACAGCAGCATAGTGTCAGCTTACAGCTCCAAAGGACAAAAGGCTGTCAGGTGTGGCCATGCTTGGGGTTGCACCCAGTAACATAGTTACAGCAAGGTGGGGCTGTCGGAGGCAACTTATCTATGGCAAGTGGGGTGGAGTGGATTTAGCTAAGGGCTTCCAATGGCTTGGCTAATTTAAATAATTTCATGGGATCCAGGAGCTGGGGGCTATCCAGGTTGTCTAGTACCTGGCCCCTGGGCAATTAGGGCAGGAGAAGAGTGGTCCTTGATTATGAGAGCCTGATAAGGGAAATGGTTAAGTGTAGACTTAATCAGCTGCTCTAGAAGGGGAACTGACCAGTTTCTAGCCAGAGCCTCAAAACTGGGTCAAGGGCTTCCCTGGTGGTGCAGTGGTTGAGAGTCCGCCTGCCGATGCAGGGGACATGGGTTCGTGCCCTGGTCCGGGAGGATCCCACATGCCACGGAGCGGCTGGGCCCGTGAGCCGTGGCCGCTGAGCCTGCGCGTCTGGAGCCTGCGCTCCGCAACGGGAGAGGCCACAACGGTGAGAGGCCCGCGTACCGCAAAAAAAAAAAAAAAAAAAGCTGAGTCAAGATAGCATTTTTAAATAACTATACTACACTTAGAAGGGATTCTCCCTGGGTCATCTTTATTTTCTGAGTGTGTTCACTCGGTCAAGAGGGAATTGCAGACCTGTCATATAACTATTGTTTCTACAAGGCATCAGAAAGTGGTTGAGGGGAACTCCAAAAGCAAACAGGGACTCCAATTTCCCTATCCATTCATGATATTTGGAGGATACCACCTCCCAGGGTATCCTGTACAGTAGGAGGCAGCTAGGGCAGGTGGCAATCATTCTTAGCTGGAAAACGTTGGCCAGAGATCACTCTCCATGATTCCATTCCCTTTGCCTATTCTGGGCATGGAGAAGACCCTGAATCTTTTGAATGCACCATTGCATGTGAAATTCAGAGTTGAGAATAAGTTGAACATCTCTAGTATTACAGGGTTATATTTTAGAGCAACAAACACCATAAAAAAGAAATTCTATATCATGTTAAAATATGAAAAATGCTACAGTGAAAAGAAAACGGGAATGTAAAGGAGAAGAGAAATTCCTAAGCAGGCTTGTATATTTGCTTCCAGAACATCTTCAGTACCGATATTGGATGTTTAAGAAGAAATTATAGATGTTTTGCATAACAGAGCAAAAAAACCTACTAATATGGTCACTTATTTGTGCATGAATTTTGTTTTCTCTAGCTCAATTTTTATTATATTTCCCTAAGTGTCTGACTTGATGTGCAGAGATAAAAACTATTATAAATATTTACTTAAATTTAAATTAAGAAATGTTATTACTTAGTAAACTTGGTTCTGTCATATAATTTTCAAGGCAGTATGATCTAATTTAGAGGATAGTGATAAACATGCTTATCACAACTTAAAACTTTGCTTAATGGCTAAAATATGTTGCACCAAAGATAAAAAAAAATAATGTGTACCTCCACATTTTTAAAAGTTAATCTAAAACTAAGTATTTTTTTTGTTCCTCTTCTTACACTAGGACTCAAATAATACCTAGGCCATAAAAAACAAAAAACAAAAAATAAAATGAAGGGTTCTACATGTGTAAGTCCACATATTTTATATATTTGTTAATCTTAAAAACAATATTATGAGGAAATAGCGTTTTGGTATTTGAAAATGTCACTACCATTTACTTGCTTACTATTTGAGAGGATGCTTATTCCATTGCTCTCAGAAATCATTTCTATAAAAAGCCTGTTTCTTAGTCAGCTTGGGCTGCTATAACAAAATACCATAGACTGGGTTGCTTAACTATTGTTTATTTCTCACAGTTCTGGAGGATAGGAAGTCAAAGATCAAGGTGTGGGCCCTTTTCCTATCTTGTAGACAGCCTTCTTCTCACTGTGTGCTCACATGGACTTTGTTCCATGCATGTGCATGGAAAAAGAGAGAGGTGTCCTGTCTCTTCCTCCTCTTATCAGGGCATTAATCCCATCAGGAAGACCCCATCCTCATGACCTCATTAATTCAAATTACCTTCCAAAGGCCAGTCTCGAAATGTGGTCACATTGAAGCCTAGGTTTCAAAATATGAATTTTGGGGAGACACAGTCTGCAATGGTCCATTTTCATTTTTAATATGACATAGTCCTCTTTCCTATCTATGGATGATATTAAATTAGTAACCCTGGGCTTACTTACCTTAGCATTTCTGGACTTGCTAGAAGGTTTTGGGACTTGTTTTTTTTTTCATGAGACACTGCCTTTAGTTCACTCATAATAAGGTCAAATATTTGTCTGTAAGAAATAAAAAATAAATAAAACCTCCCACTGAATACTAAATATGACATTTCATTTATTTTATGTAGTCAGAATAAATAGCAGTATCTTAAGGAAATAGAAGCGCAAATAAACTCCACAACAGTTTCAATTCTACAGGTAATCTAATAACTTTCTGAACATAAAAAAGAAAGTAAAATTGCTGTCACTTCCTATGCCTGTGTCATAGCTGTTCATTTACAGAATGGAAAACTAAAACTGAGGGAGGTTAAGTTCTAGCATAAAGTTGCAGAGCTAGTGTGAATTTGCGGGGTAACAAATAATACAACCAAATTCCTCAGTGGCTTAACACAGCAAATTTAATCTCACTTATGCAGATCTGGAGGGCACCTTTTGTCAATTCTTCTCCATCTAGCCTTTGTTCATCTTATCCTTACTCTTCCTCCACCATCTTGGCCACAGAGAAAGAGAAATAGAAGACTTCAGGAGCTACTAAGTGGTTTATTCTGGAAGTGACGTACATTCTTTTCCTAGTCCATTCTGACATGGCCCTTTTCAACAGCAAGGAAACTGGGAATTTGAGCTTACTATGTGCTTGGAAGACATGGCAATAAGGGTGTAAGCAAGCACTGATTTTAAATACACAAGTAGGATGAGATAAAAACCCAATTTGAACCCAAGCCTGCTAACTCCAGAGCTTGCTAAATTAAAATGCCATGTCTAAGAGTATAAAAGAAGTATCAAAAGACACGATTCTCTCATACTCAATTTGTCAGAATAGAGCAAAGACACATCTCTAACGCACAAGCGTGTTTATATTGAGGACTCTGCTTGCAACTTTCAATTATTTAATTATTTCAACAATTTAAAATTGTTTCTAATTAATTCTGACAAACAAGTCAGATGTCTGTTAAACTGAATTATTATCACACATCTCTGCTATTCTCTTTTATCCTACAAAGGTTCTTACTCTCGCTATATTCTTGACATTTAATGAACATCTTCCAAAAGAATGTCCATATTTTGTTTTCTTAGAACAATTTAAGTTTAGTTGAGAATATGTTGGTTGCATATTCATATTATAATGTTGCATTTCATTTTCCCAAGACTGTGGATAGAAAATTGAAATAGTATCTTCTCATGACATATTATTTCAAGAGAAACATACTCACCATCATAGGAAAAGTTTTTATTATAGCACTTACCCCCCTGAAAACAATACTTGTGTTGTGTGTAGTAAGAGTTGAAATCTTAACTATATTGATAAGATGCAAATTATGTCATGTTTTATTATTCAGATTTTCCTACAAAAATAGAAACTCAAATAGTGACTTGGAAGTTATTTTTTTAAAATTCACTGTATTATTACATTTATTTTATAATCACACATTTATTCCTACATATGTCAACTCACTTTTAATGAGGATTCTAAGTGGGAATAAGGAAGCATAACCACTCAACGACTAAATTTAAAACAATAATACATTTCCCTTTTCATATTCTGTCAAAATCAAACATCCAATTCATTTATTTTTCAAGTGAAGAATGAAATAATTTCCTTGTAAACCAACACTATTCACTTTTGCCTTACATCTGAAACTGATTGTTTTAAATGACTACACAATTACACTTTAACTTTCATTGCCAAAATCCATCCATAATGTGGTGCTTAAGTGCATTCCACTTGAATCTCTTTCATTGTCTGGATTCTGCCACTCTCCACTACACATCTCTTTCTTCATGGATTACTGTGCCTGTTGCTATCACTGTTAGAATATTTATTTAAAAGGACATCTTAGGGCTTCCCTGGTGGCGCAGTGGTTGAGAGTCCGCCTGCCAATGCAGGGGACACGGGTTTGTGCCCCGGTCCGGGAGGATCCCACATGCCATGGAGCGGCTAGGCCCGTGAGCCATTGCCGTTGAGCCTGCGCGTCCGGAGCCTGTGCTCCGCAACGGGAGAGGCCACAACAGTGAGAGGCCCGGGTACGACACAAAAAAAAAAAAAAAAAAAAAAAAAAAAAATGAACATCTTAGAAGATCAGTGGAAATGAGAATACAGTTCCTTTATTGACAGCCAGTTCTATTCCAGAGTCTTCAGAATCAAACTGGAGGCTGCCTCATGATTTGGCAGACGTGGGATTTCACAGACTCAAGGCAGAGAGGCTGGGCTGAAGTAAATTATATGGTTGTTTTTGTTCTCCAAAACTTAAAGATTTAATAAAATTATGATATAATTTATACATTTCTTTTATTAAGTCCTAGTTTATTTAACTCTATCTATCTATCTATCTATCTACCTGTCATCTATCTACTATCATATTCTCTTACTACTTGTTTCCCAACATTTTCATTTATTTGAAAATCCATTTTATTGTATTTAAAAATTCTACTTTTCTTCTGTCTGGTCAAATTGAAAAAGGACAACTTCAAAAATCAAGTATAAGTTCTGTCAAAGACTGAGAAGACTCTCTAATTCTCACCATTTAACTTATCTTTATTAATTCTTTGCCACGAGAAGGGACCACAATCCATTGATCCTATGGCATCTTTACTGTGCCTCACTCCCTTCATAGCCTCATTTCTTTCCATTCCAAACTTAACTTCCATGGTCGACAGTTATCATCTCTCCCTTTCTCTTAATTTTTTGCCCTTATCTTGCTTCATTGTTTGTTGTTGATGTTTTGCTAAATCTCAGCCCTGACTATATCCAACTCTCTACTTACTGAGAGCCTGCCCTACACAGATAGACCTGGCCTGCACAGGACCTTTGCATCATACTGACTTTTTTTCTTTCATCACTCATCACAAGAAAGCCCTTATGCTGGTCAAAAATGGCTTTATATCATCCTGGTCAATTTACTCTTCCATTCTCTTAGACCAACATCTCATACATTATCCTTTGTTCTCAAGTCTCTTCCACTCTCCTCATTTTCAGCTTTGACCTTGAACCTTACTTCATTAAAAAACATTGAAACAACCAGTCGAGATTTTTCAAAAACTTTATTCACCACATGAAACTTATTAACTAGGATTCCTGCATCTGTGTCTATACATGTTTCCTTTTCTCTGATTACTTTGAGTGAATCAGTCAGTTTTTCATTAAAAAACAGGCCCTAGAAATACACTTTGACATAATAATTAAACAAAATTATATACGGAGTAGTTTTAATAATATAACTAGGCAGGTACAGATCTAATATGCACTCAATCCCATAACTTTCTTCTGCACAGAGATTTTCCCTAGCTCCCTCACCACTGATACCCTCCCTACTTGAACTTTTCCTTTGGAATGTTATTTTTCTCATCTAAACGAAACAAAGCAAAAACAAGCAACTCTCCTAATACTTCTTCACCTTTTTTTAAATCACTCTCAACTCTCTCCTTCAGTTTACAGCTTTGCTTGATGAAAGAATTATGGTCATTTTAATAACATAACTAAGCAGATAAGTATTTAACATTTTCAACCACACAGCGCTTAGATTCATTTATTTTATTTCATTTTTTTCAGCTGGAAGATAGGGGTTTGATTTTTACTTTATTTATTTATATTTTATTTTTGGCTGCTTGGGTCTTCCTTGTTGCATGCAGGCTTTCTCTAGTTGTAACAAGCAGGGGTTACTCTTCATTGCAGGGCGCGGTCTTCTCATTGTGGTGGCTTCTACTGTTGTGGAGCATGGGCTCTAGGCACCCGGGCTTCAGTAGTTGTGGCATGTGGGCTCAGTAGTTGTGGCTCATGGGCTCTAGAGCGCAGGCTCAGTAGTTGTGGTGCATGGGCTTAGCTGCTCCACGGCATGGGGGATCTTCCTGGACCAGGGCTTGAACCCATGTCCCCTGCATTGACAGGCAGATTCTTAACCACTGTGCCACCAGGGAAGTCCCAGATTCACTTATTTTAATTCAACAACATCATCCAGCAACTAAAAACTTTTAGCAAGTATTTTTCATAATATAGTTTTAATCTTTTAACCAATGCATTCAATATAATAAAAATTACATTCTTCAAATATTTGTATTTTTAAATCATTTTACACATGGACTGTGTCCACTCAGTATTTTTATGAAATAAGGAAATTAAACCTTATAACGCTTTCAAATTGGGTAATGCAGCACTCTTAAAATACCTTACTTGATTTTATTTTATTTAGACCTACTGGTTAAATATATTGATTAAATATAATTTACTTGAAATTATTTTATTTGAAATAGTGACTGTGTTGGCCTTAGAGCTGAGAAAGGAACCAATGAACAGGAATCCAGTTAAGTCATGTGCACCACGGCAGTATTTCTTCTACATTCCACAAATATGCCTTTGTGGTATAACTGAATAGTAGCCATGGCTATGAATTGTTCCTAGAGTCCTGAAATCTGGATCCGTATTTAGTATGTTTTTCATTGCAGACTGGAGAACATTGAAATACAGTAGGTGGTCATAAAGTTCTCAACAGGAAATATTGAAAAATACATGTTCCCAACCAAATTCTACATAAAAATCCCATGAAAAATACCCCAACAGAAAGACAATGAAAAAATAAAATTTTTATCTGTGCGGCCTTGTTTTCTGCTTTGATTTTACAAATTTGAATATATATATTTTTAAAAAGTTTAGATAGTTAATATGGTTTATGAAAAGCATAAAATACTTTTTTGTATAATTATTCTCCTACTATTTTAATTAATAGGGCATATTTTTAACTTGCTATAACATTAATTTAGAAATATGAGGGCTTCCCTGGTGGCGCAGTGGTTGAGAGTCCGCCTGCCGATGCAGGTGACACGGGTTTGTGCCCTGGTCCAGGAAGATCCCACATGCCGTGGAGTGGCTGGGCCCGTGAGCCATGGCCGCTGAGCCTGCGAGTCCGGAGCCTGTGCTCCGCAACGGGAGAGGCCACAACAGTGAGAGGCCCGCATACCGCAAAAAAAAAAAAAAAAAAAAAAGAAATATGAGACATAGGGACTTCGTTGGTGGTCCAGTGGCTAAGACTCCAAGCTCCCAATGCAGGGGGCCCGTGTTTGATCCCTGGTCAGGGAATTAGATCCCACATGCCACACCTAAGAGTTCACATGCCACAACTGAAGATCCCGCATGTGGCAACGAATATCCTGCATGCCACAACTAGGATCCCACGTGCCGCAACTAAGATCCAATGCAGCCAAATAAATAAATAAATATTTAAAAATATGAGACAATATTTCTGGGAAATAATGTTTGTTTTCATTAAATTAAAAAGACTTACATGAATATACCATAGAGGTTAACAAAGAAAATTGTCAAAAGACATGTCCTGTTGAGAAATTATTCCTTTAGTATACACCAAAAATATTCTGAAAGAATAGCAAACTCTTAAATATCTATAGAATCACCTGCAAACTAAATATACATTTTTTTAAATCATTACCTTCAAAGAATTGTATAGGAAGTGATTTGTCTTGTGGTTTAGGACTTCATTTTATCAGTCAAGTTAAAGTCATCCATGTCCAAAGTTAGTCAAAGGGTATACTCACATTTTAAAGAAATCACCCAAAGCAATGAGATCTTAAAAAGGCTTTCTTATGCTTCATGACTTAAAATAATATTTATGCTTACTAAGTCAAAACATGAATCTCCAAGATATATGATAGAAAAAGTTACTCAAAGATATTTAATTCTCAGTCAGGACTGATGAATCTTTTTCTTTTTTTTTTTTTTTGTAGTATGTGGGCCTCTCCCGTTGTGGAGCAGAGGCTCCAGACACGCAGGCTCAGCAGCCATGGCTCACGGGCCCAGGCGTTCCGTGGCATGTGAGATCTTCCCCGACCGGGGCACGAACCCGTGTCCCCCTGCATCAGCAGGCAGACTCTCAACCACTGTGCCACCAGGGAAGGACAGAACTGATCAATTTTAAACCCATACTTGTTACCCATTAGATTTGTAACATTTAGCAAATTTTAGAAGTTGTATTGCTAATTGTGGAATAACAATCTCTAATCCTTTTAAGTCTCACTTTCTTCATCTGTTAATTAGTATATTAGACAAGATCAGGGCTTTTAAACAACAGCCCACAGGGAAAATCCAGCCACCTCTGGTTGTGTGAAAAATCGTTTTATTGGAAGCAGCCTCATTCATTCGTTTACATACTGTTTATGGCTGGGTTCACGTTACAACTGCAGAGTTGGGTGCTTTTTTTTTTTTTTTCCTTGGGGTACGCGGGCCTCTCACTGCTGCGGCCTCTCCCGTTGCGGAGCACAGGCTCCGGACGCGCAGGCTCAGCAGCCATGGGGCTCACGGGCCCGGCTGCTCCGCGGCAAGTGGGAATCTCCCGGACCGGGGCACGAACCTGTGTCCCCCACATTGGCAGGCGGACTCTCAACCACTGCACCACCAGGGAAGCCCGAGTTGGGTGCTTTTGATAGAAATCACATGGCCCATAAAGATTTAAATATTTAGTATCTTTTAAAAATATTTATTTATTTATTTTTGGCTGTGTCGGGTCTTAGTTGCGGCACATGGTATCTTTCGTTGTGGCACATGGTCTTCTCTCTAGTTGTGGCATACAGCGTTTTTTTTCTCTCTAGTTGTGGCACAGGCTCCAGAGCACATGGGCTCTGTAGTCTGTGGCATACAGGCTCTCTAGTTGAGGTGCACAGACTCGGTAGTTGTGGTGGGTGGGCTTAGTTGCCCCATGGCATGTGGGATCTTAGTTCCCCGACAAGGGATCGAATCTGTGTCCCCTGCATTGGAAGGCGGATTCTATACCACTGGACCACCAGGGAAGTCCCAA
This sequence comes from Lipotes vexillifer, assembly GCF_000442215.2. Lineage (NCBI taxonomy): Eukaryota > Metazoa > Chordata > Mammalia > Artiodactyla > Lipotidae > Lipotes > Lipotes vexillifer. Next base: position 2,973,243 of record NW_006780882.1, on the reverse strand, counting down.
ATATTTAGTATCTTGATCTTTACAGAAAAAGTTTGCTGGTCACTTGATTAATTGATCTTTTAGGTCCTTTCCAGTTATGAATGCTATATAATGATAAATGCTATATAACCTGATCAGATACACAAGTTGGAAAAGAAAACATGCTACATTTCCTAAGAATTCATTGATTAATTCTGCTAATCACACAGATCATAGTATCATATTTTTTCCAAATACTTAAAACCACTACTTAAAATCTTTTAATTGTGTATTTGAATGCACATATTTTCCAATTTTAGGTAATAACAAAAGTATAATTAAGTAACCAAATAGATTCAAAATAATTAGAGAGGTTGATTCATAACAGGGCTGCCATAATTAGAGATTTAGAGGGAATAAGGTACATTTTCTGGGAAAGCATAAATGTATTGAAATTTAATAAGATTGTGCATGGTAATTTTATTTGTATTTATTTATCTAGATCTAAATCAAGATTAGCTATTCACATATTAAACTATATACAAGCAGCAGAACTTTTCCATGATAATACTGCATATTAGCCAATGAAAATTATTTACAAGTTTAGCAATGTTTATTCCCATACAGAAAATGCATTCTTGGGCAGTTATATAAGTGAGATGTGCTCTACAAATAACTTGTCATAGAAAAATAGTAATTGTAATAAAACTGAAATTACAGACAACAGTTAAGTCTATAACTGGAATTTCAGCTTTTAAAAATAATAAGTTAGTATTAAAAAAAATAAGATAGTCATACCATAAGACCAAAAAAAAAAAAAGAATAGCATAATCTTATACATATATCTGACAGTGAAACTATTTCTCTATGTCTTTAGCTAACTCAGGAAACATTAGCAAAATATCTAATATGTTCCAGGTGTCTTTATATTCGACTGAGTCCTTCAGTTCTAACTGGCTTTGATGGATTGCATTATTTTTCAGCAAATAATCACTCTGCCTACCATCACACCTGCCCCACTGATGCTGGGCTTGTTCAAGTGTCAGGCTTGCTTTGGCTAATAGAATATGAACAGATGTGATGTATCTTCTATTTGAACAGAGGCTTTAAATGTGTGAATGTTTGACTTAACCTCTTACATTTCTCTCCTTCAACAAGAGAAAAATGATGATGTTCTACTCCCTCTGCTTATCTACCTGCGTTCCAGGAATTAAAGACATGTGGAGCACAACTGAATCTAACCCTCAGGCTTGAGTGAAGCCACCATAGCTAGCTCTCGGACATGCCGACAAAAATAAACATTGCTGTAAGTCACTGAGATTTAGGAGGTACTTGTTACACTGTATATTAATTCAAAACTTGACAAATACAGCAGCCATAGAAAAACTCTGACTCTACTCCTTCTATTTCTACAGGAAAAGTCCCAGTATCACTTATAGAATTTGGAAAGTTTCACAGTATGTAGAAATGGTAAAGTGACCACCATAATATAAAGCAACATGTTATCATGTTCCTGGAGGTTTAGACTTTTTCGTTGATTCACATAGTGAGTAATAATTCAAGGTATAAAAAATGCATTATTCAGTTTTTATACTACAAGCTATATTTTTAACTGCCATTCTTGGACATCCATTCTTTTCCAGAATAAATATGTAAGTGCTAACTTCAGTTCTAATTCAGACTATAAGTTCTACAAATCTGCTATGATCCAGAAAGTTATTTTATCTATTTTTGTATGCTTATCATATCTTCAAAGGCAACATCCTAGAACCAAAATAATATCTTTCTTCAACTTGATATGTTTTACCACTATTCATAAAATGATTACTTCCAAAGTAATCATTTTAAACATATATTATTAAGATATTTTATTATGAAATATGCCATATGCTATGCAACTTACTTGATTATAAAATATTTTTGTATTATACCCACTAATAGTGCTCTAGTCCTACATGACTGAATGAATAACAAAACAAGACCCTACAAGAGATTTGCTGCCTACAAAAGATTTACTTTAGCTTTAAGGGCACACATAGGCTCAAAGTGAATGGATGGGAAAAAAAATATTCTACACAAATAGAAATAAAAGAGAGCAGGGGTAGCTGAACTTATATCAGACAAATATACTTTAAGCTAAAAAATGTAACAAGGCACATTATATAGTGATGTGTGTCAATGCAACAAGAGGAAATAACAGTTGTAAATATGTATCGACCCAACTCTGGAGACCTAAATATATTAAGAGAAACACAGCAATACAGTAATAGTAGGGCAATTAAATATCTCACTTTTAATGGGATAGATTATCCAGACAGAAATTAATTTAAAAAATTGGACTTGAACTGTACTTTAGACCAAATTGACCTAACAGATATATGCAGACAATTCCTATGAATAGCAGCAAAATACACATTCTTATCAAGGGCACATGGAACATTCTGTAAGGTAGACCATATGTTAGATCACAAAACAAGCCTTATCAAATTAAAAAAAAAATAAATCATATAAGGTATCTTTTCTGACCACAAGATATGAAACTAGAAATCAGTAACATGAGGAAAACAAGAAAATTAACAAATATGTGGAAATTAAACAACACACTTCTAAACAACAAATGGGTCAAAGGAAAAAAACAAAAGAGAAATAAAAAAAGATCTTGAACCAAATGAAAATGGAAACACGATACACAAAAACTGATGGGATTCAGCAAAAGCAGTTATAAGAGAAAAGTTTACAGCAATAAATGCCTACATTAAAAAGATAGAAAAATCACAAATAAACAACCTAACTTTATAAATCAAGGGACTAGAAAAAAAGGACAAGTAAAGTCCAAGGTTAGCAGAAGAAAGGAAATAATAAAGACTAGGGTGGAAATAAATTAGAGGCTTACAAGACAATAGAAAAAAACTCAATTAAACCAAGTGCTGGTTTTTTGAAAAAATAAATAAAATCAATAAACCTTTAGCTAGACTTAACAAGAAAAATAAGAAAGAGAAAAACAATAGTAAAAAAATATATGGTTGAAAGAGGATATATTTCCACAGACACCACAGAAATACAAAGGATCATGAGAGACCACTATGAACAATTATACACCAAGAAATTGGACCACCCAGAAGAAATGGATAAACTACCAGAAACATACAACCTATAAAGACTGATTCATGAAGAAATAGAAAATCTGAACTGATCAATTACTAGTAAGGAGATTGAATCAGTAATCAAAAACCTCCCAACATAGAAAATCATAGGACCAGATGACTTCACAGGTGAATTCTACTACACATTTAGGAAGAATTAATGTGAATCTTTCTCAAATGATTTGAAAAGAAGGAAACATTCCCAAACTCACTTTATGAGGCCAGCATTACTCTGATACCAAACCAGAAAAGGACACTAAAAGATAATAAAATTACAGCCCCAAATCCCTGATGAATACAGATGCAAAAATTCTCAACAAAATAGTAGCAAACTAAATTCAACAGCACATTAAAAGGATCACAGATCATGATCAAGTGGGCTTTACCCCCGGCTGCAAGGAAATCTCGCCATAAACAAATCAATAAATGCAATACACCACTTTAACACAGTGAAGGACAAAAGCCACATGACTATCTCAATGGATGTAGAAAAATCATTCGACAAAATTCAACATTCATTAATGATAAAAACTCTCAACAAAGTGGGCATAGAAGAAATGTACCTCATCATAATAAAGGCCATATATGGCAAGCCCATAGCTAACAGCAGACTCAACTTGTCAAAGGTTGAAAGCTTTTTCTCTAAGACCAAGAATAAAATAAGGGTACACTCTATCTTCAGTCCTGTTCAACATAGAAAGGACTTCAAAGTACTGGAAGCCCTTACAAGAGTAATTAGGCAAGGAAAATAAATAAAAGGCATCCAAATCAGAAAGGAAGAAATAAAATTGTCTCTGTTTGCAGATAATATGGTCTTATATGTATAGAAAATCCTAAAGATTCCACCAAAAAAATTTTAGAAGTGATAAATGAATTCAGTAAAATTTTCAGGATACAAAATCAACATGGAAAATTCTGTTGTATTTCTATATACTTACAATAAAATATTTAAAAAACAAATAAAGAAAACATATTCTATTTACAATAGCACCAAAGACAAAATAGCAATAAATTTAACCAAGGAGGTGAAAGATCTGTACACCAAAAACTGTAATATGCTGATGAAAGAAATTGAAGAAGATGCAAATAAATGGAAAGATAGTCCATGTTCATAGATCAGAAGCGTTAATATTGTTAAAAATGCCATACTACCCAAAGTCATCTATAGATTTAAGACAATCCTTATCAAAATTCCAATGGTATTTTTCACAGAAAAAAATCCTAAAATTCATAAGGAACTACAAAAGACCCTGAATAACCAAAGCACTCTTGAGAAACAACAAAGCTGGAGGCATAACACTTCCTGATTTAAAACTATATTACTAATCTATTGCTATAAAACAGTACGATAAAAGCATAAAAATAGGCACATAGATCAGTGGAACAGAATAGACAGCCCAGAAATAAACCCATACACATATGGTCAACTAATATTTGACAAAGGAGCCAAGCATACTCAATAGGGAAAGGATAAACTATTCAATAAATGGTGTTGGGAGAACTGGATTTCACATGCAAAAGAATGAAATTGGACTCCTATGTTACACTCTCACAAAAGTTTATTCCGAATGTATAAGGACTTAAATATAAAACCTGAAACAGTAAAACTCCTAGAAGAAAACACAGGGAAAAAATCCTTGACATCTGTGTTGGCAGTTAATTTCTGAATATGACACCAATGCACAGACAATGAAAGCAAAAATCAAGTGAGACTACATCAAATGAATAAACTTCTACACAGCATGAGTTACAATCAGCAAATTGAAGAAGCAACTTATGAAATAGGATAAAATATTGGCAAACCATATTATCTGATAAGGGGTTAATGTACAAAACATATAAGAAACTCACACAACTAAATAACAACAAAAAGTCAGATTTAAAAATGGGCAAAGATCCTGAATAGACATTTTTCCAAAGAAGACATGCAAATGGTCATGAAAAAGTGTTCAACATAATTAACATCAGGGAAATGCAAATGAAAACTACAATGAGATATCACTTCACAACTGTTAAAATGACAGTTATCAAAAAGACTAGAGCTAACAACTGCTACTGAGTATGGGGAAGAAAGAAAGGGACCCTGTACAATTTGTGGGAATATAAATTGGTAGAGCCACTATGAAAACAGTGTGGAGATTTCTCAAAAATTTAAAATAGGATTACCATATGATCCAGCTACCCACTTCTTTATATATATCCAAAGGAAATGTAATCACTGTCTAGAAGAGACATCTGTATCTCCATGTTCATTGCAACATATTTCACAATAGCTAAAACATGGAAACAACCTAAGTGTCAGTCAACAGATGAATGGTTGAAGACAATGTAGTATATACATACAATGAAATATTATTCAACCTCAAAATGGATAGAAATTTTGCAATATGCTACAATATGGATGAACCTTGAAGACACTGTGCTAAATAAAATAAGTCAGTCATAAAAAGACAAATACTGTATGATTCACCTCTAGGAGGAACAAAGAGTAGTCAAAATCATGAAATGAGAAAGTGAAGTGGTGGTTGCCAGAGAGGAGAATGGAGAGTTACTGCTTAGAGTTTCAGTTTACAAAGTGAAGAGTTATCAAGATGGATGGTAGTGATGGCTGCACAACAGTGTGAATGTATTTAATACTACTAACCTGGACACTTAAAATAGTTAAGATGGTAAATTTTAAGTGTATTTTAATACAATAAAAAAGAAACATAAAGCAAATTAATTTCTCTATGAATTTTAAAACCATGAAAATGGAAAAATAAACAAAAAACTATGTTTACATTGAAGAGTTGATATGAGATTGAAAAGAAATTATATTTGCAAAGTAAAATCAAAGTAAAAGCCTGACACATAATGAATAATAAATTATAACCATCATGCTTATTTACAATCAGATTTGAGTGTCTTCACCTTAGACACAACACTGAAAAAAAATGGTGAACTATATACTAACATTCTTTTACTAAATGTCTGGAACTATATATATCTCACATTTATAAATTAGCTCCTGAATAGAGTTCACATTTATGATCTGATTGATTCTCACAAGTAGTTTAAGGCACAGAAATGACAGTATTATCTAAATTTCAAGAATATAAACCTAAACACCAAAGTATTTCTTTAAAAGGGGAGAAATATAACACTCACTTTTGGATTCTCAGTTTTGGATTCCCAGTTTCATTCTATTACTTCATGAAATCCTTATGATTATAAGATATAAATTAGAGATCTTTCCTATTACAGTAAATTTTCCCCACCTAACGTATATAGCCATCAATGCCGAATTTTAGCCATGAGGCCAATCATAGAAAAGTAAGTCAAACGCTATGAGTATATTCTTCTCAATTATATATTTAGAGACATGTAAAATTGATGGTATTTAAAGCCTAAAATAAACATTTTCAGGAAATATGTAAAGGTTTTACTTTTATTTGCCTTTTATTTTGTTGTGTATTATTACAAAATTTTAAATCATAAATTTGAATTTATCAAAATACACACTTGCAAGACTTCTAACTATAATTTCAAACAAAAATGTGGTCTGTGTTTTATGAGTAAAAAAAAAAAGTTGCATTTACTATTCTTAAATCTTCAAGATCACTCAGCTAAAGCTATTTTCTAAGCTGCCGTGGTACCTGCGTATGTTAATTGATCATGATTACTAAATATATAGTTATAAATATGAGATATGGCATTGAGTTCTGGCTTTAATGAAGTGAAGACTGAAGGCGTATAGTTTCACATTTTACTAATAAAGATATATCAGGAAATATAAATTCAGGGAGCTGGTAATAATTTTAAATTAATATATTAGGTTTTTCTAACAAATGTAGGCTATGCTAAAGGAGTAAGAAAAGATCACGTACACATATGCACACACACACACACACACACATGCACACACACTTAACAATTTTAATTTAAGTCCTGGGGATAAATGTTTGCAAAGAAGTTACTGTATTTTGCTCCTTTTTATTTATATAGGCTAATAATAGATTGGGTAGAGAGAGAGATAGATGATAGAAGTTCTATATAAGCTGAATGCCACAATTTTCATAAAATTTAATGTCGAAAGCATCTCAGTAATAATTATGCTCAAAGTTGGAATGACATGTGAGAATGTCATGTAAACAAATACTAGAGATTTTGGAAATACATAGACCATAGTTTGCTCATCCTACTCTAATTATACAGTTTATAATATTAAAAATATTAAAAACTAAGACAAAATATAAAAATGAAATATTTATCACAGTACTTAGAAAAAAGATTTAAAACTCCCTGTTTAATTAAGGACATACAACCTACTTGGTTAAAATATATCTGATATTTTTAGAAATAATATGAAACAAAAGCAGCTGATTATATTTTATCATATTCCAAATTATTATTAATAAAACTAAGTCTAATTTTATTGTAAATGACAACAGTCTATCATTACCTTTGAGGCAATACATATATGAATGTCATTGTATTTATAAATATGAAAATAAATATTGCTAATGGTAGATAATTTTTGTTGAACCTCTTTTCATATCTCTACCTGTACATGTTTAGAAATTGTATATCTATTATTTTGTACAGATTAAATTTTAAGAGCATACATTATTTTAACCTGATAAATTCTTATATAATGTCACTATACATAACACTTAGACTCATTTAATAATTGGATTCATATTTCAGCTGTATATAAAAATTCTATGATTTTCTACATTTGTATGTTTTTATAATATACGGCCATGAATATAAGTGGAGTAAATACACTCTCTGGCTCATAATATAAAATATTTTAATTAGTTATTTTTAATTAGGCAGATATTATATTATACATACATTTTTAAGAGTCTCTATCCGAAATTTCCCTTCTTGTAATTTATATACAGAACATGTTAGTAAAATTTTGGATGTTGGAGATAAACAAACTGGGCTCAACACCTCCCACCCATGTACTATCTTATCTAGTTGTGAACATTTTATGATGTGATATGATGCAGTCTTCTCTTCTTAAAATTGAATGGTATTTGTAGTTTTTATCAGATAAGTCAACATATCTATTGGTTATTTTTTTTAATTGCACCAAACAATGTATTTTAGCTAGGTAAGCAGAAAAGGATTTATTAATCGGTACAGATAGTACGTGGAGTCTGACTTTCCAGAAAAAAACTCCCAAAATGTTAAGGTGGAAATGGGCTGCTGAGGGCAATGAATGCCCTGTACCCCAGCTGTTGTGTGTGAGCATTGGCTCTGAAAGAAGAGATTTTGCATTGCTGATTGAAGCTACCCAAATCATATCTGTAAAGTACTGGAATCATGCTTGTTACATAGCAAGCCCACAATAAGTGCTACTTATTAATACTTTTATGATCTAATTATATCCGTATTTGCTTCACTTGTACATTTTTGCAGCTTGCATATTTCAAAACTGAACCCTAAAATCTCCTCTTTTTTCTCCACATTCCCTTTATTCAACCTGAGATGCCAAGTTCTGTGCTTTTCTCTTTTATACTATATACATGGATTGATATTTTTTAAATTTACTGAGGTTTAATTGAAGTAAAATAAACTACAAATATTTCAACTGTACAATTTGATCAGTTTCGACATATTTGTACACTTCTGAATGTATCATCCTAAATAATACAAAGAACATTTCTATCAAAAAAAAGAGAAAAAATAAAAACATTTCTATCACCCAAAAAACATCTTCCTCCTTCCTCTTAGAAATCTTCTTTTCCTAAGCAACCAGTGACTTGAATTCTGTCATTGTGATTCATTTGCATGATCTAGATTTGTATATAAGAGGAATCATATAGAATCTACTATTTGCCTGGCTTCTTTCACTCAAGATAATGATTTTGCAGTTGAACTATGTTTTTGTGCATATCAATAGTTCTTTTCTTTTTACTGATGTGAAACATTCTATTTTATGAATACATCATAATTTGCTTATTCATTCATCTCTTGATAGACATTGGGTTCTTTATCATTTTGGGGCTATTACAGATAATGCTGATCTGAACATTTGTGTACAATTCTTTTTGTGAACATATGTTTTCATTTCTCTTGGGTAAATAACTAAGAATGAACTGACTAGATTTTGTCATAAGTTTATCTTTTTAAGAGACTGACATACTGTTTTCCAAACTGGTTGTGCCACTTTACATTATCACCAGCAGTAAATGTAAAGTCTAGTTTGTCCAACTCCTTGACAATACTTGATATGGTCAGACTTTTCAATTTTAGCTAATCTAATGGGTATATAGAGGTAGATCCTAATTGTATTAATTTTCATTTCCCTGATGACTAATGAAGTTCAGCATTTTTTCATGTGTTTGTTACCTATTTGCATGTGATTTGGGGTGGTGTCTTTCAAATTTTCTGCCCATATATCATTATTTCTTTATTTGTCATTATTGAGTTCTAATAGGGTTTTATATATCTTGGACACAGGTGATTTGTCCAAGATATGTCTTGGACAAAACTATCTTTTCTCAGACTATCCTTTGCATTTTGGGTTTCTTAACAATGTCTTTGGAATGGAAAAGTTTTGGTTAATTCTAATTTATTTATGAATTCTAATTTATAATTTTTTTTATGCTTCATGCTTTTTGGGATCTATCACACAAAAACTTTTTTTATACACAGATGGCAAATATTTTGTCATATATTTTATTTCTTTTCAATTAACATTTACATCCATCATACACTTTAAGCTAATTTTGTATATACTGTGAATCTTTCCTTTTGCCTATAATTATTTGTTTTCTCTGGTAAATTAATCTGTTGTTCTTTTCCTTTTGTGTAGTTAATGGCATTCAAGTGTTTTCTATTTACATATAAAAAATAAATAGAATGGTTACCTTAAGTAATTGGTGAGGATTTTCTCTGTAGTTTTAAAATTCTTTAAACCCAGAAATCCCCTCTCCTGAATGTGTAGTTTTGTAGAAAACACTGACTAAGCTGTCAACATATTTAGACTGAAAGGATTTGCTTTTGTCCTAGTTGGTGTAGGATAAGGCAGGCAGTTGGACTCAAACCAGATGTCGATAGAAGGCATTTGTATTGTGTGGAACTTTTGTTTCCTAGAAATATTTATATTTTCCTTTTCTATTTTAGAATTCTATATCCAGCGTAAACATTTAGAATCTTTCCCTCTCCATTCTCCTCTGTTGGATTCCAACTGCTCAGGAATCTCATTCTTTCTCAGATTGGCCCATTTATTTATAGACAAGATTATTAATTTTACCCTGACATAAATATTCCAGTAGGGAAAATGGCTCTGAACAAGTTTGAATCTAATTGATGGATAAGAAAGGGCGAAGCATTGCAGGTAGGATATATACTGATGTGAAGCGCGCGCGCTCTCTCTCTCTCTCTGTCCTCGGCTGCCACCACTGCTGCTTATTTGGGCAACAGTGCAGAAGACACTTTATGTGAGGTGACTAGGCAGACACAACAGGAGCAGAGCAGACTTATCTATGTGTGCCTCTTTATTGACTCCGAGTTTTCTATTGGACATGCACCTGCATGTGTTAGTCCACACACCTGTGGTCCTGCCAGATTTGAGAGAGAAGACGCATTCTTGATAATTCAGTATTCTTCTATCCATGAAGTTTCTACCTTTGTATACTAATAATCTTTGTGTTTCTAAACAGGAATAACATTTACACCATGGCAATTACAGGCCCTTGAAGTAAAATCAGCTTGGTAAAGTCACATGATCCTCAGCTTTCAATCACCTTTTGGAACGTTCTCTATGTTTCAGCACTTAGGTTAGATATTGTCTATACTGTCTCTCTGCCTACAGCTTCTCATCACTTCTACCAGCAGCTCTCCGCCAGAGGGGAGTTAAATGTGTATATTAAGACCTCCAAATAACATTTAAATGACTAAAATTAATGGTTACTTGGGAAAGAGCAACTTGAACCAATGGGGAAAAGCCAGATTTAGCATCAGTCTGTCACTTATACCAAGTCACATACTTAAGATATCTGTGCATCTAAACCATCAATTTCATTTGTGCTAATGTTGCTATATGAAGGTGTATGGACCTACTGTAAACGGTTTGCTTCTATATTTTCTTTTATAATTAAAAACAAACATGAAAGCAATTACATCTATGTTTTAAATATTTACTTGAACATCTTGCCGACTTTCCAATACACATCCAACTTCGTTTACTTCTGCATTAAATTCATTTGTTGTGTCAGTGAGTGGAAAGTCTACCATCAAAGATTTATGCAACTGACGTATAAACATCATTTTAAAATTCTTACCTTCTAATTTTCTTCCAAGTATCTATGTTTGTTGTTAGTTCCTGAATTATATATTGCTATTCAAGAAAAATACTCCCATTAAGGGACATCAAATTGTCAATTGTATGAATAGCTAGAAAATGCTGTGGTTTACTTAAACCAAACTTACCTCTCTCAATATCAAGTAGCTGTAACTTTGGGGCAATCTCCAATTAATAGAGTTAATATTTGTCAACTAATATTTGAGAAAACATAATAAAATAATTTATCAGACTTCACAACTTTGGCTAGCATGCTTATAATTTTCTGGAGTGAATTAGTTTTTCCACACACAGGATAGATGTACTTCTATGCACATGGGTAAGCAGATAACAAATGACTCCATAAAATGTGCCTTGTAGTTGAGCAATGAGGACAGAGTGTATCTCCTGTTGACACAGTTAGTCATTTTGCTTTTCATGTGGCATCTGGATCCTCATCTGTTTTATTCCATTTTTATTTTAGGGAACAAACTATAACCATGAGTACATTTTCAGTACTAGTTGCCACAGAGTTGTAGAATTTTACAGCTGTGAGACACCTCAGAGATTAGCGCATTTAGCACCTTAGGAATTTCTAGCTGAGATTTTGGCAGGCATAAAGTGAAGGAGCTCCTCAGAAGAATAATACGTAAGATGCAAAGACTTGAGTTTTTTCCTGAAAACGTTTTAGAACAGAACTTATATCCATAATATGTGTACTCCTAACAAGAATATTGATAGGTCCCAGGGGCACTGCTTTTGTTCTTGAGATTCAAGCTCTCACTCCTCATAAATTCACATCTATTACCATCATTGCTGTTCCTGAGCCCTCCCACGACTCTTCCAATAACAATTCACTGAAACTTAACGTGAGGGTCCTTCCTGTGCACGGATACATTTAGAGCTAATGCTATGTTGCCACAGAGGTGCTCTCTAGTAGCAATGGTAACTGCAGCTCATATCCAGAAAGTGGTAGCTCAGGTATTCGATTTAGGTGGATATTTACAGAGAAGCAATTTGGAATACTATATTTTTCAATGCTTTAGTCCTCATAAATGATATCAATCAAACCATTTGAAGCTATGCCAGCACCTTGCTGAGTAGACATTAGGATTAACAGTTATAAGAAGAGTTAATGGGTTAGATCAGATAAGCAGTTTTATAAGGGGTCTGAAAAGAGTCATTTTCCTTTTCACTTACCTAATTTGCACTCGACAGCGTAGGGCAGTTTCTTAGCATCGAACCAATTGAATTTTATAGCAACTTTTTTCCCCAAAAGCATATGATTTTCTCTCATTTAAAAATCAAAGCCTAGGTGACATTTATTTATTTACTTATTTTTTGAGTATCAGATCATTTCCAGTATGGAATGGCATATTTCCCAATATTTAAGGGTATTAATGAGGTACTAAAATTAAGAATTGGAAAGTGATTATATAACTGAAGTGAAATAAGGAGAGAAGTGAGAACAGGAAGGGTTATTGGACAATAGGGGTAATAGGATTGTAGGTGCTGATGGGTTTTAGTGACTTTTAAAAATAGAGTAGGAGGGCCTAAATGAGAAAGAGTTGGGATTGGGGATGGGCACTAGACTGAGGGTGTGATGCTTGAGGCAGGTTATAGGTGGAACATTAGTTTTGGGGGTTCGAGGTTAGCATATAGGAATAAATAGCTGATGCAGCATAGAAAAGGGCAAAGAAGGAGAGAAATAGCTTCTCACTAGCTAGCTATTTTACATTTGGTAGTATTTATAAGTCCATGCCACTCTCTCACTTCGTCCCAGCTTACCATTCTCCCTCCCCGTGTCCTCAAGTCCATTCGCTATGTCTGCATCTTTATTCCTGTCCTGCCCCTAGGTTCTTCAGAACCATTTTTTTTTTTTTAAGAATCCACATATATGTGTTAGCATACGGTATTCGTTTTTCTCTTACTGACTTACTTCACTCTGTATGACAGACTCTAGGTCCATCCACCTCACTACAAATAACTCAATTTCGTTTCTTTTTATGGCTGAGTAGTATTCCATTGTATGTATATATATATATATATATATATATATGCCACATCTTCTTCATCCATTCATCTGTCAGTGGACACTTAGGTTGCTTCCATGTCTTGGCTATTGTAAATAGAGCTGCAATGAACACTTTGGTACATGACTTTTTGAATTATGGTTTTCACAGGGTATATGCCCAGTAGTGGGATTGCTGGGTCGTATGGTAGTTCTATTTGTAGTTTGTAAGGAACCTCCATACTGTTCTCCATAGTGGCTCTATCAATTTACATTCCCACCAACAGTGCAAGAGGGTTCCCTTTTCTCCACACCCTCTCCAGCATTTACTGTTTGTAGATTTTTTGATGATGGCCATTCTGACTGGTGTGAGATGATACCTCATTGTAGTTTTGATTTGCATTTCTCTAATGATTAGTGATGTTGAGCATTCTTTCATGTGTTTGTTGGCAATCTGTATATATTCTTTGGAGAAATGTCTATTTAGGTCTTCTGCCCATTTTTGGATTGGGTTGTTTGTATTTTTGATATTGAAGCTGCATGAGCTACTTGTAAATTTTGGAGGTTAATCCTCTGTCAGTTGCTTCATTTGAAAATATTTTCTCCCATTCTGAGGGTTGTCTTTTCATCTTGTTTATGGTTTCCTCTGCTGTGCAAAAGCTTTTAAGTTTCATTAGGTCCCATTTGTTTATTTTTGCTTTTATTTCCATTTCTCTAAGAGGTGGGTCAAAAGGATCTCACTGTGATTTTGTCATAGAGTGTTCTTTCTATGTTTTCCCCTAGGAGTTTTACAGTGTCTGGCCTTACATTTAGGTCTTTAATCCATTTTGAGTTTATTTTTGTGTATCGTGTTAGGGAGTGTTCTAATTTCATTCTTTTACATGCAGCTGTCCAGTTTTCCCAACACTACTTATTGAAGAGGCTTCCTTTTCTCCATTGTATATTCTTGCCTCCTTTATCAAAAATAAGGTGACCATATGTGTGTGGGTTTATCTCTGGGCTTTCTATCTGTTCTACATTTCTGGGTTTTTGCCAGTACCATACTGCCTTGATTACTGTAACTTTGCAGTATAGTCTGAAGTCAGAGAGCCTGATTCCTCCAGCTCCATTTTTCTTTCTCAAGCTTGCTTTAGCTATTCAGGGTCTTTTGTGTTTCCATACAAATTGTGAAATTTTTTGTTCTAGTTCTGTGAAAAATGCCATTGGTAGTTTGATAGGGATTACATTGAATCTGTAGATTGCTTCCGGTAGTATAGTCATTTTCACAATGTTGATTCTTCCAATCCAAGAAGAAATGGGAGCGTTTTAAGTGGGAGGAAGAGACGGCATTGAGGTAGAGATAGGCACCTGTACTGTAAGTATAAATGTGTGTACGTGGGTGTGAAATGCACAGGACACTATTTTAAATCATATGAAGCAAATGGTGTTGAACAGAATGCAAGAGTGCTTGCTTTCCCTACCTTTCCTTTTCTAATCTTTTCATCTTAACTGCTTTCATCTCTTAGACCCCATTCCACTTGCAGTGTGAAAATGTTTGCAACTAGTAAAAGCTCTGCCATTGCACACTTGAGAGCTTGACCTTGGTCTCAGGCTACTTTCTGAAATGCCCTTGTTGTTTCTCTGTGAGCCTTCTACCCCCTGTGCAGAAGTTAAAGGTGCATTTGATTGTTCTCAACGTGCATGTCTTTTGTGCAGTTTCATAGTGGGAAAGTCTATTGCTCTTAATAGTTTTACTTCCCATGGTAGTTCTACTTTTTCTCCTTCAAATACATTGCCTCCTAATCTTTTGAGCATAGAGAGCAAAAGATAATATATGAGCTATAAATATATTCAGACAAACCAGGCTGCTTATCTTCAGACTGAACATGCTGTTTTATTCCTGCTACAAACTATTGGGGGGGAAAATGGTGTGATGTGGGTCAGTATTTATTCACAACTAAATTAGGAGGATTAGAAATGTTTTTAAGTAAACCTTAGGGGGTTGTAAAAATCCAAACTAAAATATATTCTAATGAATTTGGGATCTTTGCAATGTTTGAGCTTGCTTATTAAAAATAAACTGAGCGATACAATTAATCTCAGCTTAGATCCACTGAGGAATATATTAATTTGGTTAAGACGCATATATTTTATTTTATTTTTTGTTTTATTTTATTTTTTAACATCTTTATTGCTTTACAATGCTGTGTTAGTTTCTGCTGTATAAGATGCATATATTTTAATAGTGACGGTTTGGGTTACTCAGAATGGGAGAAGATAAAGCATTAAATTCCATTGCATAGCTTTAACTAGCTTACACAATTCAGTGTTTCATTTTCAGAGCCCTCTGTGATAGAACTACCCACTGAACAATTTTGGACACTATCAGCCTCACCTGTCCCAGCTTTAGAGCAACCACTTTTGCATGTGCTCCACCCAGCCCCCTCGCTGGTGACCAATTTCACACTAGCACAAAGTAATGGCGCCTTGTCTCAGGGTTGCACTACACTAGGACTGCCCTGTTGCTGTTCAGGTAAGACACCAAGACACCAAGAATCACACTGGGTATCTATGCACGTCCAACCCAAAAGTGTAGGGAGTTACCCATAGAGAGAATCTTAGACAGGAGTTTGCACCTTATTTTCTCTCTTCTTTCTACTGGACAACCCTGTCCTGAAATGCAATATTTTATATGGTTCTCAGAAGACAGACCATGAAAATATGCCACTCAACTCTCCTGCTGTAGGAAGCATGACTGACATGGACCCAGCTGCTATGCTGGGATTCCACCACCACATTCATTGCCCCGACCACGCCTTCCATAGGATGCTTTCAGCCAAAGGCAGAGAACAGCAGACCCATTCTTGAAGATGTAAGATGCTGGACTCCTTTGGTAGGTGACATTGGCTCCAGGGCCACTCATCTGCCTGGACAAATCTTCCTTTGAAATGCATTACAATCTGAGGCTCTGCCTATCTTCCTTTGGCTCCTTCACAGCAGTCAGACCTGCAACCTGGTCTGATGGCCCTGCCACCCCAATTAAGTCCCTCCCCTTTCCCCCCTCCCCAGTCCTTTACCTCAGTAAATCTCCTGTACCTCTGTAGTTACATCTCAGTGTCTGCCTGGCAGAGAACCTGAACTAACCCAAGTAGTACTAGGAATAATTAGTCCAAGAATACAGACAGAAAGAAGGGAACTTAGGACTGGCTTAATTCTCACCCAGCAGGCCAAGACAACACTGCCCTGAAGAGTAGTGGGGCACAGATAATCCCTGGCACAAGTGGTGACCTGATTGCTAAAGATTTCACTCTTGATGACCTAGTAAAATGCCCACCTGGAGAGAAATATCTCAGGTGCAATGATCCAGGTATTCGAAATGTATAGAGGGAATGATGTCTGCAGAAACAGAGGCATTAACTGGTTATTAAAGAGTTGTTTTGACATCTTGCAGAGAGATAATGAGAGGAAAAAAGTGGTTAAGAAACTGCTAATGGCTGAGTGTGAGAGCCAGAAGGCCCCTGGTAGCTTATGAAGAGACCCTCATCTCCTACAGTAGATATGTCTTTTCACAGCTAAAAAGAGGATGAAAATTGATATTTAGAGGCACAGAGCTCAGAGATGTCAGAATGCTTAGCCAAGGCAGATCAGTTACATTAAGGTCAGGGCTCTACTTGGAAGAACTCCATACCCTGAAACACAAGATGAGAACATCTGGAGAAGTGCCCTTGAAGATGTTGATTTTTCAGGCACCCGTGAACTTCCAAGCCTTCAGAGTTTGCCTTTCCTCCCCTAGTAAGAGGTGGCACTCCCATTATATTGAAAGATGCTGCAGAGACCTGACCCTGACCAGGCAAGAAGAGAGGCCTCAGACGATGCTCTCACCTCCTCTCCTGTCCCTGAGAATATATTTAATTGTCATTCTTGGCAGCTGGAGAAAACACACGCATAAGTTCCCTGTTCTATTGGTGCTGGCATAATAAAGAAGGCCAAATACAACCCAATAATTAGGGTGAGGTCACAACATATGCCACCTGTCGACATGCCAGGCCTGGTACGTTTGGAAACAGGCCATACACTGAAGGAGTTACAAGAAGTAGCTTGTAGGTACTGGTAAAAGGCAGAGGATTAGCTCTGAACCTGGATATCAAGGATGATTGATCAAGCAGGCTACAGGCACAGAAGACTAGAAACATGAGAATTTTCTTAAGACATGAGATTAAACACTCTGGTCAGGACCCCAGGGGATGGGCTAACTCACTGCTAGGTTGGCACTTAAAAGGTTCGAAAAAGTGATAGCCAAGCTTCAGAGAAGTGGAAATGTCTGAGTTTGCTCTGGCAGCTGGTAAAGAGAGGGATACAGCAGCAGATAGAGCATCAGAGAGGGATACAGTAGGGGAAGTGGTCAGGATTAAAAGGACCTGTTATGTAAGGCCAGAGGACCCACCAGATAGGACAGTCCACAGAACACAACATTAGGAATGTATTGATGAGAGGAGCTCCTGCATCTTAAAGAAGTTGCGTGATGGCTGTCCTCTTTAGGACATGGCTGATGGTATAAGAGGCAACAACAGAATCACAGAGTGGGGCTCATTTATATCCCCGGGAATAATGACCCCTCAAAGCACTAGAGACCAGATGGCAGTGCTTAACAGGAGGAAGCCAGGATGCCTAATTAGCATAACGACTAGCAAGATGGAAGCACAGCTGAGGAGCTTTGATCCACATGGAGTTGGGTGATAGGTAAAAGAGCATGATAACCCTAAGCATAAAATAGGCAACTGATGAGGGTTCTGTTTGATATATAAACCCAAAAAGACAAAAATAAATGAAAAGAGGCAGAAGGTGGTTGTTTCAATAGTTACATTCCCTTGCATATTTTCCAGACTCGAGCCAATTTCCTAGTCCAGAATCCTTTGCCTAAAGAGCACTTTCTACAACAGGTTACTAAAAAGAAGGACTCTGCAACATTGAGGCAAATGTATATTGTAGCGATTACCCCAGTCTTTCCCCAAAGAGATCTATAAGCAACCATTTACTCAGCTGATTTTACACAGGCTCTATGTTGGTATTAATATCTGGAGACCCAAAACATCACCATGGTCTCTTTTTCAGAGGAGTTTCCATGGACCAGATAACAAATAGAGTCCTGGCTAAACTCCAGATCACAGTGGGCCCAATGGGTAAGAATGAGAACCCAGCGGTCATGTCCCATGTCCCTGCAAATATATTTGAACGGCTATTCTTGGCAGTCGGAGAAAACACCCACATTGGTTCCTTGTTGTATTGGTGCTGGCATAGTAAAGAAGGCCAAAGGCAAATCTCTAAAACTTCCCCCATTCTGGCTAAGATAATAAATCAAAGACAATACTGTGTGCCCAGAGAAATGGCAAAAATTAATAGTGCCATTAAAGACCTGCATTAAGTCCCAGTGGTGGCTCCTATCACGTCTCCTTTTAATTCACAAGATTGGCCTGCACAGAAGCAACCAACTGTAGATGGATGCAGACTTAACAAGTAGTATTCCTGACTGTAGCTGTTGTGCCTAAGGTGGTACTATTGATGAAGCATATTAATAAATTCTCACTTATATAGCATGCAGCATTCATGTAGTGAATGCATCATTTTCTATTCCCATCAGAAAACTGGATCAGAAACAGATCACATTCACATGGGATGACAGAAATATTCACTTACAGTTCAGTCTTATGGGTATGTAGTATCTCCTGCCATCTGTCATAATATAATCCAAAGATGTCTCAACTGCCTTCATGTCTCCCAAGACATCACACTGTTCCACTGTATCAAAGACATCATGCTATTGGTTGATGAACTAAAGGCTGGTCGTGAACTAGTTCGTTGGTATGAACTAAAGGCTGCAAGCATATTGGGGGGCTTGTCAATACAGCTGGGCTTCAGAGAATGGGAGATAAACCCTCTGAAAATTCATGACTACCTTTTCAGTGAAATTTCTAAGCATCAAGTGCTTGCTGGAGTATCTGTTGAAAGACTTCTTTCCATGGATCTCTCATATTTCTACATTTCTTACATGCAGAGGCAATGACAGCCCTTCTTCCAGACTCATTTTTCAAGAATTTTTGTAAAGGAAATAGCCTTGGAATACAAAGGAAGTGTGTCCCTCCACAGAAAAGGGCAGTTTTGTTTACTGCCCAGTATAATAAAGAGAATGCCTCCACCTGGGACAAAGCTCAGTTGTACGGTAAAACATTTGGGTCCCTAAGCATATGTGAAAATGCTAATGTACAGCACCCACCTGGGTTTTTCTGAATTGTCCCTGTGGTGCTTGGGCTATTTCCTGTGCCATAAAAATAACATTCTGTATATATGATGCAGGAATCTCGTGTCTTCTGCCAACATATATGCAGTTGTGGCAGGCTACCTTTTAGCTGGCAAGTAGGATAAAATCTCAGACCCTTCACAGATTCTTGATAGTTTTTGGTGAGGAGAATGGAATGATGTCAGAAACATAGCTCTGGAAGAGAAAGGATGAGGACCTTGTAGATCAAGATATGAAATATGATATCATGGAATATGGGAAGATTCCTGGCATCTGGTCACAGATGCTTTCCTCTAAGTGGTAGGTAAGGGAGGAAAGTTAGTGTCTCCTACTCTCTGACAGGTAATGAATTTCTACGAGATGAGTGGCTAGAAGAGGGATTAAAAAAATGCCCTCCTAGTGATCTGGCTATTGCTAATTCTCCTATGGATAAGAAGGAGTGTTATCATGGCAAAAGTCATGGGGCTGGAGCTGATGAAATCAAAGGTTTCAGCAATAAGAATATAGAGCCACCCTTTTGTTTCTATCTCATTGCAGCTTCTGGAAATTTTTGTCAGGAATGCACTCCTAATAGGCTACTCTGATTAACCTGGCCGATGGGCTGGGAATAAATGCTGACATACTCAAAATATCCAAATCAAGTGTTGAAAATCATTTGCACCAGCTTGGTTATGTTCATTGCTTCGATGTTTGGGTTCCACATAAGTTAACCGAAAAAAACCTTGACCGTATTTCCGCATGCGATTCTCTACTTAAATGTAACAAAAACGTTCTGTTTTTAAAACAAATTGTGACGGGCAATGAAAAGTGGATACTGTACAACAATGCAGAATGGAAGAGACTGTGGGGCAAGAGAAATGAACCACCACCGACCACACCAAAGGCCAGTCTTCATCCAAAGAAGGTGATGTTGTGTATATGATGGATTGGAAGGGAGTCCTCTATTATGAGCTCCTTCTGGAAAACCAAATGATTAATTCCAACAAATGCTGTTCCCAATTAGACCAACTGAAAGCAGCACTCGATGAAAACCGTCCAGAATTAGTCAACAGAAAACACATAATCTTTCATCAGGATAATGCAAGACCACATGTTTCTTTGATGACCAGACAAAAACAGTTACAGCTGGCTGGGAAGTTGTGATTCATCCACCGTATTCACCAGACATTGCACCTTTGGATTTCCATTTATTTCGGTCTTTACAAAATTCTCTTAATGGAAAAACTTTTCAATTCCCTGAAAGACTGTAAAAGGCACCTGGAATAGTTCTTTGCTCAAAAAGATAAAATGTTTTGGGAAGATGGAATTATGAAGTTGCCTGAAAAATGGCAGAAGGTAGTGGAACAAAAGGGTGAATTCGTTGTTCAATAAAGTTCTTGGTGAAAATGGAAAATGTGTCTTTTATTTTTACTTAAAAACTGAAGGCACGGGGCTTCCCTGGTGGCTCAGTGGTTGAGAGTCCGCCTGCCGATGCAGGGGACACGGTTTCGTGCCCCAGTCCGGGGAGATCCCACATGCCGCAGAGTGGCTGTGCCCGTGAGCTATGGCCGCTGAGCCTGAGCGTCCGGAGCATGTGCTCTGCAGCTGGAGAGGCCACAACGGTGAGAGGCCCGCGTACGGCAAAAAAAAAAACAAAAAACTGAAGGCACTTTTTGGCCAACCCACTGCTAGGGATTACAGACATCTCATTGACTTGCAAAAAAGCATGTGCTGGCCAATTCTATCACTCATAACAAACCGGGCCAGTGAGTTGAGGCTGGACTGTAAGCCTTCCATAATCAAGATTGTGTCATCGATAACTTTAGTTAAAATAAGGGACAGCATTCATACCGCTTTTTCTAAAGGCATGACTCCCAGCATAGAGAAACCTGTTCAAGGAGTGTGCATAAACTACAAGTCATTTATTTCTTCAGGAACCTTCAGCTAGTTGCCAAGTGCAGCATCATTTTGGAAAGACCTCCACAACCCACTACTTAAATGTGTAAGCTTCCTGAGGAGAGGGATTTATGTTAGCTTCTCCACTGAAATATTGAAACATCCAGCACATTATCTCATAAATATTAGTCTTCAATATACAATTGTTGAATGGATGTACAATACTATAATACGTGTTTACTAAAAGTACAAGGAAGTTGTTTTACTAATTGGTAATGATGAGAAAAAAATGGGACTGGCCCCAAATTTCATCCAGTTGAATGGAAAGAATTAGATCCACAGCACTTGTTTGAATGGATACTAGAGAAAAAGAATAAAGTTCATTGTTGATTATGCTCCATGAGTCTGGCTTATTACATGGACAGGTTATGATGATCATAATAAACCGCAGACATTTACTGAGTATCTAGAATGTTCCATCACTTGACTGGTTGCTGGGAAACAAGTAAACGTCATAGGTGATAATGATTGCAAAGCTTCAGTGAAGGAAGTTGGCATCAAGGGGCTAGGTTGAGAACAGAAACATACAAACAGAAGTATAATGAAAATTGAATGGCACATAACAGAGATTTAAAAAAAAAAAACGTTTCTCAAGAGATACAGGATAAATGAGAAACTTCCATTTCAAGAATGACAATTCGACAATGAAACTGTCATGTTAAACTGAAAAAAAACAATCCAAATGACCCAATTCAAATTGGAACAAAGTTAAGAAATGCAATTTTCCCTGAAACAGCAGTTTACTGTAATGACTAAACCTTCAGAGACCTGAACCCAGGACAGTGGCCAGGGGTGGCAGACAATGTATTGTTTTCCCACTCTTCATAAATGGGTAACCACAGGGTAAATCTGAAGTATGATGGAAAGTGTATTAGTTTGCTAGGGCTGCTGCAGCAAAGCTTCACAAACTGGGTAAGTAATACAACAGAAATTTATTTTCTCACATATCTGAAGGCTAGAAATCTAAAATCAAGGAGCTGGCTGGCAAAGTTGTTCCCTCTGAGGGCTGTGAGGAAAGAACCTGTTTCAGGCTTCTCGCCTTGGCTTGTAGATGACCATCTTCTCCCTGGGTTTTTTCCATTATTTTCCCTTTACGCATGCCGATCTCTGTGTCCAAATTCTCCCTTTTATAAAGACTCCAGTTATATTGGATTAGGGTCTACCCTCAAAATCTCATTTTAACTAATTATATCTACAATGACCCTATTCCAAATAAAGTCACATGATGAGGTACTGAGGGCTAGGGCTTTAAATTGTGAATTTTTGAGGGACACAATTCAACTCATAACAGATAGATTGGATATTCTGAAATTCAAAATTAAAAGTCTAAATGGATATATTGCAAGGTAATATTTGGGAATAGAAATATCTACTAAATATAAAACTAATAATATAACATGATCTTGAGCTACGTTGGCAAGATTCTTATAGGATATTAGTAGACTGATACCACAGTAACTACACTGTAACAGTGAAGAGCATAGGTTTTCAGTTAGATGGAAAAGATTTCAAATCTTTGTTCTGCTAATCAAGTGCTATTTGACCTTAGAGAATTAATTTTACCTTTGAAACATGTTTCCTCATCTGTACACATGGCAATAATAACAGAATTTGCAAATAAGATTACTGTAAAACTTAAGTGAATTGATATTTGTAAAGTCCTTATTGCTGTCATTATTCTTGGTATAGTATTAAAGCTATTGCTATCCTGCTCTGTTTCCAAAACTGAAAATGTGGGTCACAATTCACTTTCACAAGTGCTAGTAATATTTATAAACAATCTTGTAACAAAGTATCACAATATAGTTCACTAAAATAGGATAAACTTTTTACCTCACAATTCTGGAAGCCAGAAGTCCCAAATCAAGGTGCTATAGCTCCCTCCAAAGAATCTAGGGGAGAATCCTTCCTTACTTCTTCAGTTTTTTGTTATCTCTTGGCATTCCTTGGTTTGTGGCAACATAACTCTGTCTTCATCTTCACATGCCATTCTCCCTGTGTCCCTCTGTGTGTTCTCTCCTCTTATAAATACGGCCAGTTTGGAATTAGGACTCACCCTAATCCAGTGTGACCTCATTTTAGCTGATTACATCAGTAAAGACTCTATTTCAAATCAAGTCACATTCGGAGGTTCTAGATGAACATGAGTTCTTGGGGAACACTGTATATCCCACTACAGTCTGACATCTGGTCCCGTCAAATTCATGTCAATTCCACATGCAAAATATATTTACCCTAATCCTGAATCTCTCCAAATCTTAATCCATTCCAGCTTTAGCTCTAAATTCATCTAAATTCTCATCTAAGTTTCATCAACTCAAAAAGTTGGAAATTTCATCATCTAAATCATCTAAATCGGTATGGGTGAGACTCTGTTTCTAATCCACTCAGAATCAAATTCCTCTCTCTCTCTCTCTCACCTGTGAAACTAAAAGAGAAGTTATCTTCTTCTCAAATACGGTGGTGGGACTGGTCTAAAATAGATATGCCCATTCCAAAAGGGAGAAAATGGAATGAATAAAGGAGTAACTGGTCGAACATCCAGCAGGGCAAATTTCATTAGGTTTCAAGGCCTGAAAATAACCTGTGGCTTATGGATGTTCTGCCCTCTGGGGTCCTGAAAGTCGCCCCAATCTCTGGCTTGTGGATGAAATAGAGGCTGTGCCCTTTCAGCCTATGGTGCCAGTAATTGCCTGCCAGCCTCTGAGCCAGACTCAGAGTCATACTTCCTTTCTCTTGAAGGATAACACATGTATGCAGCTGAATACCTCTATCAGCTCATTTCCTGCCTGTGGAATTTTGGCAAAAATACTTTAAAATAGGTACTGTGCATTCCCTCAAGATGCACAAACATCCAGGTGTCTCCCTTTGATGTTAGCAGCTGGTGATGCTATCTAAATAAATCTACTAATTAATTAGTCATTTCAAACTGGTGCTCTGGCTCTGTCATTCTTTATTTATTAGCTGGGATACTTTCCCTAGTCAACTATTTTTGTAGTCACACCTGATTAGAAAATAATGCAATAACTAACTTCTCTGAGAATGAATTTCCACGTTCCTGGCTTTAATTACATGTGAGAAGGACTCTTGTTTGTTTGTTTGTTTTTTAATTAGCGGCTATACAATGTCAACTAATTCACTGTAACAGACTGTCTCTGTCTGCATAATTGTAAATGGTCCTACCAAAATAACAGAGGCACAGCTCAGGAACCCTTAGTAATAGAGAACTGCAGATACACAGTGGAAGAAACTGGAAAATAGGATTGCAAGTAAATTACTTAGCTCATTAATTCATTGTGGAATTCTCCCACCACTTTTTCTTTTCCTTTAAATTAAAATATAGTCTTTTCACTCTTTGGGCAAAATGCTAAGTACCTTAATTGTGAAATGCCTCCTCCATACTTAATATTTTTAATTTATATTCTACAATATATACTATTTTACTCATGATGAAAGTACTCAGGAAAATTGATAGAAAATATATATGATAGGGAAAGCAATTCAACTTTTTATAAATAATGGGAATGACAAAAACTAATATAAGACAAGGAAGTGTGTTGCTCTCATTTTCACCAGTACTGTTAACATAATAGGGTATAATTACTAATATTAATAGAGTCAATGGGCTATACGGTGTAGAGAATAGAAAAAAAGTTTCTATGAATAAAATAAATGTTACTTTTCTGTTATATGTACATGAGATGCTTATAAAAACAGCAACAGAATAGAATACGTTCTCCTTTATCATCTGAAATACCAGGGTAAAGGGATATATCTGAGAATAGTTTTTTGGATGGTATTTACTTCCGATTACCTCCGAAGAGAGAAAAATAAGATACATTACTCTGTGTCCTACCCAATGTTGGGGATGAGAGAGTTAGACACATAATCCTGCAAACTGGAATAGTTTGATGGTGAGGAAGAGAATGAAGTCATGGCTGGAGAAGAAAGGAAGCAGTTCAGTTGCATATAAATGGTATCATCGTGTTCACATATCTGTTTAATGGTGGACTTTTTCCACAACATTATTTGGGAATATATTTTCACAGGCAAAAAAAAAAAAGCAGGGGGAGAACAGAACTATTAACCTATTAACACAATGAAGCAGAGAACACAAGAGCTGTACAGAAAAAGGAAACAAGCAAAGAATGAGCAGATTGAGTGAAAATGCTGCAGGGCCTCAGAGAAACCGAAGTTAGAATGGGGAATATTCCAGTATGAAGATAAATAGAGCAAGAGGGATTTTCACTAGGAACACATGACTTTTGAAACAAATTGATGAACATTGTTCTAAACATGGCTTGTTTGTAAATTCAATAACAGTGATGAAACTGTAGAGAAAAGCCTACAAAAAAGAAATCTCTGAGCACATTGGCACCAGTCAAAACAGTGTGAGTCACAGAGAAAGGGAGAAATCTAGATCAGACTACAGGAGAGACTATCTTTAAGATAGTCACAGTAATTTTCACTAGTTCCTTTTTTTTTTTGATCCTGCGTGGCATGCAGGATCTTAGTTCCCTGACCAGGGATGGAACCCGCGCCCCTTGCAGTGGAAGCTTGGAGTCTTAAAGCACTGGACTGCCAGGGAAGTCTCACTAGTTCCTTTAATGAGACTTAACTGTGAAGGACCTAAAGTCTTCTGAACTAGTTTCTTGCATAGTTTGTGATTTATTGTTATGCATAGGTGGATTTTATTATAAAGGCTTCATTTCATTGTGTGGGTTTATAATGTGTTTATAAAGGAAGTGAGTTAAAGGGACCCTCCAGGTACCTCATATATTGTTTTAGACTAATTTGATTTTCTGAACTGAATGAATCTCAATCAATGAAATTCACTGGAGATCCTGGTAACCCAAACTGGTCAAACCAGGGAAGCTACGCTCTTTAGAGAATACTGCCACAACCATACTGACTTCTGCTGGGGGTGTGGGGTTGCTACATTTATAATAATAGTAAAAACCCAGACACTTAAATCACCTTCACAAATACCGTGTTAAAACCATAACGTTTATAATGAAAAATAAACAATAGTTAATGTTTGTTGAGTGCCATTTCAAGCATTTTAAACACTTTATCTTTTTTAATCACCAAGATATTCCTTATAAGATAAATGTTGTAATAGTCCATGTTAATGGTGGGTAAACTGAGGCAAGGAGAGCTTAAAGGACTTGGCCATGTCATTAACCTATGAAGCAGAAGAGTTGGATTTAAAATTTAGTTAATCTGATTCTAATGCTATGCTTTCTATCGTGCATTATAGTGAGTATCAATAATGGAAGAGCTAACAACAGTAGAATATTTTTGAAAAAGCAAAACACAATTTCTATTCTACCTTTCAAAATAAGTAAATAAGAATTTTGAATGGAGCATATTCTATCTGTCTA
Organism: Lipotes vexillifer; assembly: GCF_000442215.2. NCBI lineage: Eukaryota > Metazoa > Chordata > Mammalia > Artiodactyla > Lipotidae > Lipotes > Lipotes vexillifer. Next base: position 2,946,260 of record NW_006780882.1, on the reverse strand, counting down.
CACATATGCACATATATAGGTGTGTGTACATGTACATATGTTTTTTTCTTATATAAATCCTGGAAGTCAAATACTGTTAACAATATTTTACTGATAACTAAATGAAAGTTGGATACCGTATACAAGGTCACAGCACTGGAAAATTCTGACTATGGAACCCTGTGATAAAGATTCTGGCTTTCTGAGCCTGTCCCTAAAAGGAATGCTATTAAAAGAAAGTTCAAATCAAATGAGAGACAGTCAGCTAACCTAATAAGAAAATGTCATTCTTTCTCTTTCTGATTGCTTTATTGTAAGAAACGTGTATGTATTTAGAAATCTTGAATATATTTGTAAATACAAACTCTTGGAGTTTTAAACTAGTAAAATCAAAATTAAATAACAGTTATTCATCCATCTGTCCTTTATTGACACCCTCCTTTTATTAATAATAAGACTATATTAAGTCCAAGGTATTCTTTTTTTATTTTATTTTTTTTCCCTAGGAATTCTTAAACGAAAAAAAATTCCCTGGCCTAATGAAAGAAATGGGGAAGAGTACAACCGGACTTAATAAGTATGCACCATGTGAGGGAGCTCGCCATAAATTAGCACTGAGAAGGAACAATTGATTCTGGGTGTACTCTGGAACTCTGATAAAGATTTTGCATTTTTAGAAAAAAATAATTTATTGAGGTGAAACTCACAAAACAAAATTAACCATTTTAAAGTAAATAATTCAGTGACATTTAGTACATTCCCAACGTTGTGTGACTACCACTTCTACATAATTTCAGAGTTTTTCCCTCACTCCCAAAGTAAAATCCCTTAGCCATGAAGCCGTTCCTCCCGACTCCCTCTTCCTTACAACCCCTTGGAAACCAGCAACCAGTATTCTGCCTTCATGGTAAGGATTTTGCATTTTGACTCTACAAATGTGTTACAATTTTTGTGTTTCCTGAGAGGATTTGATTAGATCCATAGAAAACATTCTAACACATCTATTAGAATGTCAGAATTGTCTACTTTGCAGACGGATGAATAGATTGCCTAAGTTAAAACTGAATTCTTTATAAACAGATTCTAAATTGGATACTTAATATATTGGGGGTTGATTGTTTTCATTGCATAAGCTATTTTATGAAATATTCCTCAAATAACTGAGTTATTACCTGCAATTTGAAATTAAATCTGAAGTTTATATTAGACATTACTAAGCTTCTAACACTAGTTTTATGTGCCTGAAAAGAATTCGCTAAACTATAACTACTTATTCCTACTCCTGGAGTGCTGAAAATTTCTAGCAGACATGATATCTTTCTATCAGGCAATTTCCATCACACTATTTAGTCAAATGACTCTAGCCTAAACTGGCAAACCCAAGTACTAACAACAGAATACTTTCACATTCAGTAAGCGTCTACCATGTCTCCTAATTTGATGCTAAAGCTTTGTCTTCACTAAATATCCAAGTGAACTTAAAACTATTAGAAATGAAATAAATTTAGTTGTACTAGGCATATGCTGATCTTTTATTTCTGTGATTCTGTGAATGTGTGCAAGAGTGATGTTTTCCCTAAAAATAATTTATAAAATGCCTTCTCTTTGTGAGTTGAGCATAGCATCCTATTGATTCCTGGATATTTTAGTCCTTACAATCATTTAAAAAAATCCCATTGTGTCACTTGTCAAAATTGTGTAACATATTAATCACAAATACTGCATTGTCCAATATTTTTGATGAATAATATAACTCATAGATGAAGTCACATAAAGAGGAAAGTATATGCTAACCAGAATGTAAAAATTTCATAATTGTATAAAAATTTAATTAGCAGACGCAAAGGACAAACCACAGTTTAATTCCCAGAAAGCTATTTCTCCCAAGATTCTTCTAGACAGTTTCTTCATGTCAAACAGGTAGCCTGAATGTATGTTGTATTTGTCAAAGCTTTACACTTCTGTTTTATAAGTTTTAAGGATTGATGGCCTGTTTCAGAATTGGAGACCAATTTCATTTAATTCTTTGGTTTACTTGATAAAATCTCTCACTATAAACTATTCTTCTCTAGGCAAAAACTTAATTACAGAAGACATCTTATAGTAGAAGACATTTAATTAACTAACCAACATGAAGAATGTTGTAAACTCTGGCAAGAGCAAGAAGGGTGAATGATTATATCCACAGTATCAGAAATGTGTCTCCTAGACTTTGTAATAGTGATACTAGACATACATGATTGTCCTGGGTCAATTCCTGCGTCCTGGGTCAGTTCCTGCTGGAAAATATCAATGGATTCTTGAGATTTTTAGGCAGATTTTTATGCTTATTGGAGATAATCTATTTGTAATTCATTCTAATGTTGGCACATTATTCAGTGGACAGAAAAATCCAGCACCTAAAGAAAGTTAGACACAGAAAGATGAATGTCATTGGAACATATAACTGAAACAGGTCACGCTTTGAGGATAACAAGAATCCACATGCCTCGATTAGCTGTCCTCTGGAAACCTCTCAGGAAGTAAGACCCTTAAATGTAATTTGGAATCGAGTTACTGATAAGATCAAGGTCTTCTTTCTTCACAAAGCATCCAAGCTACAAGATTAAATAAGCCCTAAACTTGATCATTGTTACCACATTATGAATGTGTTGAATGCGGAAGTAGAGTAATTAAATGGCAAGGAAAAATGGAATGTGACAGTTATTATGGAAACTAGAAAAGAGAGCTGAGTGACACTATGCCCTCGTGCCTCCAGCTGACTTGTGAAAGGAAACAAGATATTGTATCCGGGTGGACAGGAACATGATAGTTGCTAGAGAAAACGGCTAATCTACAATGAAGAAAAGAGCTCTTTAGAAAGAATTAATGAAATGGTATTTACACTTTCCAAATATATTTGTTTTACTCTGTTTACTAAATTTCCCTGCAACTTCAATGATACAAAAAAGTGGGGGAAATATTTTTAATGTACTGAAACAATTTTGTACCTACAAAAATTGTTAATGACTTTATCTCTGGCTGGGAGTGCTATGAAAATATCGCATGTGCATTTATATTATGTATGAAAATTGTAAGAAAGAATGTCATCTGCCATACGAATATTGCATAAAGTATCAGACAGTTATATGAAAATGTAATTATATTTTAATATCTACATCTATTCATTCTTTTATCAACGTTGCCCAAGATGATAACAGAGGCAATAAAGGTGAAACAAAAACAATAAGAAAACATGGTCAGGAGTAAAAAATGTATCTGGAACATAGAATCTTCTGTCCAGACTAGAAAAAGATTGAAGAAGAGACATCTAAACTGATGGGAGAAATCTCTTTACACAGAGGTAAGGTCTAATATCTGCCATGAGTAGATTTAGGTTTTGTGGGACCTACAATTTTTTGTAGCCCTCTTTAAGAAAAAGAGTACAAAACTGAAAATACAAAATTCAGATACAGAAGTAAATATTTATTCAGAGTGAAGAAAATAAATCATAATAAACGGTGAATTTTAAAAGCTAACAAAACCAAAATTATCATAAAATCCAAAATAATGACATAATGTTTTTCTTAAGCAATTATTTATTACAACTCTATATTATAATTGCCCTATATTTCTGGCTGCTTCAAATGAAAATATTTTGCAGTATAATGTACTGTAAGAAAATGAATATACTTTAATTTTTACTTTATTATTTTTGATTATTTGATCATGTAGAAATTTATTGTAGCTTCCTAACTGTTACTGACAATGTCATGCTAAGATGTAAGTGGTATCTTGGCATGCTTAAAACCTTCCACTCACACATAGATACGCTTGCTGCTTAGAGGACTGCTACAAATTTGTGCCCTACAAACACAAGAATTATGACCAATCTATTTTTCATGGCTTTCAATTGGAAAAATAAAAGAGAAAAATGTATTGTGGGTTTATAATTATAAAAATTGCATAATTGAGAGTATTTAAAAGGAAAGACCTTTTTTAGTGGCTCCTATGAGAATATAATTATATGCCTACAATTTTATATAACTAGTGATTGGAAGAATTTTCTGCAGTCTAGTTACTGATCTAGGACAATTAAAATCTTATTTCTTCATTTCCCAGATGCTTTCAATATGTTTATACTTTTTTTGTGGGGGGGGTGGCGGGTGGCATCTTCATGACAGGTGAATTGGCACTGTGTGGTCAGAAATATTCCTAGGTTGGAACAGCTAACAATCATTTAAATATACCTGAAAATGACTGTGAGCTACATACTTATATCCAACAAATCCCAAACTAAATAAAAAATAATATCCTAAATATAACTTCGTTTTTATTGAATCCCCCAAAGCAGCATGACTATTCTGACATCAACTGAACTGAGGGACCATGGGTAGAAGGGACAACATATTGAAAGAGACATTGTAGACAAAGTGTTATGTTAACAGATGTTATTAAAAAAAAAAAAAGTGTAAGTACATAACAAGGCCCATTCCAGGGCCTCGGAGACACATAGAACAGCTATTGGGATCATTTCCATGAAATGGAAACCCCATGGTTCCATGAGTAACTCCACTCTCTTTTGCTTATCCATCCATGAGCTCAAGCTTGTCATGATATGTGTGGACATCATTAGCACTTTGAAATAAGAACCATGGGAAACATTCAGGCTTCTTTTCTTCCTCCATATTCTTCTCTCTCCTTTTTCTCTTTCTCTCTCTCTCTTTTCTTCTCTCTCTCTCCCTTCGCTTTCCCTATCCCGCTCCCTGTCCTTCTTCCTGTCCTTCTCTGAATAGAAGTCAAGAGAGACATGGGGTGATTAACAAAAACACTTTTAATGAAGAATAATCTCTATATTTTCATCTTATTCCCTAAACTATACTACTTTATTATATTGAAAAAAAGGAACATTTTATAGATGATGTGTTTATCTAATCAAAAGAAATCATATATGATACCTACACACTATTCTGTTTTTTAAATAAAGAGAAGTTCCTGGATGTGACAGTGTGAGCGAATTTTCTGAAACTGGATAAGAATGCGTGAAAAAAGCTGGGTGACATATGTACAAAGTTCATAATAATGTAATTCCAGTATCAGATTTTAGAAATGATTCAGGAAAAAATTGAAACGCTCTAATCCAACATTGGTATAAGAACAACTTTGAATGGAGGTTTTTTACAAATAAATATGATAAACAGACTTCTTAAGATCTTTCTATGAGCTACTGTTCAAAAAAAGTAAAATTGGGTGATTCATTTCTTATTCATTTCTTATTGTACCAAGAATAAAAGAATGGGAATGCATCCTTCTGTCCAAATTTTCACAAGGTTAAAAAAAGAAAAGTTAAATCTGTACATTTCAAAAGAACCGGCCTGCTAAGTCCATTGATTAGTAAGGTGATAATATACCTACCTTCTATCCTACAAAATAACTAAGGAATGCTCTCTGACTATTGTGGCAACTCAGCTCCAATCTCCTCTGTTTTATGCGCACCAAGGAGACAACAGTTCTACTACGATTGTAGATATATGTGGAATGTGTATGTGTGTGTAACTATTGATACACATACTACTTGCCATACCTCATGATATAAGCATATTGATAACAGACAAGTGTCTATATTGATTAAAAGGCCTTATATGTAAAGTTTCATTAATTTATTTTCAAATCAGTCAAAGGATCAACCAAAACAACGCCTCTTTTCAGCTGAAAAGGGCAGTAATGGCATATCATTCTAAAAAACGTAACTTTCCCTATCCCTCTCCCTTTCCTTCTTCCTGTCCTTCTCTGAATAGAAGTCAAGAGAGACATGGGGTGATTAACAAAAACACTTTTAATGAAGAATAATCTCTATATTTTCATCTTATTCCCTAAACTATACTACTTTATTATATTGAAAAAAAGGAACATTTTATAGATGATGTGTTTATCTAATCAAAAGAAATCATATATGATACCTACACACTATTCTGTTTTTTAAATAAAGAGAAGTTCCTGGATGTGACAGTGTGAGCGAATTTTCTGAAACTGGATAAGAATGCGTGAAAAAAGCTGGGTGACATATGTACAAAGTTCATAATAATGTAATTCCAGTATCAGATTTTAGAAATGATTCAGGAAAAAATTGAAACGCTCTAATCCAACATTGGTATAAGAACAACTTTGAATGGAGGTTTTTTACAAATAAATATGATAAACAGACTTCTTAAGATCTTTCTATGAGCTACTGTTCAAAAAAAGTAAAATTGGGTGATTCATTTCTTATTCATTTCTTATTGTACCAAGAATAAAAGAATGGGAATGCATCCTTCTGTCCAAATTTTCACAAGGTTAAAAAAAGAAAAGTTAAATCTGTACATTTCAAAAGAACCGGCCTGCTAAGTCCATTGATTAGTAAGGTGATAATATACCTACCTTCTATCCTACAAAATAACTAAGGAATGCTCTCTGACTATTGTGGCAACTCAGCTCCAATCTCCTCTGTTTTATGCGCACCAAGGAGACAACAGTTCTACTACGATTGTAGATATATGTGGAATGTGTATGTGTGTGTAACTATTGATACACATACTACTTGCCATACCTCATGATATAAGCATATTGATAACAGACAAGTGTCTATATTGATTAAAAGGCCTTATATGTAAAGTTTCATTAATTTATTTTCAAATCAGTCAAAGGATCAACCAAAACAACGCCTCTTTTCAGCTGAAAAGGGCAGTAATGGCATATCATTCTAAAAAACGTAATGTTTCTTGGTTTTCAAAAATACAACAGGAAAAAAAATATATATATTGCTATGTCACACAATTTAATGGATTTAATCTAACATTGTAGTAGTCATTGCAGTTTGATTTTATTTATCAAGTGAAAGTCTGATAGAATAGATAATGCCATTTGTCAAGTAAATGGCAGAGCTGAGGTTCAGAATCAGATATCAGCTGTTTGACTTACATGCAACTACATAATTATCTACACCTTAAAACATGTATATATGGGCTTCCCTGGTGGCGCAGTGCTTGAGAGTCCGCCTGCCGATGCAGGGGACGCGGGTTCGTGCCCCGTTTCGGGAAGATCCCACATGCCGCGGAGCGGCTGGGCCCGTGAGCCATGGCCGCTGAGCCTGCGCGTCCGGAGCCTGTGCTCCGCAAATGGGAGAGGCCACAACAGTGAGAGGCCCGCATAACGCAAGAAAAAAAAAAAAAAAAACATGTATATATTTTCCTGGAAATTGTATACACTTCTGTCTCCATAGACCTTATATTTACATATGAGTCTGGGGATGCCCCTCCCTTTGGAAGAGTAAATATACTGGCAACATTTAGTGGCACCGGGCTTATGTTGTGATTTGTTTTAGCCAATTAAATATTGGCAATGTAACATATACCAATTCCCAGTAGAAGTTTTGGGAGTTAGTTTTAGATCCTCTGGGTATCTCTTTTCTCTCTGCCAGAAGACTGACTGTGTTCCAGATAAGACCACTCTGCAGTCTGTATCTTACAGTAAAGCTGACATGGAGCAGAGCTACAGCTGACCCACGGACAGATAATTAATAGAAAAATGAACCTCCATTATTTGAAGCCAGTGTGGCTTTATTTTTTGCATTTTATAACAAAACTTGGCATAAAATTACATGATATGGAACTTTTTAAATGTTAGAATAGATTATTATAATTTTAGGAATAATTTAAATAGAAAAGAATGACAAGTTGGTAACACATTTCTTTGATATCATGGGATTGAAAACTCAAACTTCTCTTTGATTTAACTGGACAACTATTTTACAAATCATCTAAAAATGTGTGCATTTTCACAATAATAAATCCTGCATGCTTTTCAAAGAATGGAACTCAAATAATCACTGTTTCATAGCCTAAGATGCTCTTGCTATTTGGTAAGTGCAAATGTTTCCAAAGCAGCAAATGTTCTGTCAGGGAGTTTCACTGATGTTTTCATTGGATTGTCCTATTATCTGAACACGTCTGCCAAAAGAAAGCACCTGTGCAATAAAGAGTGTACAGAAGCTGCCAGGCTGCAACAGCAGAAGGAAAGTAAAGTGCACGCTGACAGGTTACCTGTCATCCTCAGATCTACCGAGTGGTTATGATAGATGCTTCTGTTACTCGATGTCTCATGATAACTTCTGCACACCAGGAAGAACCTTCTGTCTTGGGAATACAATAGAAAATTGGACTGCAGATAAAGAACAAAGAACATTCAGGTTTTCAGCTACAGAGTCTCTCCTTAGGAGATATTAAAACATAACTGGCAAAAAAGAGCAATGTATGTTGTTTTTTCACAGTTTTTCTTTGGGCTTCTAAGATTCTGTAAATGCATTACAGGATTTTAATGTAATTTATTCTAAGAAAATATACTGCTTTATGTTTTTTATAAATGCAACAAAAAATATGAAGTTGAATTTGGAGAAAAGCATTCCTCAAGATATACTTGGTCAGTATTATTTGGCTTTCTCAAGTTATAAATTTTTTTCAATAGAACTATCGAAAGTACATATACTGTGACAAATCATGGGTAAAATGATTGCCAATATGCCATCATCTTATTCATATTTTTATTCCAGTTGTTCCCTATCAAGAATGAAAGTGAAAGTAGGCACTCTTGAGATTTTAAGCACCCCTCACACTCCTTCTATTTTATTAATAAATTTGCTTCAAGTAGTTAAATTTTTAACTTAAATTTTTGTTCCCTGTCTCTACACAACAGAAGCTGGAGAACAGATTGAAGGTGTACTCCTAATTTTTCATGAAAAATTCAAGTCATTTTACTATTTAATATATAAATACAATAAGAAATTTAAATTCTGCCATAACATCAACTAAAACTTTGTTCAATGCCAGACAAGCTGGTTGGCTCAGTAACATCACAGTAGCCGCTTTATAATTTACTGTCTTTGCCTCTTCTCAGAATTAAACCAAAGAGAACATTTTAAAAAAATTATATGCTTGATGTTGATTTAAGTGTATAGCCTACATATTATAAAAATAATTCCACAAATAGTCTGATACTTTCTACAAGTTAACTATAAAATAACAGGAGAAAGATAGTCCCTCCGACTCTCTAATTCAATTATATCATAAAAACTCATTGTGTACTTCAAAAATAAATTAACTCAAGATGTTACTCAACACCCCATCTGCTATACTGCCTTAAATGCATTCCATGGAACCTGGATAACTTTAAGTGATTTTCCATCAAAAGCCAAGGGCTGTTTTTTAATGTTCAACTTTGTTTCAGAAACGACCTCGTAAACTCTTTAATGATTTTCTTTTCTTTTCCTTCTCTCTCTTCCTGTATGAAGGAAAAATATGCTGCAAAATCTTCTTACCTGCTGTCTTTTATGCAAATTACTTTCGACTGCAGTTTGAAACTTTTAAAGAAAAATGAAGCGCACACCACATTCTCACAATGCAAGAAGACATTTTTAGAAGAGAAAGGGAAAAATACCCAAAATTGATTCCCTCTTTTATTTTCTTGTACTTTCTATCATTCATTACTTTCTGTAAAAAAAGTATTGTTCAAAAAATTTAAATACATTGTTTGAAATACTATCTTTTAAATAAAAAGGAGAAAAATTATGGGAACTTTCTTACCTGAGATTATTTGTTAACTGAAGTCAATTCTATTCCTAGAAGAATATGTCTATCATTGTATATAAAGTAGTATAAAACTATCGCTCCAGTTACCCACTTTCAATCATTACTTGAATGTCTTTTTGGCTGCTAAATTAAAATATGGGTTTTCTGATTTACGAGAAGCACAGTGCATGGGTGTAGTACAGGCACAATATAAATTAGTGAAGAAAAGTTGGGAAGGAAGGAGGAAGGAAGGAAGGAAGGAAAAAGGAAGGAAAGGAGGAAGGGAGGGAGGGAGGAAGGAAGGATGGGAGGGAGGGACGAAGGAAGGAAGAAAGGTCACAAGATGGAAAGTTAATGTATAAAATATCAATTACACTAGCAACAAGTGAAAAATAAATTTTTAAAATTATTTTTAAAATATACCAAAACATAAAATACTTAGAAATAAATGTGACAAGAGACAATGAAGTTCTCTTCAGTTAAAGCTGCATAACTGTGATGAACACAATTTACAAAGACTTAAATAAATGGAGAGATAGGGACACCATGTTGTTGAATTGAATGATTCAATTCCATTAAAACATCAATTATTAACAAATTGTTTAAAGATTAAAAGAATCCCAATCAAAATTCCTAGAGTCTTCCTTTTTTTCCTTGAAAATTGACTAGAATAGCTGGAATGATTTTAAAAACCAAGAATAAATTGGAGGAATGACAGTACTTGATTTCAATATTTATTATGAAACTGTGCAAATCAGGCCAGTGTTTTATTGGTGAAAAGATGAATATACAATTAATGGAAGAAAATAGAGTTCAGAAAAAGACCCCCAACTATAAGGTCCATTGATTTTTAGCAGAGATACCAAGAAACTATGATGATGGAAGAAAAGCCATTTCAACATATAGTGCTAACACTATTGATATACTTGTGGAAGAAAATGAACATTGATCCTTAATTCACACCATACCCCAAAATTAACTTAAACAGGATTATAGACCTAAATTTAAATATTAAATACATAAAACTCATAGAAGGGAAATAGGAGAAAATCTTTGCAACTTTACTGGGAGCAATGAAAAAATAATGTTTTTGTTAGTTTGGTTTTTGTAGCAAATACATAAATTAAGCACAATGCCCTTACCCTGGAAGAGGGGGCTGCCAATATGCTTGGAATGTAACAGGGACCGTGTTCTACCAACAACACCCAGAATGAATGCACTGACTTCTGTATTTACCTTTTGTGGTTCCTGAGTTCCTTTCTCTTTTGTTCAACACAATCTCAATGATGTCAATTCCAGGCCACGACAAATTGTTCTAGGATGTTAATAGTTAAATTATGTAAAATATGTGGATCTTGACCTTCCTCAGTAGACTGTGTCTTCTTACGAATAGACTGAAGGGTGAAATGCTTCCTGAAAGTATACATGTAAGCTGGTAGAACAGAATCCCGAGGGAAACAAGCTCATAAATAGGATTTGGAAAATTCAGGTGGTTTTCAAAAATTAGTCTCAATTTGCCTGACAGTAAATACTACATCAAATTCTTTAAGGACACAAGAACTGATTTAAATTCCTTAGCTTAAGTGATTACGGATAATAGAACAAACTTGCTAAAATGCATGTGGTACCTGGATTAAAACTGCTGATGAGTATGAACATTCAATTCATATCTAAGCTAAATCACTCACACCTAAGTTAAAAAAGGAAGGTGACCTGGCTACCTACGATAACCTTAGTGAGGCTTCAAGGCCTCTCTTCTTTGTCAAGCCTGGGAAATTTTGAAGCGTTGACCCCAAGCACTTTTCCGTCCCTCCTTACAATAATTTGAGTCATTGTGATATGTCTCAGTAATTGAATGTCTGTTGTGCAAAGCCTTAAAAGCTTCAGGCTCCACCCCGACAGAAGAGACAACAAATAATATAATAATAATAATAATAATAATAGAATGAAATCATGCTTATCAGCACTCAGACTGAAAATCAGTCACCTTCAAGTGAGACATCAACTTAAAGGAGAGTCAACAATAGTTACGAAACTCCATCCCTGATGCTGGGAGGAAAATAGGGTTGATGAGAAAAAAAAATATTTCTATACTTCATTTCAAGAATGGAAATGACTTTTTGAATCATGGTTTTCTCTGGGTATATGCCCAGTACTGGGATTGCTGGGTCATATGGTAGTTCTATTTTTAGTTTTTTAAGGAACTGCCATACTGTTCTCCATAGTGGCTGAATCAATTTACATTCCCACCAACAGTGCAAGAGGGTTCCCTTTTCTCCACACCCTCTCCAGCATTTATTGTTTGTAGATTTTTTGATGAGGTGATACTTTACAGTTTTGATCTGCATTTCTCTAGTGATGTTGAGCATCTTTTCATGTGTTTGTTGGCCATCTGTATGTCTTCTTTGGAGAAATGTCTATTTAGGTCTTCCATGCATTTTTTTTGATTGGGTTGTTTGTTTTTTTGATATTGAGCTGCGTAAGCTGCTTGTATATTTTGGAGATTAATCCTTTTTCAGTTGCTTCATTTTCAAAAGACACATGCACCCCAATGTTCATAGCAACACTATTTACAATAGCCAGGACATGGAAGCAACCTAAATGTCCATCAACAGAAGAATGGATAAAGAAGATGTGGTACATATATACAATGGAATATTACTCAGCCATAAAAAGGAACGAAATAGGGTCATTTGTAGAGATGTGGATGGACCTAGAGAGAGTCATACAGGGTGAAGTAAGTCAGAAAGAGAAAAACAAATATCGTATATTAATGCATATATGTGGAATCTAGAAAAATGGTATAGACGATCTTATTTGCAAAGCAGAAATAGAAACACAGACATCATAGAGAACAAATGTATGGGTACCAAGGGGGAAAGGGGGGAGTTGGAGCAATTGGGAGATTGGAATTGACACATATACATTATTGATATTATGTATAAAATAGATAACTAATGAGAACATAGTGTATAGCACAGGGAACTACTTAATGCACTGTGGTGATCAAAATGGGAAGGAAATCCAAAAAAGAGGGGATATATATATATATATATGTATAGCTAATTCATTTTGCTGTACTGGAGAAACTAACACAACATTGTAAAGCAACTATATGCCAATAAAAATTAATTAAAAAAAAAAGAATGGAAATGACTGATTATTCAATACGTATAGTAGCAACTAAAGACCAGATCAGATAATAAACCCATCCCAGTGAGAGCTCTCCACACGCACCTCTGAAAGCTAGCTAATAAGTGACAGACACATGATCCAGAAAATCAGCCAATCAGCAAAAGCCTCACTCCTGTAAACATCCTTCTTTTGCTAAGGTCAGTGAGTCCAAAATCTGCTTCTGAAAGGCTATTTATCTCTGAACTCAGAATTTTTAAAAGCAATATACGGGATCAGAGTTTTGCCTTGTTCAGAGAGACTGGCTGATAAGCAAAGGCCCTCCTTCTTCCAGATCCTGACTGATGACCTCTTCCTTCCATAGCCTTTACTTGCATTAAGTACAGATGAAGTCTGCCATCTCCCTGTTATTTTCCAAGTGGCTTTCTACAATCTGCAATTCACAGGCTTTTGGTGACAAAGCGATTGTAAATGCCAAATGCAATCACAAATTGGCAATTCTGGGTCAGTGCTCTTTCTTATTCCATAATATGTTAATTTCAGATAATTATTAAAATATAAATATGTGCATTCAAAAATCACATCAGAAAGTTATAAACTCTAGATTATATGCCTGGATCTCTTGGGTTCTGCAGACTTCAGTTTGACATTAACACTGGGCACAAATATAAAACAATCGTATTTTCACAGCTAGAAAATACGTCTCCATCCCGAGCCAATCATCTGACTTTTGGGTGGTTGAAAGAGTGATTGAACCACCAGTTGGGGCTGAGATAGTGTATTATGTGAGTCAACCAGGACCAGGAACTCTGTTTTTGCTCAGATGGACTAAGGAAATCTGAGGGACCCCATAGGCTACAAATGGAAGTTTAAGACAGGTATATACTGTTTTGTCTATATTCCTTCATTCAATAAATATTCATCGAATCCTTAACTTAGGCCAGGACTTTGCGATAGGTGCTCCTTACAGATTGTATAACACTTTAGCATACTTGGTTTAGGAATGGTTTTCACAAAAGTGTGTTAGAGATCAGAGGCTGGATGATCCAGAGTTACTCTAGGGCTTCCCTGGTGGCACAGTGGTTGAGAGTCCACCTGCCGATGCAGGGGACGCGGGTTCGTGCCCTGGTCTGGGAAGATCCCACATGCCACGGAGAGGCTTGGCCCGTGAGCCATGGCCGCTGAGCCTGTGTGTCCGGAGCCTGTGCTCCACAACGGGAGAGGCCACAACAGTGAGAGGCCCGCACAGCTTTACATGGGCATTCAATGAATATTTTAAAGTGTCTACTTAAGTGCTGCCACAGTTATAAGATTATAAATAACATAGGTGCAAGTATCCCCCTGATGGAATCTCAGTTTGCCAGGAAATGCAGATATTAAACATGTAACTGCACTGAAACTTGGAGATGCTATAGAAAGAGAAATACAGGGCACTCTGAGAACATACAGAAGGAGGACCTTGCAACTCAAAGAAGTGATTCCCGAAGAAGTGAAATCTCAGGTGAGACAGGCAAGGGGAGAATCACTTCTTGAAAGGGATGGGACAAAATGTGCTTCACGTAGAAAAGTGTCCAAAGAGAAGTTCCAGTTGTCCCTCCTGAAACCGGTATTTCTACTCAACTGACAACACTGTGTACCTAGACAATACAATCGCCAGTTTTGAAACTATCTTTGATCCCTCCTACTGTACATCTTTGACAACAATCAACTTACATCTTGCATTTTTATTTCCTAAAATAGCATTGATGTTTCTACATTCTCTGACTCCTTTTCCACTGTTACTGTAATTCAGGTAAAAATCTGTGCCACAGTTTGTTATTGTATTTGAAAAAATATAAACAGTATGTTCGGGGTGTAGCATCTGAGAGTTGGTACCATATCATATTCATTTTTGTGCCTTAATATCTAGCATAGTGCCTGGCACACACATGTGCTCCATAAATGTTGGGCAAGTAAATATGGGTCTCTTGATTTTATTAGTTAAGCCCAGTGATGAGAAATGGTATTATAGAACTAAGGGACAAAGCTTTTGTGAGAAGAGGCATAGCTTTCCGTATCGTACTCCGAATGCTTTACACTCACAGATCATGTAGACGAAGCTCCAGGTAAGGTGTTGGGAAAGTAGGAGTATGTTAATGGAACAAGCTTTTGTGATTTCTTATATCCAGGGACTATATGCTATTTTATCCCAGATTCCCCAGACAATGGACCCTGAGATGAAGAATCAGAAATAATCCTAAATTAGTAAAAAAATAATTCCAGCATAGTAGAAGCAAGGGAAAAGGACATAAGACAAGCTGGATTGTAGAGAATACAAAGTGATGTGTTACTGCAGTAGCCACTGCTTCCTGTTGAGTCTGGAAGAGACACAGCTGGTGGGCACCTTCAGCTGCTTAGCCACCAGGATACAACAAGCCAGACTGTATGGAGATGATAGTCTGGTATTTGATGAAACTTGTATTTGATGATACTTCAAATAGTCCAACGTAGGGAGGAAAAAAGAGATTGTTCATTTGCCTGTTCTGTCTGATCTCCAAAGCTATATTATTCAAATTGCCCTATGAGAAAATTAACACTACTTTTCTGGGATTGCCTTAGCTGGTGCATTTGGCAGTAGCCAGGAGGCCAGATCCTATGCCCTGCTACATATCCTTTCAATTACCTCTGAAAGGGGCTAGAGAATTTGGGTCCTTTATGCCAGTAGCTGGAACGGAGAAAGGGGCTGACAGTTAAGAAGACAGGCAAAGTTAAAAGAAACTGAGGAACTCTGTGAAAGGTGTTCGATAGATTTGCCAAGAAACATTTCTAGCAGAGAATCAACAACTTCACATTCCAATATTTAAAAGCCAATTTGCCTGAAATCTATAACTTAATGGAAAAATTGTTTTCATAGGACTAGAGAATGAGCAGTCAGCAATTTCTTCATTTTCTAACCTCCAAACTTCAACAAGAAGAAAACAATGACGAAGTGTATTTGAATGAATGGCTCTCAACATACAATTTTGTCTTCTGATAATGTAAATTCTCTCAGTACAGTGGTGGCATTAGAATTGGCATTCTAGGCATATTCATATTTTACCTGTCTATACATTATTTCTTATAAATACAGCTCTATTTGTAGGTACTGATAACAACCCGTTAGCTTTTTTCTGTTCTTAATTATAACATATTTATGTAGATTTATGTTTCTTATATTGTCTAGCAGAAGTTTTATTAGTTTATTATTTATTCATTGAATTAATGGACTTTTTTTTATAGAATATGTATTTTTAAATGATGATAGTTGAAAATCTTTGTTAAAGAAATAATCTTTGTTAAAAGTGTAAGCTCGGGCTTCCCTGGTGGTGCAGTGGTTGAAGGTCCGCCTGCCAATGCAGGGGACACAAGTTCGTGCCACGGTCCGGGGGGATCCCACATGTCGCGGAGCGGCTGGGCCCGTGAGCCCTGGCCGCTAAGCCTGCGCGTCCGGAGCCTGTGCTCCGCGATGGGAGAGTCCACAGCAGTGAGAGGCCTGCGTACCGCAAAAAATAAAAATAAAAATAAATAAATAAATAAATAAATTTTAGAAAAATTGGACACAGGGAAGACCAATCATATCTGATCACATGACAAGCTACTAAATTATTCAATTTCATTCCTAAATTTACATTCTTGTTGCATTTTACTGTCAGTGTAGGGTTTTAAAAACTTCCTGTTTTAAGGCGCCTATATAATCAGAAGTAAAGTACCTTTATAATCACTCACAAGAATTTTCTGATTTCTCTGTGCTGTTTTTCTAGGTATCCAAACATTAGAAAAGGTCTACTTGTTATGTTGAAATAAAGTATTCAACTCATACAGAACACATTCAGATTTTAAAATATAAAAGTGGAAAAAGTTTAGCTGAAACAATTATATATAAGCATAAAGTGTTCAAATTTAATGGAAATATTAACCAATATCTGTTACCATGAATATGAGAATCACAGTATAAGTGAAAATGCTTTAGTTTTATTCGCATAGTTTTAGAAAACTATGGTGGTTTTACTTAAAAAAAAAAAAAAAAAAAAAAAAGGGTAAGCTCATTATCAAAAAGTAATGATTGCAAACATTTTACTTAAATTTTAGTTTTAGTTATACACATATTGTATTATTCAGTGTCTCCAGAAAAACAGAACCAATAAAATAGATAGAGAGATGGATAAATGATAGACAGATTTATCATGAGGAACGGGTTTACGTGGGTGTGGAAGCTGAGAAGGCCCACGATCCGCCATGTGCAAGATGGAGACACAGGAAAACCTCTGGCATAAACCAGTTTGAGTCCTAAGATCCAGGAAATAGGAGGACCGATGGTGTAAATCCCAGTCCAAGGGCAGGAGAAGATTAAATAAAATGTCCCACCACAAACAGTAGGGCAGAGAAAGAGGAGTGAATTCCTCCCTCCTCTGCCTTTTGTTCTATTCCAGCCCTCAGTGGATTGAATAATGCCCACCCACATTGGAGAAGGCCAACTACTTTACTGAGCCCACTGATTCAAATGCTAATCTCATCCAGAAACTCCCTCACAGACACATCCAAAAATAATGTTTAATCTGGGCACCCTATGGCGGGTCAAGTTGACACATAAAATTAACAATCACATATAATAAAGGAATTCAGCACTTGAAAAGTCGGTTTTATATTTTATCACACACATAGAGTCTTTCATGAAAACTATTAATAGTTATTATACAAACCCTTTTGACAATAATTTATTATAAAATACTGTAATTACTTGGGTTTTAACTGTGAATGAGCCAAATCACTTTATCTTAAAAAAATAAGTTTTGCAATTTCTAGTTGGGAGAGGGTAGAATAGCTAGAAATATAATGCATGTTTGGTTTGTTTTGTTTTGTTTTCTAGTGGAAGAGAGTTAGAGGCTCTTGTCTGCATCAAGTGAACTGTAGGAAATAATTTACCACTTTATGTTTTAGTTATCCAATAGTTAAAGAGAAGATATTGCTTGCTCCTAACCTACATTACATATATTACCTGGAGGTTTGTCCATAAAATAAACCCAGGCCAAACTCACCTTTTTAATAATGTTTCTGAAACTCCCATGCACCCTGATTCTTTGAATTTTGAATCATAGCTAAAATGCACAGATGAATTTCATATTCTTAAGCTTCAGGTAATCAGTCAAAACTTGCATTCTGCATCTAGTGAGTCAAAAGAAAAGGTTGGTTTTCTGGTCTCTTTACTTTTAAGCAGTTAAATTGAAAATTGGAGTCTTGCAAATAAAATCCGATCAAGGCTCCATTGGCCAATACCAAATGTAAAATCTATTGTTATCTTTGCAAGACAAAATAAATCAGAGTCCTATGATGTTGGGTTTTCTTTTTCAGGCTGTGTTTTCTAGGATCTCTGATTAAATGGGGAGTTAGGGACTCCTCTGCTGTACTGGTCATGCAACAGTGACGAAACATGTGATGGGAGTGAAAACAAAAGAGTTTTTATTTTACTTCTAGTTCTTTTAGTTTATTTAATTAGGTCCTTTTTTAACACACATTTTAGTATTTTATGAATAAGCCTATTTCAGCTTCTGATTTTTTTTTAATATGGTAATCTAGTGTAATCATGTGCTAAAAATATGTTCAGGAATACAGTGTGTTTTATGTAAAGGTGCCATTACAGAGATGTGATTCAAAGTAACAAGGAACTTGTCAAAATGTACAAAATTTATACTTGTACTCTTGGATAACTTTGGTAACTGCAAAAGAATATTATCATTACTAGAGGCATTTTCAATATCTTATCTCTGGTCTCTCTATTATGGGCTAAATGCCTTGGTCTAAATTAAGTTTATTAACTGCAATTTGAAAATGTGCCTTTCTAACGTGTAAATGTCCAAACTCTCTTCCCTGTATTTTTCATTGTTTCAGACATTCATAGTTTGTAGCAATGCTGTGCATGTATTAACATTAAGCTCTTTACTTCACACTGCTTTGAGTATTTGCTTTTCCTGCATTTCATAAATTTGATGTCACCCAAACATACTGTGTTGGCCAAAAATTTCGTTCGGTTAATGAATACATTGTTCAATAAAGTCCTTGGTGAAAATGAAAAATGTGTCTTTTAAACCGAACGAACTTTTTGACCAAACCAACAGTTTACTTTCCTGTCAACCAACCTTATGTATTTTCTTTTTGGCACTTCCAACCTTACATCTAAGATGTAGAAATGTATGACTTGGTAAAGTGACTAAGTAAAATTTAAAAAGTAAATATGTAAATGAATCTAATACAGCTATAAAAACGAACACCTAAGACTTTACAACTCATTTATTAATGAGAGAACAAGTAGGATGTTATAACAGATTCAAAGAATTTTTTAAGAACTCTGTCTCTTTCCTTTGAAGAAGACATTTTGTGTGAAGAGACAGACCATATTTACCATCATTCTGACTAAAATGGCCAAATTACAAATTAATGGAAATAATCTGTACAAATTCCTATGTTAAGTATCTGATATGAGGAATGATTCTAAAGTATTTTGTGTTTATATGTACCTTACTTATTTTTACATCATCTTCTCCTGACATATGTAAAGACTCTGAAGGGAGAGAGTAATCTAATTCAAAAATACTATTACTCAGCCTAACATGTAATTATTGTCTATGGTATGTCAAGCACTTTACTATGTAATCAAGAAAGACCAACAAGCAAGACAGAACGGTGTCTGCTTTTAAGGAACTTAAGCTTATCTTTATGTTCTGATATCAAAACAATTAGCATGTCATTCAATTAAAAACCTCTTTTAGGGCTTCCCTGGTGGCGCAGTGGTTGAGAGTCCGCCTGCCGACGCAGGGGACACGGGTTCGTGCCCCGGTCTGGGAAGATCCCACATGCCACGGAGCGGCTGGGCCCGTGAGCCATGGCCGCTGAGCCTGCGCGTCCAGAGCCTGTGCTCCACAACGGGAGAGGCCACAACAGTGAGAGGCCCACGTACCGAAAAAACAAAAACAAAACAAAACAAAAACCTCTTTTATTAGAATATTTATCTCTATCTTTCTATCAATGCAGAAAAATGAATTCAGATTCCAAGCACTTATTATAATTTAAAACTAGATTCTAGTCTTTATAATGAAACAAATCAAGATCAAAATATTTCAACTACAGAAATATGCTGTTTTCATTGTGATAAAATTTTAAAAATCCTTTGGGCATTCAGAGATCTTAACAAAAATATACTTATTTGAAAATAGTAAAATAAAGTTTTGCCATGTGGGATGGGTTACATAAGCAAACCAAGATTGAAATGTGGGCTTGGTAACTTTTATATTGCAAACTCTTGAAAGATAACTCCTGGTATTTCATTAGCACATGGATTTTTCTTTCTTTCTTGATTCGGTGAAAAAAAATGTCCTTTATATAATTTGGGAAATGTATTCTATCTTTTCGACCAGTACATTTTATCCTCCAGATACTACATGAAAATATTAATGTTTCAAAACCCCAAGGTGTAGGATTCTGTGCAGTGTATGTTTGAAACCTTTTACACACACACACTCACACACACACACACACACACACGCACATACACAGAGTCAAATTTTAAGATCAAACTGAACCAATGTGGATATACTAATTAATCTGAAAGGACTTTTTCCTTGGGGCAGAATCCATATAGTATCTCTTTATAAAAATCCATAGAGTCTGAATTTAGAGCCAGTTTTCTGACATTCACACAAAAAATGTGACAAATGTATTATATCTCTTGAGTGATTTGTGACTTCCAATTTATTCATTTAATCTAATCTAGAGGACATGGATGAATTAGTGTTAATGGCATAAGAATTTAATCCAGAATTTTGGATGCCTGGTGAAATATGTAGGATCAGGCCCTTGAAAGAGACAGCATCAGGCACTTGGTAAAGAAACTTATGAAATGTCCTTGAGCTTCAAAACTATGAGTAATGTATTTATTGCAGCATTATTAAAGATAGGCTATCAATAGATATTTAAACTAATTAACAGAGAGTTTTGGAGCTCATCCGTGACAATCACTCACTTCTGGTGGGTGATGCAGTGAAGTAGGCCAACAGTTGCAGTGGACTTTGGTAATAAACTTGTATAAATAGAAAGCTATGGAAAATTGTTAAACACTCTGAGCAAAAACCACACCTTTTTAGAAAATTATTTGTGAAGTTACAAACTTATGTAGCTCTTTTCTACCAAAGTTTTATATAATTATATATAATGTACCTATGAAAGTCTTAAATTTTGGTTCACGTATTCACTTTCTGTTTGTATTCTGATTTATTAAAACTGTTGTAGACTCATATGAATATGAAAGCTTGTTATAGTTTAACTCTGTATTTCAACCTCTGAAAAATAAAATTCATAAGGGTATTGTCAGGTGGTTAAGTAACATTAAAGAATTCCAAAAAGGGTGACATTATTTTGTCAGGACATTTACAAAGTGGTTGGCACAGCTGTAAAAGTAAAATTATTGCAACTATCTAAAGAAATAATATTTTAAAAGCCCCTAGGGCTTCCCTGGTGGCGCAGTGGTTGAGAGTCCGCCTGTCGATGCAGGGGACACGGGTTCGTGCCCCAGTCCGGCAAGATTCCACATGCCGCAGAGCGGCTGGACCCGTGAGTCATGGCCGCTGAGCCTGCGCGTCCGAGGCCTGTGCTCTGCAACAGGAGAGGCCACAACGGTAAGAGGCCCGCGCACCGCAAAAAAAAAAAAAAAAAAGCCCCTAACTTTCAATAGATTTTATGCTCAACTAATTCACAAGGTTTACCAATGAAATTTCTCTTTGAGAAACTTGCCATAAATATGGGAAAATAAATTAAATCAGATTGTGTTTATTAGACCAAGAAGACTTAAGGAAATAGTAGTTGTGATCCCAAAATTAGATCTATGTTATAGACAGACCATTAATTACAAATTGCTTAAGAAATAAAAAGCAAGGGCTTCTCCGGTGGCGCAGTGGTTGAGAATCCACCTGCCAATGCAGGAGACACGGGTTCGAGCCCTGGTCTGGGAAGATCCCACATGCTGCGGAGCAACTGGGCCCGTGAGCCACAACTACTGAGCCTGCGCGTCTGGAGCCTGTGCTCCGCAACAAGAGAGGCTGCGACAGTGAGAGGCCCGCGCACCGCGATGAAGAGTGGCCCCCGCTCGCAGCAACTAGAGAAAGCCCTCGCACAGAAACGAAGACCCAACACAGCCAAAAAGTAAAAATAAGTTAAAAAATAAAGAAATAAAAAGCAAAATGATCACATTTCATCATGGACGCACATATCATCAGGCTGGACAAAGGTTCCTAATTTCTTTCTCCAAGTGTGTTGTATAAAATGTGATATGAAAACTTCAGAAAACTTCAGCCACAAATTATCACCATTTGTTTGCATCTTGGCTGAAACACAACTTTAATTGCTAGATCATTTTGAGGAACTGTGTGAGCTCTCTGTATATTCGTAAAAGAGAGCCAGATCCCTTGGAAATCCCCCAACCCTCTTAATTATCTGGCACAATTTATAAAAATAGCACGCTGTGATAGTATCAAAGACATTGAAGACATTCATCTTTAGCAAGAATCTAGTGGGAATGGTAGATATAACATTGGAGAATCATATAATTTTATGAAATATATAGAGAGAGAGCTAACATATGCTGTATGAAAATTAAACATCTGTATGATATAAGCATTCAAGGTTCCCTAGGAAAGGTAAAATTATTGTCATTTCCTCAAACTGAACACTTTATGAATGACCACTGTTATTTATAAGATAAACATCTGAAAAGGTGATAGGAAGAATTAAATTATCCTAACTGCCTAGCCAATATCCATTGTCCTCATCCTCCTTATAAAGAGAAATATAATTTGTGTTGGCTATAGTCCTATTTATTAGTAATTGCATTTTCAAACTCATTTACAGTAGAGGGGATAATGGCATGAAACTCAATTGTTCGAAAAAGGTGAAAATGCAAGTCTATGACATTTGCCTACCTCCACATTCTATCTGAATTGCTGACACAATGCATAGAAGTGGAACCATTCTCATGAGCTTAAAAGGACAAAAGCCCAAGCCAAGACTGATGTAATAGGGAGTTAAAAAATATTGTGGGATACTAATGAGTCATTTGCAGTGTAATGCATATAAATAAATGCCACCCAGTTCTACTCCACCCCAAATAACTGAGGTGCTTCCTCCCCCAGCTGCTGGAAGCAACAGCATGGATAACTCTCAGCTGAATCCCACCCCTAGATTTTCCTTCAGCTGAAGTGTGCTGCATTGTCCAAGGCAAACTTTTCAGAGCAGCTGGGATCCAACAACCAGATGATGTGGAGACCTGGTATAAAGCCCCATCCTCTTACCGCAGGTTGAAAGCATATTGATGTGCCCTCCCAACTCTACTGCTCCCATAGAATGGACTGAGACCTTGGATGCAACTGAAACATAGTATAATTTTAACTTCTTTCCAGTCCTCTTCCCTTTGTACCACCTCCAAGTGTTGATCATGAGAGCATTCTGAAATAAGTTTTCTGCCTGCAAATCCCTGCAAGTCTCAAAGTCTGGAACTACTTAGGGTTTACGAATAGGATTATGATCGTGAAAGCAAAACATGCATTTAATAATCATTTGTTATGCTTTCATCTTTCTAACTAAACAAAATAAGTACTCATAGGGTAATTTTTTTAACCTATAGCAAAGGTCATTGCTGTGCATAAACATTTTGATTAATGTTCTTAAAAGGATTAGATTTCATTGCAATTATTTAAAGATTATAACTCATAGGATGTATTGTCATGTTTTAAAAATGAATTATATAATGCAAAGAGTAATACATGTAAAATAATTTTGACAATTCAAAAAAATTTTAAAGTGATATTAATATTTCTACTGTTTTATGAACATTTTAGTATAATGAATTAAGTCTTGTTTAAGTTGTTATATATCATGTAAAAATTCTCACAGACACACCCAATTCCTGAAATCTATGTTTGGAGTATTCCAGTTTTGTTTTTGTTTTTTTTTTTTGTAATATAAAAATTAAAGCAGTCTCTAAACCTCTTAAGAAATATATTTTACAAGACAAGCTACATATAAATAATTAATGGAGGTAAATGAAATTAGAAAACAAAAACTATCAGAACATTGGCATAAAATGTGTATTGATGTAGCCATATTAAAGAGGGCTAGGAAGTAAATTAGAAACATGTACAGTGCTTCTAATCTTTTTTCCAAAGTAAGCAAAATTCCCTTCTAGTATAAAGTCATTCTGTATTTTATAGACAAACGCTAATTCTGGATATTATTCATATTAACTATGTAATTACAGAATTCAAATAGATTCTATGATTTTTTGACATAGAAAAACTGAACCCTCGACAACAAATTGTTCTATTAATGCTATCAGAATCACTTGTTACGTATCTCTTAAAAAAAAAGAAAAGACAGCTTTGACAAACAGACCATCCTCCCACCAGCACCCACCTCACCCCAGCCCCCCAAACCCCCACCCCTCCGGCCAAGCTCTAACAAAAGCATTAACGTCTTCTGCAAGTGATAGCGTGGCTTCTCATTTCAGTGCAATAAAAATCTAAGTTGAAATAAAGAGTTAGGAAGGACTATTTATTTTATCATATTTCTAGAAAAATGATTAGCATTAGTGGTCTCTTTTGTTTTTCTGTTCTCCTCACAAAAATAACTGAACATTTACTGACTATGAAAAGAAATGGATGACAGCAGACAAGCATAGAGCCTCTTAGAAGCTGATAAATAGAAAAGCTCATTGTTAAGAGAAGAAAAAAAATAACCTATTCTTACCAAAGGATTATAAAGAATGTCATTGAAGCAAATGCAGTCTTCATCGCAATAAACAAGGAAAGCAATAATGGTCAAGTGAATATCTGTACTGTAATTTATTATACTAATGGCTATTAAATTATGCCAAGGGATAATTTATCTCACAATTTTAATTAAAACATCTGTTCACACTCTAAGGTAGGCTATGAATGATTAACTTTCTTGCATGGCTTTTGTTTTTGTGCATTTTTCTTTCAAGTAAATCAAAGATATTTATTAGGTATGATTGCATCTTAATTTCTTCAAATGATTTGATCTTTAGCAAATAATCAAAAGAAGAGCTAAATAGGAACAATAATACATAAAGAACAAATAACTTTGGAATCCAGGAAAACTGCCTTTTTAAGGAAAATCAGAACAGCCTGCTCATCACATCAGCATCTTCTACTGCAAGAAAAAGGCCTATCCATCCTTGTTTATTTCTCATAAGGGACCACTGTGGTTTTAATCCAGCAGGAAATAAGTCAACACAAATAAGATTAAAACGTTCTGAAATGTAGTTTGGGAGACATATATATGGCTAAGTGCATGTACAAGGGTATTTTTATTTCAACTACTCTTAATTATTTCAATGTTTTACATAGTTAAAATAAAATTTTCTTTGCAACTGGGTTATGCTAGCCTGAACGGTCTTAATCTATTCTAAAAACGATGTACTTTAAATTGTACTGACAGCAAATAATAATGATTACATATATACATATACTCTATCTTAGTAAATAAACTGAAAATAATCAAAGAATTTGGTGATTTATGATTTAAATATGTTATTACAGGTTATATTTGATGTTTTTGAAAATATCAATGAATCAGTCTCATTGAAATAAATACATATTTTGGAATAAATCAAATAAAATAATGTTTATTCTGTGCACTAAAACATGCACAAAATTATACAGAAAATGAGGAATAATGAGATGTTTTTTTTTAAAAAAGGGCCTACATGTAAACCATACTATGCAATTTAAAATCTTTGCCTATAATGAAGTCCAATAATCTTTCACAATCTCAACCATCTTTTATTTATTTAAATTTCTTTCCTTACTTCTTTGAACTTTCCTATTTAATATTATTCCTTTGATTAAACATTACACTTTAAAATTACTGTGATTAAATAAGTAGAAAATAAAACCTCAACTACCAGATGTAATTATTTTACTTCTAATCTATTTGAACAACTTAAATAATCACTTGTACCTGACAAAACAAGTTGTATCCTGTCATCAAAATGCTAATATAGGGCTTCCCTGGTGGCGCAGTGGTTGAGAGTCCGCATGCCGATGCAGGAGACACAGGTTCGTGCCCCAGTCCGG
The DNA here is from genome assembly GCF_000442215.2 of Lipotes vexillifer. Classification (NCBI taxonomy): domain Eukaryota; kingdom Metazoa; phylum Chordata; class Mammalia; order Artiodactyla; family Lipotidae; genus Lipotes; species Lipotes vexillifer. Next base: position 2,920,414 of record NW_006780882.1, on the reverse strand, counting down.
GAAGATCCCACATGCCGCGGAGCGGCTGGGCCCGTGAGCAATGGCCGCTGAGCCTGCGCATCCGGAGCCCGTGCTCCGCAACGGGAGAAACCACAACAGCGAGAGGCCCGCGTACCGCGAAAAAAAAAAAAAAAAAGCTAATATAAATCAGTTATTTTATTATATTCGGTAATATTGGTTCAAATTTGCACTGCTATAAATTTTAGTAATATTCATGATAATTTTAATACCCATTTCGATTTAATGGCATTCTCCCTCCACAACTGCTAAATGTATGTGGTTTTATCTTTTCCACACTACAGGACTTTTTCCTGTTATCATTTATAATTAGGGTTGTCCGCAGCAATGTGAAAAAAAAAATGCAATGATATTCATTAAGTACCCAACTGAATTTGTGAACCTGACTACATCAAATGAATGCCCACAAAATCAGAATGAGTACATTAATATTTTGAAATTTGAATTAATATTAGTATTAAAAAACACTTGGTGTACATTTCTCATTTTCTATTCACAGTTTTCAAGTGGAGGTCAGATATGAGATCCTGCCTCTGTGCATAGTGAAAGGGGAACTTTGCCATCAGTTTATGATCTGATTAGTCCATCTACATATTTATTATGTGGGAGACAGTTTGCCTGAGAGTAGAGAAGTCAAAAGGTAAAAACAGTTTGTCACTTCCTGTCCTCTCTCTGCTCCCGGCAACACGGAGCTGGGGAGTGAAGAGAAAAGTGCAAACTCACCCCCAAGGGGAAAGAAAAACATCTTAGGCATCCAATGAAATCCAATGTTTACTGTATCGACTTAACTTTCATTTTATTCTGTAGTGGTTCAACACAACCCAACATTATATTTCATTATTCTCCATGTGTCTGAGTGGTTTTATTACGCTTACATTATTTAAATTAACAGAAGATATTCTGCATTAAAAGTCTTCATAGATATAATAGCTTTCACAAAAATAGGGACATTTCAACTGAAACAATACAACATATGGATTAAATATTAATCTATTATAGACAGAGATAAGGGGGCCATCGCCGGATTGAGACCCATCTAAGGGAGATTTAAGAATGTGCTAATGTTGCTGGATTGTCTTTGCTAAACTCAAGCAACTTTTACAGCCTGGAACAGATGGAAATGTTATTTAAGTATACGGCTATAGCCCAGATATAAAATTAGTCCTAGAACACAGCTTTGTTTTTATTGTGTGATTCTTAAGTTATGTGAGCACGAAGGGCTTCACTGCAGTAAGTTTTAATACATTACATGAGGTATTCCACTTGCATTTTTAATAAATAGGATATTTCAATTCAATTAAATGAATGTTAAAAGTCTTAACACTAGTATTAAGAACTCGAAGTTACATAGGTAGGTTGGGGAAATATTCAGAGTGACGTGCAATTGTTTTTTGTTGTAGTTGCAGTGTTTCCTTTCTTTAGCTATCTCATAGCTATGTATTCTGATGATTTGGATCAGCGTTGGAGAGTTCTTGTTTCCTAAAATACTCATTCCTATGTAATCTAGTGGATCTTCTGTGAATTCAGCCATGACTAATGAACTTTTATTTTTTAAATAATCATTTAAATGTACTTTGAAGTGATAGCTGGTGACTACTTGGTTCTTAAGTTTCACAAGTTAAACCCTATTTTTTAAAAAAGAATATTCATTCAGGCCTTGAAGAAAAATATGGAATCTGTGACAGTCTGTGGTTGCTTACAGGAATTAAATAACAAAATTAAGTCTTTTTGAACTTTCTTCACCTAAGAAAAAGACTTAGCGGGCTTTTAAGGTAGGTTTTTCAATGTTGGACTTTGTTGAGATTTAATTTTTCTTGGCTTATATTTCAGAAGCATAATTAATGTGTCTACATTAACATTTCAGGCTTTTCTTCTTGGACCACATACTGTGCAATTATCAAGTCTGGGGCATTCTACAAGTGCCTCTCCATAGCACCACTGAAGTAAAACACTAGCTCTGACAAAGTTTCAGCTTGTTTATTAACATGTTTCATAATTGTACACATATTTTTATATTCTGAGAATATAACCTATGTAGTACTCAGGCATACAGTAAACTATCCTGAAATATGAGGGTTTTCATATTATATTCATTCTGGACAAAATACATGGCAGTTTTTAGTAGTGCATAAACAATATAATTCCAATTCTAGAAGTGCTGTTGCATTTCTATTGCACAAGTGTGTGTGTGTGTGTGTGTGTGTGTGTGTGTGTGTGTGTGTTCTATTGATCTTGTTCCTGTGAAGGATCCCAATAGCTAGATAGTATAGTGAAGAAATGATGTAAAAACAGTGGAATTTATAAATCTGATGTAGATGGAATACAAGCTTAAAGCAAATTCTAGCATTATGTTCCATGGTGCCCATTAAGATATATAATTTTAACACAGATTGCTTCAATCCATGGCTTTGGGAAAAAATGATAGCTGTGTTCTAGAGCATTTAGATTTTCACACATTAAATATTTTGGAGAAAATGTTATTTTTCATTTTTAAGACATCTCCCACACTTCAAAGAAATAACCTCAAGTTTTGCCTCAATACATGAATCTAACATAAAGAGCTTCTGCAAGTGAGTTTGTTCATCTCAGCAAAATTCGTACAGGGCAACAATGAGCATGTGAGATAGTGCAGTAGATCATTTAACACAACTCAATGTTTTGGACTAGCTTGAAATGCAAGAGGTAAAACTTTTATTGCCAAATCAGAATCCCAGTTAGGGTTTAAGGTCAGTAAAATACAAATACACATCATGATGTATGTTCTTACTATTAAATTTTTAGTTAAAGCATTTCGAAGAAATACATTTAAAAAATAAAATAACCAAATGCATGCTGCTAAGTATATATATGGCTTTTGCTTGAGTGAAGACTGAAATAATATCAGAAATGATATCAGAGTTTAAGATACTGGTTTAAAATATGATAATAAATTAATTAAACGAGTAATGATGGAATCTGCACCAAATCTCTTTCTGATCTGTCACCTACAAATTGCTACTTGCCATCTACCTCTACAAGGATCAAATTATGAGCTGCTGCAGCTGCTGACCTTCAACACCCCCTGAAAGGAGTTCAGGGTGGAGATCAGGAATGAGGCACTATGTGCTCTGGGAAAAACTGGCAGAACAGGTCTTCAGATAGTTAGATATTTTCAGGAGACAATTTTATGAGCCCAATTCTTGCATCTCCTCATATCTAGATAAGCACTAAAATCCTTCATGGTGACATCTGCTCCTCATGACTAGCCGTAACCTTCACGACACCAGCAGAAATTTTCTGCAAAAAAATATGTGCTTGATTGCATGTACTCTGCCTTCACCAAAATCACATATATACTGGCCTTCCTCCCCACCTCTTCGGAGCAGTTCCTCAGAGCTATCTGAAATGCTATCTCCCAAGCTATAGTCCTCATTTTGCCCCAAATTTAACTCACAACTCTCACGTTGTGCATTTTTTTTTCAGTCGACATCTTTAGTTTTTAATATATACATACAAGAGGAATCTAAATACTGTTTCCTACTTCTGTTTCCTGAAAATCATCAGTTTCTACTCATAATATGTGGTCCAGGATTGCAAAAACAGGGCAATAACTACAGATCCAGAGAGAAAAAGCACATGCTATTGCCAGCATCAGAAATCAATTCTGTGATTTTCATTGTAATGTCTTCTGCTTTCCCTCATTTTTATAAACTTGCCTTCATGAAAACTAATTAATTAAACTTCTTTAATATGTTTGGGCCTCGTTTGCATGCTTTCTTTTTCTAAGAGCAGAAAATCTTACGAATCTTATTTTAAAACCTATCTTAAAAGGCAAATCTGGACTTCCCTGGTGGCACAGTGGTTAAGAATCCACCTGCCAATTCAGGGGTCATGGGTTTGAGCCCTGGTTCAGGAAGAGCCCACGTGCCTCGGAGCAACTAAGCCCATGCACCACAGCTACTGAGCCTGTGCTCTACATCCCGCGAACCACAACTACTGAGCCTGCGTGCCACAACTACTGAAGCCCGCACGCCTAGAGCCCATGCTCCACAACAAGAGACACCACTGCAATGAGAAGCCCACACACTGCAACAAAGAGTAGCTCCCGATCACTGCAACTAGAGAAGGCCCGCGTGCAGCAACAAAGACCCAAGGCAGCCAAAAGTAAATAAAATTTTTTTTAAAAAGGCAAATCTTACCAACATCTTGAAAGTTAAATCTTACCAAGTATTTACTAACTCATATTAATCTGATAAAGTACTCTCTTTTTGAATACTATGTTTAATGACATCATCAAATATCACCTAAAAACCTAGTAACAATTTTTATAAATTAAAACCACAAGTCTATATCCTCTAAGTTGGAAGCACAGAACTAATCTATTAGATTTTTACCTAATATGATAAATTATCTTAAACATTGCACATATTAAAGAACCATATATATAACCATATATATAAATATAAATTGCCCTTTGACTTACTACAGAAATAATGCTACTGTGTATTTGATGAACCTCATAATGTCTATACATATTAACTTGTTAAATGTTAATGACACCTATCAAATAAGTAAAAAATTATATTGTACTAGGCATTTTGGGGTTATCTTTGTAAGATAGTTTCGTCTTATTAAACAATTTGAGATAACCTTCTCAGATATCTAATAATTTTGGGTGAGATGAAAAGACAGAACTGCAGATATTCTAAAGTGATTGTTTTCCCAATGTAAGCACCACGCTGATCTTCTTCTATAGATTTGTGTAAATATATGAGTTGAGACATCCAATTCTGACAATAAGGCAGTGCCCATATCCTAGAAAATGCTCTTTTTTGGAAATGTAGAAAAATGCTTACTAAAGTGCATAAAACACATTTAAAGGCACTGTTGAGCAAATGAAAGGGATGAAGGCAAATCATTCTCAGAGGCCAACACAAAGCATGTCTCTAGAGATGTAAACTATCACCTCAACCAAGACTGCCCTAGGGAGGAGGAAGACTTCTGTTAACTTAGAGAATCCTTTTGAACAGCTTTGTGGAGCCAACAACCATGGTCTGGTGCCTGCAAAAGGGAAGGAAGCCGACAGGAAGCCTCACCCTAACCTCTGTTCCCACAGGGCTATGAAACTGTGAAGCAGAAGAGGGGGAAATAACCCTTAGGAAACAGAGAGAAAGCAGGAAAGCTGTCTCAACCCCATTCAGGATGGAGGGGGAAATGGTCCTTTAAATACTTATACCTCAAGTTTGGGTACATGTAGATTGAAGAACTGGATTCATCTCACTTCTCTAGTGTCTTTGAGAGAGAGAGAGAGAAGAGGGAACAAGCAAGAGTAACTACAACAAAACTCCTAAAGCTAAGTTATTTATTTAAAAATGATTGACAATTATACTCCCTAGACCCCAACAAAAGCAACATGCACACATTTGTTGAAAAAAAACATGCAACCAAGGATTTTAAGGATTCTGACAAATAGAATCGATAACATTATTATCTTGAAGTTTTATCAGTGTTTGATTTATGTAATTTGAATCAATAATATCAGATGAATATAAATTTTGGGTTGTATGTACTTTGCATGTTGTTAAGATGAAATAATATTCCGCTGATGGGATTATTCACCTAAGGTATGAAGGTGTACAGGATTTGTTTGAGCATTAAGATGCTTCTGAAAAAGCCATGGTTACGGATGCCCTTTCTCCATGGGAGAACTTACAAGACAAAATACAGATTTTTGTTAAAAATGTAAGGTTCTGGGCCAGACAACAAAGATAAATTAAAAGAAAAGTTCAGCCATGAGTTCTTTTCTTAAAATGCTAAAAAAGGGTAATTGATTTTAAGCTAAAATGGTAGAAAAAAAGATTGACCTTTCCTGAAAATGACAGGAGAACAGGAAAGAAAAATGACAAAGTAAAGATAAAGCAGATGGGAATATTACTTAAGCCTAATGCTTTCATAAGCAAAGCAGAGATAAAGTTTTTAGAAGAAGCAAAGAGCAGAAGTATTGATTATCAATAGGCTCCTAGGATGTGAAGCTGTACTGTATTCAGAGCATCATCAAATCAGGAAATGTACTGCCTTGTCTGAAGTCTCAGTTCTTTTAAACACTATTTAGTCCCTCATTTGATTCATTTTCTAAAGCTCAAGCTTCCCAAGTCACACTCCAAGTGTTGAAATTTTAGAGGAACAATCTGACGGTCTTCTTCACCCAGTTCAAAACCTTTTAAGATTTAGACACTGTTTTAAAAATCAAGACCAAATTATCACTTTTTATTATGATAAAAGCTCACTGTCAAACACATTTTATATCTGGAGGATTTAGTCATTCTTCACTATTAACTTAAACAGATTCTTCCACTCTGTCACAGGCATAGCTGGAAAACCATAGGCTTTTCCTGAATCGGCAGGTCCATTTTGTGTTGGAAGGTTGTATTGTATATATCATTGGTCTTAAAACTGGGTAGGAAAATATCCTGATATTAGTGTAAACACTCGGACTTTTAAACAAATCAATATTCAGACCTTGTCATCCACATAGACTCTTTTTTTTTTTTTTTTGCTTTTTTTGGTTATTTATTTATTTTTAACATCTTTATTGGGGTATAATTGCTTTACAATGGTGTGTTAGTTTCTGCTTTATAACAAAGTGAATCAGTTATACATATACATATGTTCCCATATCTCTTCCCTCTTGCGTCTCCCTCCCTCCCACTCTCCCTATCCCACCCCTCCAGGCAGTCACAAAGCACCGAGCTGATCTCCCTGTGCTATGCGGCTGCGTCCCACTAGCTATCTACCTTATGTTTGGTAGTGTGTATATGTCCATGCCTCTCTCTCACTTTGATGATGACCATTCTGACTGGTGTGAGCTGATATCTCATTGTAGTTTTGATTTGCATTTCTCTAATGATTAGCGATGTTGATCATTCTTTCACGTGTTTGTTGACAATCTGTATATCTTCTTTGGAGAAATGTCTATTTAGGTCTTCTGCCCATTTTTGGATTGGGTTGTTTGTTTTTTTGATATTGAGCTGCATGAGCTGCTTGTATATTTTGGAGATTAATTCTTTGTCCATTGCTTTGTTTACAAATATATTCCCCCAGTCTGCTGGTTGTCTTTTCGTCTTGTTTATGGTTTCCTTTGCTGTGCAAAAGATTTTAAGCTTCATTAGGTCCTATTTGTTTATTTTTGTTTTTATTGCTATTTCTCTAGGAAGTGAGTCAAAAAGGATCTTGCTGTGATTTATGTCATACAGTGTTCTGTCCATGTTTTCCTCTAAGAGTTTTCAAGTGTCTAGCCTTACATTTAGGTCTTTAATCTATCTTGAGTTTATTTTTGTGCATGGTGTTAGGGAGGGTTATAATTTCATTCTTTTACATGTAGCTGTCCAGTCCACATAGACTCTTATAATGTCAATTTGTGTGTAAAATTGTTTCTCCCAGAAGAAAACAGCTATATTACCATGGTGCTTTGCACCCAGATGTAAAAATATCCAGGGCACCAAAACATGGAACAATTCAAAAAACTGATGTCAGTAAAATTTCTTTTAACAAAGATACAAAGCTGTCACATCTATTTTAATGAGTTGCTGCTATCGGGGTGCTTCAAGATGGTAAACGAGTAAGACGTGGAGATCACCTTCCTCCCCACAAATACATCAGAAATACATCTACATGTGGAACAACTCCTACAGAACACCTACTGAACGCTGGCAGAAGACCTCAGACTTCGCAAAAGGCGAAACACTCCCCATGTACCTAGGTGGGGCAAAAGAAAAAAGAAAAACAGAGACAAAAGAATAGGGATGGGACCTGCACCTCTGGGAGGGAGCTGTGAAGGAGGAAAGGTTTCCACACACTAGGAAGCCCCTTTCACGGGCGGGGACTGGGGGTGGGCGGGGGGTAAACTTCGGAGCCACGGAAGAGAATGCAGCAACAGGGGTGCGGAGGGCAAAGCGGGGAGATTCCCGCACAGAGGATCGGTGCCGACCGGCACTCACCAGCCCGAGAGGCTTGTGTGCTCACCCGCCGGGGCGGGCGGGGCTGGGAGCTGAGGCTCCAGGGAGAGGACTGGGGTTGGCTGCGTGAACACAGCCTGAAGGGGGCTAGTGCACCATAGCTAGCCAGGAGGGAGTCCGGGAAAAGGTCTGGAACTGCCTAAGAGTCAAGAGACCATTGTTTCAGGGTGTACGAGGGGAGGGGATTCCTTCCCTGTCTGCCCACAGAAGGCAGAGCATTGCCTAAACAAGCTCCAGAGATGGGCGTGACCGTGGCTATCAGCACAGACACAACAGACAGGTATGAAACGCTACGTCTGCTGCTATAGCCACCAAGAAGCCTGCATGCAAGCACAGGTCACTATCCACACCTCGCCCCTCCCCCACTGGGAACCTGTGCTGCCTGCCACTGCCAGGGTCCTGTGATCCAGGGACAAATTCCCCAGGAGAACACATGGCGCACCCCAGGCTGTTGCAATGTCACACCGGCCTCTGCCGCAGCAGGCTCGGTCCGCATTCCGTACCCCTCCATCCCCCTGGCTTGAGTGAGCAAGAGCCCCCTAATCAGCCGCTCCTTTAACCCGCTCCTGTCTGGTTGGAGAAAAGACACCCTCAGAGGACCTATATGCACAGGTGGGGCCAAAACCAAAGCTGAACCCCAGGAGCTGTGCGAACAAAGAAGAGAAAGGGATATTTCTCTGTACAGCTTCAGGAGCAGCGGATTAAATCACCACAATCAAGTTGATGTACCCTGCATCTCTGGAATACCTGAATAGACAATGAATCATCCCAAAATTGAGGCAGTGGAATTTAGAAGCAACTGTAGACTTGGGGTTTGCTGTCTGCGAGTGACTTGTTTCTGATTTTTATGTTTATCTTAGTATAGTTTTTAACGCTTGATATCATTGGTGGATTTGTTTATTGGTTTGGTTGCTCTCTCCTTTGTTTTATTACTTAAAAATTTTTTTTTATTTTAATAATTATTTTTTAAATTTTAATTATTTTTTAAATTTTTATTTATTTATATATTTATCTTTACTTTTTTCTCCCTCTTCTTCTGAGCCATCTGGCTGACAGGCCTGGTATCAGGCTTGAGCCTCTGAGGTGGGAAAGCTGAGTTCAACACATTGGACCACAAGAGATCTCTACCCCATGTAATATCAATTGGCAAGAGTTCTTGCGGAGATGGCCATCTCAATGCTAAGACCCAACTCCACTCAACAGCCAGCAAAGCTCCAGTGCTGGACACCCTAAGCCAAAAGACTAGTAAGACAGGAACACAACACAACCCATTAGCAGAGAGGCTGCCTAAAATCATAATAAGATCACAGACACCACAAAACACACCACTGGATGTGGCCCTGCGCACCACAAAGACAAGATCCAAACTAATCTAACAGAACACAGGCACCAGTCCCCTCCACCGGGAAGCCTACACTAGCTCCTGAACTAGCCTCGCCCACTGGGGGCAGACACCAAAAACCAAGGGAACTACGAACCTGCAGCCTGTGAAAAAAAAACCCCAAACATAGTAAGTTAAGAAAAATGGGAAGACAGAGTAATATGCAGCAGATGAAGCAGCAAAGTAAAAACCCACCAGACAAAACAAATGAAGACGAAAAAGGCAGTCTACCTGAAAAAGAATTCAGAGTAATGAGAGTAAAGATGATCCAAAATCTTGATAATAGAATGGAGAAAATACAAGAAAAGTTTAACAAGGACTTAGAAGAACTAAAGAGCAAACAAACAATGATGAACAACACAATAAATGAATTAAAAATTCTCTAGAAGGGATCAATAGCAGAATAACTGAGGCAGAAGAATGGATAAGTTACCTGGAAGACAAATAGTGGAAATAACTACCACAGAGCAGAATAAAGAAGAAAGGATGAAAAGAATTGAGGACAGTCTCAGAGACCTCTGGGACAACGTTAAGCATACGGACATTCAAATTATAGGGGTCCCAGAAGAAGAACAGAAAAATAAAGTGTCTGAGAAAATATTTGAAGAGATTATAGTTGAAAATTTCCCTAACATGGGAAAGGAAATAGTCAATTCCAGGAGGCACAGAGAGCCACACACAGGATAAATACCAAGACACAAACTATCAAAAATTAAATACAGGGGCTTCCCTGGTGGCGCAGTGGTTGAGAGTCCGCCTGCCAATGCAGGGGACACGGGTTCGTGCCCTAGACCAGGAAGATCCCACATGCCATGGAGCGGCTGGGCCCATGAGCCATGGCCACTGATCCTGCGCGTCCGGAGCCTGTGCTCCGCAACGGAAGACGCCACAACAGTGAGAGGCCCGTGTACCACACACACACACAAAAAATTAAATACAAAGAATAAATATTAAAAGCAGCAAGGGAAAAGCAACAGATAACATAAAAAGGAATCCCTATAAAGTTAACAGCTGATCTTTCAGCAGAAACTCTGCAAGCCAGAAGGGAGTGGCAGGACATATTTAAAGTGATGAAAGGGAAAAACGTAAACCTAAGATTACTCTACCCAGCAAGGATCTCATTCAGATTCGAGGGAAAAATTAAAACCTTTACAGACAAGCAAAAGCTAAGAGAATTCTGCACCACAAAACCAGCCTTACAACAAATGCTAAAAGAACTTCTCTAGGCAGGAAACACAGAGAAGGAAAAGACTTACAATAACAAACTCAAAACAATTAAGAAAATGGTAATAGGCACATATATATCAATAATTACCTTAAATGTAAATGGATTAAATGCTCCCACCAAAAGACATAGCCTGACTGAATGAATACAAAAACAAGACCCGTATATATGCTGTCTACAAGAGACCCACTTCAGACCTAGGGACACATACAGACTGGAAGTGAGGGGATGGAAAAAGATATTCCATGCAAATGGAAATCAAAGGAAAGCTGGAGTAGCATTTCTCATATCAGACAAAATAGACTTTAAAACAAACACTATTACAAGAGACAAAGAAGGACACTACATAATGATCAAGGGATCAATCCAAGAAGAAGATATAAAAATTGTAAACCTTTATGCAATGAACATAGGAGCACCTCAATACATAAGGCAAATGCTAACAGCCATAAAAGGGGAAATTGACAGTAACACAATCATAGTAGGGGATTTTGACACCTCACTTTCACCAATGGACAGATCATCCAAAATGAAAATAAATCAGGAAACACAAGCTTTAAATGATACACTAAACAAGATGAACTTAATGGATATTTATAGGACATTCCATCCCAAAACAACAGAATACACTTTCTTCTCTAGTGCTAATGGAGCATTCTTGAGGATAGATCATATCTTGGGTCACATATGAAACCTTGGTAAATTTAAGAAAACTGAAATTGTATCAAGTATCTTTTCCAACCACAATGCTATGAGACTAGACATCAATTACAAGAAAAAAACTGTTAAAAATACAAACACATGGAGGCCAAAAAATACGCTACTGAATAACCAAGAGATCACTGAAGAAATCAAAGAGGAAATAAAAAAATAGCTAGACACAAATGACAATGAAAACACGACAACGTAAAACCCATGGGATGCAGCAAAAGCAGTTCTAAGAGGGAAGTTTATAGCAATACAATTCTACCTCAAGAAACAAGAAAAATCTCAAATAAACAACCTAACCTTACACCTAAAGCAGTTAGAGAAAGAAAAACAAAACAACCACAAAGTTAGCAAAAGGAAAGAAATCGTACAGATGAGATCAAAAATAAATGAAAAAGAATTGAAGCAAACAATAGCAAAGAACAATAAAACTAAAAGGTGGTTCTTTGAGAAGATAAACAATATTGATAAACCACTAGCCAGACTCATCAAGAACAAAAGGGAGAAGGCTCAAATCAACAGAATTAGAAATGAAAAAGGAGAAGTAACAACTGACACTGCAGAAATACAAAAGATCATGAGAGATTACTACAAGCAACTCTATGCCAATAAAATGGGCAACCTGGAAGAAATGGACAAATTCTTAGAAAAGTAAAACCCCCCAAGACTGAACCAGGAAGAAGTACAAAATATGAACAGACCAATCACAAGCACTGAAATTAAAACTGTGATTAAAAATCTTCCAACAAATAAAAGCCCAGGAATAGAGGGCTTCACAGGCAAATTCTATCAAACATTTAGAGAAGAGATAACACCTATCTTTCTCAAACTCTTCCAAATATAGCAGAGGGAGGAACACTCCCAAACTCATTCTACGAGGCCACCATTACCCTGATACTAAAAACAGACAAAGAGATCACAAAAAAAGAAAACTACAGGCCAATATCACTGATGAACATAGATGCAAAAATCTTAATGGAACCCTAGCAAATAGAATCCAACAGCACATTAAAAGTAACATACACCATGATCAAGTGGGGTTTATCCCAGGAAAGCAAGGATTATTCAATATATGCAAATCAATCAATGTAATACACCATATTAACAAATTGAAGGGTAAGAACCATATGATCATCTCAATAGGTGCAGAAAAAGCTTTTAAGAAACTACAACACCCATTTATGATAAAAACTCTCCAGAAAGTAGGCATAGAGGGAACTTACCTCAACATAATAAAGACTATATATGACAAACCCACCACCCAGCATCATTCTCAATGGTGAAAAACTGAAATCATTTCCTCTAAGATCAGGAACAAGATAAGGTTGCTCACTCTCACCACTATTATTCAACATAGTTTTGGAAATTTTAGCCGCAGCAATCAGACAAGAAAAAGAAATAAAAGAATCCAAATTGGAAAAGAAGAAGTAAAGCTGCCATTGTTTGCAGATGACATGATACTATACATAGAGAATCCTAAAGATGCTACCAGAAAACTACTAGATCTAATCAATGAATTTGGCAAAGTAGCAGGATACAAAGTTAATGCACAGAAATCTCTTGCCTTCCTATACACTAATGATGAAAAATCTGAAAGAGAAATTAAGGAAACACTCCCATTTACTATTGCCACAAAAAGAATAAAATACCCAGGAATAAACCTACCTAAGAAGACAAAAGACCTGTATGCAGAAAATTATAAGACACTGATGAAAGAAATTAAAGATGATACAAACAGATGGAGAGATATACCATGTCCTTGGATTGGAAGAATCAACTTTGTGAAAATGACTATACTACCCAAAACAATCTATAGCTTCAATGTAATCCCTATCAGACTACCACTGGCATTTTTCACAGAACTAGAACAAAAAATTTCACAATTTGTATGGAAACACAAAAGACCTCGAATAGCCAAAGCAATCTTGAGAAAGAAAAACAGAGCTGGAGGAATCAGGCTCCCAGTCTTCAAACTATACTACAAAGCTACAGTAATCAAGAGAGTATGGTACTCACACAAAAACAGAAATATAGATCATAGTACAGGATAGAAAGCCCAGAGATAAACCCATGCACATATGGTCACCTAATTTATGACAAAGGAGGCAAGAACGTACAGTGGAGAAGAGACAGCCTCTTCAATAAGTGGTGCTGGGAAAACTGGACAGCTACATGTAAAAGAATGAAATTAGAACATTTCTAACGCCATACACAAAAATAAACTCAAAATGGACTAAAGACCTAAATGTAAGGCCAGATACTATAAAACTCTTAGAGGAAAAAATAGGCAGGTCACTCTATGACGTAAATCACAGCAAGATCCTTTTTGACCCACCTCCTAGAGAAATGGAATTAAAAACAAAAATATACAAATGGGACCTAATGAAACTTAAAAGCTTTTGCACAGCAAAGGAAACCATAAACAAGACAAAAAGACAACCCTCGGAATGGGAGAAAATATTTGCAAATGAAGCAACTGACAAAGGATTAATCTCCAAAATTTACAAGCAGCTCATGCAGCTCAATATCAATAAAAGAAGCAACCCAACCCAAGAATGGGCAGAAGATATAAATAGACATTTCTCCAAAGAAGATATACAGATTGCCAACAAACACATGAAACGGTGCTCAACATCATTATCATTAGAGAAATGCAAATCAAAACTACAAGGAGATATCACTTCACACAGGTTAGAATGGCCATCATCAAAAAATCTACAAACAAAAAATGCTGGAGAGGGTGTGGAGAAAAGGGAACCCTCTTGCACTGGTTGCGGGAATGTAAATTGATAGAGCCACTATGGAGAACAGTATGGAGGTTCCTTAAAAAGCTGAAAATAGAACTACCATATGACTCAGCAATGCCACTACTGGACATATACCCTGAAACAACCATAATTCTAAAAGAGACATGTACCACAATGTTTACTGTGGCACTATTTACCATAGCCAAGACATGGAAGCAACCTAAGCATCCATCGACAGATGAATGGAAATATGGCACATATATACAATGCAATATTACTCAGCCATAAAGAGAAATGTAATTGAGTTATTTGTAGTGAGGTGAATAGACCTAGAGTCTGTCATACAGAGTGAAGTAAGTCAGAAAGAGAAAAACAGATACCGTATGCTAACACATATATATGGAATCTAAAAAAAAAAAAAAAGGAAAAAATGGTTCTGAAGAACCTAGGGGCAGGACAGGAATAAAGACACAGATATAGAGAATGATATTGCACTTGAGTACATGGGGATGGGGAAGGGTAAGAATGGATGAAGTGAGAGAGTTGCATTGACGTATATACATTACCAAATATAAAATAGATAGCTAGTGGAAAGCAGTCACATAGCACAGGGAGATCAGCTTGGTGCTTTGTGACCACGTACAGGGGTGGGATAAGGAGGGTGTGAAGGAGATGCAAGAGGGAGGGGATATGGGGATATATGTATACTTATTGCTGATTCACTTTGTTATACAGCAGAAATTAACTCAACATTGTAAAGCAGTTATACTCCAATGAAGAAGTAAAAAGAAAAAAAGTGTAAAAAAAAAAAGAATTGCTGTTATAATTATTTTGTCATGTTTAGTAACTACCAATACTTATAATATGTTCAAATGGTTTTGACTAATTATGTAACATCCATAATTGTAATGACAATCCATTGAAAAATAAATTTTAAACACAAAACATTCTAGAACTAAATATATAAAACCTGAAATTAAGATCTCAGTGGAATAAGTAGATATAAGAAAGTTGGCAAATTGGAGAGGGGTCAGGAAATAATGGATGGGAAACATATAGGAAAGGACAAAAAACATAGGGGATATGAGATGAAGAAATTTAAGATATGTTATTGAAACTTAAGGATAAGAGAGAGATAATGAGGAAGAATCAGTATCTGAGAAATTTCTAAAATTGATAAAAGACATCATGCTATCGATAACAGACACATTATGAACCTCAAGCAGGATTAATGAAAGAAAACACAGCAATCAAAAATCAGAATCCAGGGCTTCCCTGGTGGCGCAGTGCTTGAGAGTCCGCCTGCCGATGCAGGAGACGCGGG
>NW_006780882.1:2886503-2904898 GCF_000442215.2 Lipotes vexillifer | reverse complement strand
AAAAAAAAAAAAAAAAAAAAAAAAAAAAAAAAAAGTAAAAAAAATCAGAATCCAGAAGACAGAAGATTAGAGACAAAAAACATATTTAATACTATTTTTAAAACTTTAGTCTTATTTCACCATCTCTAGCCTTGGATCTCTGTATACTTATGTGTATAAGAGCTAATGTGACTCAGAGAAAGCACAGTCTGAAGAATGTCTGATGTCCACAGCCCTAGCTGTACAGTCCAAAGATTAGGGAATGATCTATCAACATGGCTGTGTTCTGGTGAGGGCCCTCTTCCTAGTTCATAGCGGTCACCGTCTTGTTGTGTCCTAACATGGTGGAAGGGGGAAGGGACCGCTCAAGCTTCTTTTACAAAGGCACTAATTCCATTCATGAAGTCTTTGCTCTTACGAACTAAATATATCCCAAAGGCCCCCATCTCCTAATACATCTACTTTGAGAGCTAGGGTTTCAACATAATAATTTAAGGACAAAAAAATTCAGACCATACCAAAAAGTAACTTTTAAACATAGTTTTGGACCCATAATATTTGTACTACTTATTGCTTTTCTGGATTTGTTAAAACTGAGTAATTACTGGCATTAAGGTTACCATTAATGACATATTTTTAGACTTTTTTTTTAAATTTGAGAGCTATCAAATTGAATGAGTTTAATTAAGAAAAAAGTTAAATTTCAAATAAATGTAGCTTCATTTTATATATAATATTCACATATTAAGCTCATTGACATTTTCCCCCAGATTTCAGTGGGCATCAAATATCCCAGCACTCTTAATCAAGGTTCAATTGTACTTGGGAAATGTACACTGCTGAGATTGGTTGTTTTACCCAAAGAAGACTTGATAGTTTAAACTAAAGAGTATCATGAGAGTTAAGGTCATGAGCAGGAAACCCAGAGGCTAAGCAGAAAGCAGAAACTTAAGCAGTATTTTTCACAGTTCTATGGTGCTGGGGAAGTAAACATATGGTCCAATTCTACCAAAGAGAAGGGGCCCAGGTGGAAAAACTAAATAGACTTTGAAATAAATGATGTAAGTTTGATTATACATTCTGATGGGAAAACAACCAAATAAATAATAAATTAATTAATAAATTTTGATCTATACTTAAACCAAACAAAAAATCCAAGCAGATTTTAGGCCTAAATGCAAAAGCTAAAGCAATAAATCTTCTAGAACAAGACATACACTAACCTTGTAAACTGGGGTGGGGTAAGATTCATTTAAAAAGAGCACAAAAGCATAAATAAAAGATAAAGGAACGTATTAATAAATTATACTTTCTTACATACAGAATGTATAGAGACCTCCTACAAATATGTAAGAAAAAGACAGATGATACAATAAGAAATAAGCCAAAAAACTGAATATGACCTTCACCAAATAAAAAATCCAAATGGCCAATGAAAATACAAAAGGTGCTCAGAATCATTAGGTATTAGGAAAATGCAAACTTAACCTCAAATGAAATATGACTGCACAACTACTAGAATGACGAAAATTGAAGAAAAAAAAATAACAAATAAGGAGAAATCTGAACTCTCATAAACTCCTGCTGGTAGTAAATATTGGTACTGCCATGTTGTAAATATGTTGGCAGCGTTTCGTGCATTTCCTAATATAAATGTCATGTCTTGATAATGAATATACTTTGAGAGAAGTAAAAGAAATCATTTTCAAATTTTAAAGCCATCTTGCCACAACCAACCACTTCTTAAATCACTGGGAACTTTTTTTCCCTCTAAATGACAGATTTCTGGAAGGTTCTATACAATTGTATACAATATGAGAGAAGCTGACTGCAATTATAATTTAAGAAATTAATCCATATTAGCTGTCCTTAACATCAAATACTCTATTACTATTGCTAATGCTAAAAATGATGGGTGATCAGCAGGCTGAAATGTGTGTGTTAACATTTGAAGCTTCAGAGACAGCCAGCTTAAGCTCTTCTTTGTCCAAGTGGAAAGAAGTATTCCAAGGAAAAAAACTTACTTTTTCTCTCTGCTTTGAGTATGTTCATGTTCAAGGAAGGCAGACTCTCTTTCAATGTCATTATTATCATAATAATTAGTTTATGTATGTGTAGGAAGGTTTTTCTATTAGAAAGAAAGACAGAATCTATTGTGTCGTGGTAGAAATGGAGGGCCATTATCATAAAGGACAGAAATTTTATGGAGAATAACTTGCTTAGGTTTAGAGAAGTTCTTCTAAAGAAAATCCAAACTCTTATGATGCTTTGATTCCACCCTTCCACATTATTCTGGTCTCAGTATGCTGGTCTCTAATCTAAAGAATGACTTAGAATCTTCACCTTAAAATTTCAAAAGTTTGGGAAACTCTAAAGTTGTAAAACAATTTTTGATGTAGCCTCAGACCCATATATAGCCCTAGTTATCTATTTATAATTGTAACACACTTCACTGAGTCTGAAAGCTCCCTGTGTAAAAAAAATGTTTTCCAAATTATTACTTAGTACTTTAGGAATAAACTGAGGAGTAGTAAAATGAGCTGACAGAATACTCAAGAATTGTTAAGAGATGATGTCATGAAAAAGTAGCCTAGTCTTCACACTCCTCTTAAGCAGACCTGGGTGTTTGACTAGAATGACCTAGTAATATTTCTGAATTTGTCTGTTAACAAACAGATTTTCCAAAAGCAAAATCAACAGGCAATAAGCTAAGATTTTCAAGGACATGAATCATCATTCAACAACATTTAAAAAGAAACCCAAAACCTTGTCAAAATGAATCTAGGTAAAAAGGAATCTATACTTGCTCAATCTAGTAAATAAACCTGGGCCAGACAGTTTGACCAAACTAAACCAAACAAAACAAGAATAAAAGGATTTATCTGCAATGAAACAAAATAAATAAATTGAGGTGGGTAAAGTTCCTTGGTCTTACAATGAACTTTTCGACATCTAACCAGAAGGACATGGTATATTTCTGGAACAGAGACTAGTACCTGATGCTTACCCTTCCCTTCCAAAGGAGAAATGTGATAGTCATTTCTGCATCATGGTAAAGTCCATATGCCTTCCCCAGTGTCTTTTCTCTTTCTGTTGCAACAGTGGAGGATGTATTTAGTTAGCCATATTTTCAATTTCCAAGAATTATTTTTCAGCCTCTCATTGCTGCTTTTAATTGTGGGGTTTTTTTAATTTTCTTCGATGGATACAATATGGTCCCAAATCCCTCTGCAGCTACTAATTAGAATTCTTTAAGTCTCTTCTATTTCTTGAATTATCTTTGCATCCTATATTTGTCCTCTCATATGAATTATTAAAATTATTTTCTTGCAAGTCTCTTTACTTTCACTCCATCCCTATAGTCTGTTGTTCATAAAGCAACTAAAGTGAATTTTGAAAGAATACAACATAGATGATGATGCTTTCTAGTCCAAGTCCTGTAATGATTCCTCCATTATATGTCAACTAAAATACAAATCTTTCACCTTGGCCTTCAAGTCCCTTCTTTGTTACTGCTGGCCGCAGAACCACCAACATCACTACCACTCTCCATCTCCACCATTTTAAACCTTCTTGCTCCCTTTCTCTTTTTCCAACAATTAAGCTCATTCTTCCCCAGGCTTTTGCATTTATTGCTTCTTCTGTGCAGAATACTCTTGCCCTCATATATTCATCTGTCCCACCTCCTCCAAACTTCCACTCAAATCTCCCCTCACTGTAGAGGGTTTTAATTTTGACTCTACATAAAGTGTTTGCCAACACATTTTACCCCATCCCATTCCATGTTTTATTTTGCTTCATCAAAACTGATATTACTGTTATGGACTGAATTGTGTTCCCCCAAAACTCTTAAGTTGAAGGCCTAACCCCCAATGGGACTAAATTTGGAAAAAGAATCTTTAAGAAGGTAATTAAGTTTAAATATGGTTGTAAGCATGGGTCCCTAATCCAATGGGACTGATATAAGAAGAGAAAGAGACACTAGGATTTTGCACACAGAGAAAAGGCCATGTGAGGACACAATGAGAAGGCAGCCAGCTAGGAGTCAGGAAGAGAGCCCTCACCAGAAAGCAATGGTGCCAACACCTTGATCTTGATACTCCAACCTCCAGAACTGTGAGATAATTAATTTCTGTTGTTTAAACTCTTTGGGATTCTCTTATGGCAGTCCTAGCCTTCTATGGCAAGTATACTATATTTTTGTTTACATGCATTTCTTGCTTTTAAAATAAAGCATAATATTCAATATAGAGAGGATTTTCCTCTTTTATTCACCATTTTATAGCCAAGGTATGTCATTCATTAATGATAGATGAACAAATGAATACGTGAAATACATAAAAGTTTTGAACATTTTCTATAATTCTGAAATTTTCCAGGCTTCTTCAAGTTACAGTATTTTATTTTCCTTTGTATATCTTTTGTCTGACCTATTCTGGTAGGCATTAGGTGAGCTCTTACAATTTCAAGTCAAGGCTTGTGTCTTACCTCTGGGAAATTTGCTTTTATCATTTCGTTGATAAATTTCTCCTTTCCATTTCCTCTGTTCTCCCTTTCTGAAATTCCTTTTATATAAATGTTAAACCTCCTAAATTAATGATTCAGGTTTCTCAATGTTTCCTTCTTATTACTAAACTCTATTTCTTTTTTTGTTCTACAGTTGGGAGATTTCCTCGATTTTTTTCTTCTAGCCCTTCTATTAAATATTTTATTTAAGCAATCGTATTTTCAATATCTAAGAACTTGTTCATAGTCTCTCCTTTCTCCTTTTCATAACAGCTTATTCCATTTTTATATATCCAATATCTTCATGAATCTTTCTGAAGCTACTAATTTGAATTCTTTTAAATTATTTTATATTTCCTGATTTTCCTCTGCATTGTGAAAGCTATTCTGCATGTGTCATTTGAGTTGTTTTATTTTTAAATTTGTACTTCTATGTCCCTTAAATATCTGGTAATTCTCCCTTGTCCATTCATATTTATTAGTCAAAACTTAAAAAGTTTAACATGGGGAACTATGTAAATTTCTTCAGCAGTTGTGCTGACACACTTATGCAGCAGGTCTCTGCCCAGCCTGGGAGTGTGACAAAGGTTTCTATGTTTGCAAGCATGGTGAGGTGATTAGCAAGTCTTATTTGTGATATAGGGACAGGCCAAAAAGGCTGGCACCTCAGCTCAAATATTTTCTTCTTCTATTTCTGTATGCCTCAAAAACACCTCCTGCAAATGTTCTGGACTGTGGCTTCTTTGACTGGCTCGACTTCAAATATCAATCACTTCAACTCTTCCTCTTCCCAACATGCATCAAAATACCTGGTATGATAATACACCTTCATCTCACTATCATGTACTGAAATGATTGGAAATATTCATATGTAATGAAGTTTGGGTGAATGAGGGAGTTATGCTCCATCTGCCCTATTAATTCCTATTTTTATATATTTATCTTAACTTCACAAAAAATTGAAGCCCATTTTGGTGGCAATATGGTGTTCTCTTTTGAAAAATTGCTAATTCCTGAGCTGAAACTCATGTAAAAACCTATCTTCAATAAAATAATGCATGATGACTTTCTCTCTGGCTCTGCCTGTCCTAACTGAGCAACTTTACTAAAATAAAAATTAAAAAAACAAACAAACATGAGTGCTATTTGTTTTTGGGAGCCTTGACACTAGTCTTTATTCCTTTAGGAAATAAAAGGCTATCAGTAAAGGGGCAGAAATTCAGGAAGGGAGAAGAATAAACATTACTCACGTTAAACGATTAGTTGTTCATTTTTCTGTTTCTTTCTTTAGCCTAGATACTATTTGAGAGCATAGTTCAAACATTTTTAAACTAACAACACATTCTTGGGTGACAGACAAACCAGGGTCCTTACTCTTCTTTGCTATTTGTGGGTGAATCAAACTGGGTAAATGTTAGAGTCCTCTTGTGAAAAAGAGAAATAATAATATTATCTAGTTCAAAAGAGTTGCTTGAATATAAAATGAAGTGCTGGTTGAAAAGTGCTTTACCTAGTGCCTAGGACAAATATATGATGAATTAATATTATCTATTGCTTTTGCATGTCATTGTCTAGAACACTGCTAGAAACAGAGTAGTTATTTAATAAACACCTATTGAACAGGGAAAACAAAACCCAGCACCCTACTGTTACATTCTTGGTATCTAATTAGGCAGTGGCTCAAAATCACTGATGAGTGAAGCAAAGAAATGTAATTCTATGTTAAATGGATGGCAATGCCAATATGGCAGTTGTACTAAACAATTAAGCCCTTAAGCAGTAATAAGCTCTGTAAATCGTTGAAAACTGTGGGATCACATTGACTTCCCATTCTACACAGCCAACATCCATAATGTTTTTATTTTCTCCTCCTTCTGAGATTTTATTTAAATTTTAAAATATTAAAAGGATTAATAGGACAAGGATGAAAGATTATGAGGGTAGACAAAAGAAAATAACACGTCTGAAAGATAAGTTGAGGGTGAAAGATGCTGACCATGAAGGCAGAGTAAATGAGTTCAGAGTCCAGAATAAATTAGACCAAGAGGAGGAAACTGATTTGCCAAACAGAACTATAGGGAAAAGGTGAGCATAATGTGATTAAGTAGTGAGGACTGAAAGTAAAAGGGAGGCTAGAAATAAGGCATTGCTAAATCCTATCTATGCAAAAATTACGCCAACTCTATCCCTAAACATGTATGTAGAGCGTGATTTTATAACTGGAAAAAATACCTAAGCATTATTCTCACCAGAATGAGATATGGATTATGGTAGCCCTAGGTAAACTCTATCCATAAATTTCTCCTGCCACGAACCCGATAGTGCAATGTGCTAAATGTGCTAAATGGCAGTATCAATATCCAACAATGAGTTTCTAATTATTTTATTTCCCTACTTGAGGGTGACAACTATTGGGAAAATAAATATACATATAAAATAGCAAAAAAAAATCATCTACTTAGGAAAATTTAAGCAAGTCTCCCATTTTAAAAATGCATGGGCAATTTAAGATCACAGTACATTGGGGAAAGAAAATAGATAATTTAGTGTAAAATATCAAGAAATATTTAAGAGGATAATTCAAAAAGTAAATCATAATAATGTTCTTAAAATACATTATAGTGTCCTCAAATTCAATATTTTACCTACAAAGCAGAAAAGGATGCTAGAAAAAAGAAACAATTGGAAAAATTGAATAACAGAGCTCTTAATAATTAGGAAAAAATACAGCAGTAGAGCAGTTAGAAGAAAAAATATCAATGATACTGCACTGGGATAGGATAAAAAGACAAGTAAATAAAAATATTGAGAGAAAAATGATATAGAGGCCAAAATTGAGGAGGTGAAATATTGGATAAAGGGAGGAATTGTAGAATAACACAATTGTTTTTGAAAAGTATCAAGTCTTTCAATGTAGGTGCTAAAACAAATGAATGGACAGATTTTTTAAAACAGACAAGAAAGTGAAACGTGCATTTAATGCATCTTAGTGATATTTGAAAATTCTAAGTTTCAGAAAATGGCCTAAGAAATTTAAGAAAAAAAACCCAGTTCATCTCCACAGAGAAAAGAATAATGTCATTATACTTCTCATCAGGAACTCAGAAATGGAAAGAAGATGGAAAAATCACTTGGAATTCTAAGAGAAAATTATTTACAAAGTAAAATCATATATGCATCTAAATCATCAAATCAGGATGAAAATAAAATAAAGCTGTTTTCAGAGTCTTAAAGGCTACTCTGGGTTTCATCTAAAAAATGACAGTGAAAAGCAAGAGATGGATAGGAGAGATACAGAACATACTGAGATCAGGCCATGAGTTCATTCATGACAGCACCCCTACAAAGCGATGAGTCCAAATTACTGAAATGTTAGTGGATTCCAAAGCTAGTGCTATCAAGAAGAATGGGGTAGATCAGTGATAGACTGCAATCCTGACATCCATTCTTTACCCCTTCCTGGGTTCAAATTCTTTGCATTTCAACGTTGCTATACCCCTCCTCCATGGGAGAGCTATCCCACCCAGGATGTGACTCTAGGGACAGCCATGAAATTATTTTGAGCACTGTTTATAGGTAGATGGGACACAAGTAGAGAATGGAAAAGAAAAAAAAAAAAAAGAGAGAGAGAGAAACCCAAACTAAAAAAACACTACACGACTTCACCCAGGGCCTTTGTTCTCTCCAAGGACTGTAGGTACATTTCAAGACCTGTTACGTGTATGTAATTGGTGTTCCAGAAGGAGAAAAAAAGAGCACAAAAGAAATCAGAAGAAATATTTGAAATAATAATGGCCAAAAGCTTCCCCACATTAACGATATTCACCAGACTATGGACTAAGAAAGCTCGGAGGAAACCCAGAGGATTAATAAAACAAACAAAAACACGTAGACATATCACATTTGAACTGCAGAAAATCAACAGCAGAGAAAACCTTGAATAACAAAATAAAATGTCTTACCATAAAGGCCCAAGAACAAGAATTGCAGTGGACTTCTCATCAGAAGCCACACAAATAAGAAGAGAGTGGAGTGAAATACTTAAAGTGTTGGGGAAAACAAACCAAACAAACAAAACTGGAATTCTATATGTAGCAAAATTATTCTTCAAAAGAGAAGGAGATAAAATGACTCTCTAGAGAAACAAAAACAGAGAATTTATTACTTACAGACTTGAACTGCAAGAAATGTTAAAAGGAATTCTTCAGGAGAAGAAAAATAATAAAGATGAAAAACTCAGATTTATATAAAGAAAGGTAGACCATTGGAAAAGGAAAAAATGAAGGTAAAATATTTGTTTCATTTTTAAGTGATCTAAAATATAACTTTTGTTTAAAATAGTAACAATATACTGAGTGATATGTCATATATATAAGTGAAAAGAATAACAATATCATAAGAGCTGAGAGAGAGGAATTCAGAATATTCTACGATAAGGTAGCTACACTACACTTGAAGCACTTCAGTGTTATTTAAAGGGAGGCTTAGATTAGTTAAAAATATATATTGGGAGCTGTATGGCAACCAGTAAAAATATTAAAAAGAAATATAATTGATATCCTAAGAGAGGAGATAAAATCAAATCATTGCATGAAAAAGTAAAAACTTTTTTTCTCATTGTATCCCTGTAATCTATAAATCTTATAGAATAGAGCAACATATATGTGTGAAATGAATAAGTTTATGAGTGAAAAATTTACATGAAATTTGGTCAGCACTGAATGCTATGAATACACTTTTCAGATTTTTAGAAAGATTAAAATGACTGAAAATTATTAAAATAAATATTAGCATTGAATGTGTAGAAAATTAATAAACAGAAACTTCAATTAAATAGTTGGGAGACCAGAAGGGGAGCTCTCATGCCCTGAGGCAATAGCAGAGCCCAAGAGGAAAAAGGAAGACTCTTACTTCTTGGCAAGGACTCAGCCAATGAAAAACCATGGACTCTGTTAACTATGGCCCTCCCAACTTCCCTTTCCTTTCTATAATAGTGTTCTCCTTTTGCCATGCAGGGAATTTGCATGTGACTCGCCATGGTTGCAGACCCTGAATTGAAATTCTCTGTTGATCCCCAGCAAACTCATCTTTGCTGGAGAAATATGTGGCAGTCTATTTGTTTCAGGTCAACAAAGATTTCAAAAAACTTGCTTTTCTTTTATAAAGATATTAATGCAAGTATCCTACACACACATACACAAAACCATAGAGTGATTTGCTTAAGGCAGGAAAAACAAGAATTTTTTCCACCTTTTTTTTCTGTAGAGGTCAATATTTGTAGAGAAAACAACTGCACCTCTATTTCACAAACATTCATCAAATTGAATTTCTTAAATCAATATTTTAGTTTTTTGATAATAGAACTGCTGTTATCATCATTGAAGATCAATATTTCACAGTTTTATATATCTTGAATTTTGTCAAAGCACTCAATTAACAGCAGGAAATTGTTTTCCTTTGATAGCATCATTTAAGTGTTTTCTTCATTTACATGTCTAACATTGTTATTCTTACAAGATGAAATTAGTTTTCAAAGCAGGAATGAGATAATTATGTTGTTTGTGCTGAACTTCTTTTACAAAATATACATCTCTAAAATAGTCCTGTAAATAATTTCAAAATAATAAGAGATTGGTCCATTACTAAAATACGTTAAATAACTTACCATTGATTTACTATTTAGTAAAATATATGTATCAGTCATCAGAACACTACAGTTATTATTCTGCATGCAAAATAAATGGTTATAATTAGACTTTCTTTTGTCTTCTCATCCTTTAAATCTGGGTTTCTTTCTCTGTCTCATTTTCTATGAAAGTCACATAACACATTCAGTTTTCTAAGACAGAACAAGGCTTATCCCTCGCCTTAAACTCTATCTGCATTGCCTCATTTGACAAAATCCATAACAAGGTACATGGTTCTGCAGCTGAATTCCATAAAACATAACTGCCACCACATGTAGAGGCTCCTGTGATTTGGCATTTGCTTTCTCCCTAGGCTTATCTTTTGCCTACTACCAACTCATGCCCTGTTTTCCAAACATATGTATGATGTTTGTCCTCTGATGTTTGCTCTGTCCAACCATTTGCTCTCCCCCCTAACTTTTGGGATAGGCAAGCTATTCAAACTAGGCCTATTAAAATTCTTCCCTTGGAGGAATATGTATATTTAAATATTAAAAGACAACAACAACAGATATACACAGACACACACATACATATATAAACTATATACATACCCATATACACATATACACACACATACACTGGAAAAAAGGGAAATAAAGGAGTCCCTCTTTAGTAGTTGGAAATGTATATGAGTACCTGAAGCCTGAAGCTTATGCAATATCGAGGGCCCAATTTAAGAAAGGAACACACTTTCAATAACAGGACCCTAGAAGGGTCTTATGTCCCTGAGGGCCACTGAAGGTTAAGTTTCATTAGCTGGATTTTAGAGATGATAAGTCATTCCTATTTTAAAATTCTAAAAGTCAAGGACACTGAAAATCTATAAGTGGAAACTTAATGAAATAATTGGACTCAATTGGCAAAATTAATACCAAATTGTGAATGTCTTTCTATCATATATGTACAGGTTAAATTTATGTGTACAGCCTAAATTTAATCAGTTGGCAATGTTGCATTTATAATTATTTGATAGAATTAAATCAGTTTTAAAACATATCTGGGGCTTCCCTGGTGGCACAGTGGTTGAGAGTCCGCCTGCTGATGCAAGGGACACGGGTTCGTTCCCCGGTCCGGGAAGATCCCACATGCTGCGGAGCAGCTGGGCCCGTGAGCCATGGCCGCTGGGGCTGCGCATCCGGAGCCTGTGCTCCGCAACGGGAGAGGCCACAACAGTGAGAGGCCCGCGTACCACAAACAAACAAAAAAACATATCTGATAGTATTTGGTCTCATATTTTAACTTACATTGCAGTTATTTTGTGAATTAATGCACAAATAATTAAAAGACATCCTTTACAAATGAGTGTTAAGCATTTAACATTCATTAATAATATTGACCAGTTTAAGAACCAACTTAATTATCATCATATTTAATTTTTAAGTTAACCCCATCTTATATTTAACTTATCCGAGATCAAATTGCTAATAATTTGGTGAGAATGTGCAGATGGTATGGTTTCTGATTCTTTGCCCAGTACTATTTTTACTGTACCTCACAGTATATCTTAAATATATTTGTCATCACTGCAATATAATCGTTTTCTTAATACCTCTCTTAAAAAAATCTAAACTTATTAACATTTTAAAATATATAACATTATAAACAATACATATATTTGTCAAAGTATACTTATGATAGATCAGTTCTGAAATAAAATGATTGCCACTAACATATACATTATGGGTGGCTGTCTAAAGCTTAACTTATCGTGTTCTTAAAATGTCATCTTGCCTGCATATTTATTTATTTAAGCTTTTAAAACTCCAATAAACCACTGCAGTTTAGTAATATATTGATAAGAGATATTTCCATATTTGAACAATGTCACTTGATTGAATTGCCAGGCTTCTTCCCAGTCTTCCATTTTTTCACAATATCTACTAAGCTTCCCAATTTCAAAATTTAGGAGAGCTGTTTTTTGTTTTTTTGTGTTTTTTTCTTTTAATCAGAAAGTGTTGGTACTGGAAAGTTCATAAATGAATACTTCTATAAGTACATTTAAAAATCAATTTTTAAAAAGTTAATTAACATACAGTACAAAAAATGCAATTTTGAAGTCATTATTATATTGCAATTTTAATAATTAAGCCTTATTTTTCTTAAGAATTAACTCATTTCATGTCACTTTGCAAAACACATTGAGATGTGGATAGATGAGCGAGTAAGAAATAACATCATGTACTTTAATTACTCTATATGTTTTAAAGGCAAATTAGTGTTTGGTATTATAATATTGAAATAAATTTATTACCCTTTTATTAAACATTAATTCCTACAAACTACTATAAACCATTTCTACTTTTGTACTAGTGTACAGCTTTCTCACGCTTTCTCAAGTTTCTAGAATACTGTAATTGCTTTATGTTAGTAAGTATAATATAAATACATTTACCATTAAAAGTTGATCAGAGTATTTTCTATAAAACATATTATTGATTTTGGTGTAACAATGCATGCTAAAGAATTTCTTGATTACTCATTTTTCAGTGAATGACTCATGGGGTTTTTTGACGAGTAGATTTAAAGATAATATATCATTATACTAGTGAAATGTTAACAGAATATCCTCCTTTCAACAAGGACCAAGACATAAATATTAAAATTCTTTTTATAAACCTGAGATCTAATTAACAGAAATGGAATTGGGGTTTCTTTTTAAAATTATGGAAAAACACTAACAATCTGACACTATGTTCACAGTTAAGTTAAAAAAAAGATTGTTTTCTGAATTTTAACATTTCAAAAAGTGAATCAAGAGTATAATTTTTAACACATAATACATAAAATAAAATTCTGAAATTGCAGTTCTACATGGTCATTAGATGATCCTTTTCAATTGTTGGCATATATCCCTTAGTCTAATTCGTTCATTTCTTCAATTCAACTGTCTTCTGACTTTAAGCAACAGTATATGAACTCATTGTTATTACCTAATTATAAGTATAGGAGATTTTGATTTTCTAGTTTGCACAGTGAAGAACCTACTTCATGTAAAAACAGATATTTTTTAAAAATTTTGTAAAAGGAAAGTCATGTTTCTCCAGAAATAGTTGTCAAATGTTTGTGTGAATAAACATCATTTGAGGAGTCTGTGTAAAAAGCATGTTCTGAGACCCACTCTGAAAAATTCTAAACCATTGTACCTGAGTTAAGGGCCATAAGTCTGCATTTTTTAATGAGTACCTCAAGTGATTCTAATGTCAAACTCTGTATATCATGATGACTCATAATCAGAGAACTAAAATGATTTTTTAAACTTCTCCTGAAGCAACTTTATGCTACTAATTAGAAATGTTAGCAATTCACCATCCTTACAGAGAATAAGGACAATTTTAGCTCTCATGGTTCATTCTCGCTTTCCAAACAAAATCTGATATGGAATCATAATTTGTTCATTACTGCATTGATTTGATCAGTCAGTCATTGTCACTCTGCAGCTATTCATTTGGTACCTCATATATCGAGACTGGAGATACAAAGAAGAAACTCCTTCATGAAGTTTGCAGTTTAGTGAGGAGAAACAGTAATGACATAAGTCAGCAAGACAGAGAAAGACCAATACTGGATGAGGTCACCTATCTGTGGAATTTTTCAAAAAAACAAACTCACTGAAGCAGAGATCAGATCTGTGGTTGCCAGAGGTGGGGGATAGTAGATGGTGGAATTAGGTGACGCTGGTCAAAAGGTTCAAACTTAAAAGATAAATTAGCTCTGGGGTCATAATGTTCAACATTATGATTATAGTTAGTGATACTGTATTACTGTATATTTGAAAATCGCTAAGAGAGTAGATCTTTAAAGTTCTCATCACACACACACACACAAATTGTAACTGTGAGGTGATGGATGTTAACTAATCTTATTGTGGTAATCATTTTGCAATATAGTCACATATGAAATCATTATGTTATACACCTTATACATATATAATGTTGTATGTCCATTGTATCTCAAAAGAACTGGGGAAAAACTCTAAAAAATCCAACTGTAGTGTGTACCATGAAGTGGGAATCAATCAGGTTTGTCAGGAAAGCAGAATCATTATGAGTGTTCTGGGATATATTAATTTTCTATTGCTGTGTAACAAATTACCGTAGAATTATCAGCTTATAACAACACAGATTCCTTATCTCACAGTTTCTGTGAGTTAAGAATCTAGATATAGCTTAGCTAGTTTTTCTGTTCAGAGTCTCACAAAGCTCTAGTCAGGGTGTCAGCCAGGCTGTCTTCCTTTCTGGAGCTTGTGTTTTCTTCCAAACCCCTGTGGTTGTTGGCAGAATTCAATCCCTTGCAGCTGTAAAAATAAGGCCCTCAGCTCCTAGAGGCTGTCCACGGTTTGCTTCCAAGTTACTCCCTCCTTAGACAGTCTTGTCATAACATCTTGTCTCCTCAAGACAAGCGGGAGAGGATCTCTCTGCAATCATCTAAGACAGAGCCTTATATAATGTAACATAACCAAAGGAGTGATAACCACATTGACTTTACCATATTCTATCGATTAGAAGCAACTCAAAGTTTCTCCTGAATTCCAGGCATTTTCTGCACTTCTTCCATTGTAAACCTATGTTCCTCTATAAACTCAGAATAAGCCACTTCAACCAGTATGCTAACCTGCTTCTTTGCTTGTTGGTCAACTGGTCTGAGGATCCCAATATGTCCAAGTGGCACTTTCAACTAAGCAGTTTAAGGAAAACGTTATTCTTCCATTAACGCTACCTCCATTGGGAAATAACATCTACAAAACAGCAGCCAACATTGCAAGATAAGAAACAAGCCTTTTGTTGATGGATTGATAGGGGTAAAAGTAAGAGGGTTCACTTACTTAAAACAATATGATCCATAAGGAGGCGATATACCCGCTAAGCAAATTGCCACATTTGCCAATTTACAGTGAAAGAAAATAACTAGATAAGATTATTGAGACCTCCATTGTCCATAATTACCTGAATTTAGTCAGAGATAAAGAACCATGATGAGAATTATGAAAGTCATGGACATTACAGGAGTGAGGGGCTGAGAAGTAAAGATCATTTGAATGAGTAGACACAAAGATAGACTATCAACACTTCATGAACCATAACACAGATGAGCAAATTGGAGATTTTGTGGGGGAAGCTGAGAATCCAAGCATGTCCCTGCCAGCTCCTGGAGAAGTCTATGGAGGCTCTTGCTACAACCAAACTTCTGGGGCCACTATCTTTCATAAAAGATCAGCACTCAAGATGCAGAGTCCTGGGCTAAGCAGTGGTGAGTGAGATTCAGCTGAAGCCCAATTGACAATTCTCTGTTCATTACCATATCTGACCTCAAAGACTTACTGAGTAATAGTGGCCGCTTCATTTCCATCATTTAAATTATATGCAAGGTCCTCTTTGGGCTAACTCTATATACAGTGACAGGGACTCTGGGAAACATACTTCCCAGCTTCACCAAATTAGCAGTGGTTAGGGGTTCTGGATTTAGTAAATAAAAGTACAGGAAAACTTGTTAAATTTGAATTCTTGATAAACAATTCTTTTTTTTTTTAGCATAACTATTGCATGGGACTGATACCATACTCCATTCTACTCCACACTGCTCTACTCTGACTAGTATTTTTAGTATTAAGTATTTATTTAGTATTATTGAACCATGCAATATTTGACACAAACTATACTAAAAGAAGTATCTGTTGTTTATTTGAAATGAAAATTTAGCTGGATTCCCTGTATTTTGTCTGGCAATGCTAACAACAGCACAATTTAAAACACATTACCTGGAAGAGAATGGGAGCTGTAGCTGCAGGGGTAGACAGGTTGAGGTCAGACTATAAAAAATTCTCAAAATCCATATCGCTGCTAGTATTCAAGATTTTTTCATTTATGTGTTCTCACTTGAGAACACCTTCATAATAGCTTCACAATTTTTTGATTAAATAATTAGAAGATATTTAGAGATAATGAAATAGATGATAAAGAATTTAGCTGTTTACATTAAGACCTGATGATAAATTATTTCCTTTATATTAGATTGCCTATAAATATTTATTACCACTTACAACAAGCATTCACAGGGATCCTTTAATATGTTGATATCATAAGTCCTATATCTACCACAGAAACACAATTTCAAAAATTAG
Source organism: Lipotes vexillifer (assembly GCF_000442215.2). Taxonomy (NCBI): domain Eukaryota; kingdom Metazoa; phylum Chordata; class Mammalia; order Artiodactyla; family Lipotidae; genus Lipotes; species Lipotes vexillifer. The sequence goes on along the minus strand of NW_006780882.1, from coordinate 2,888,605 downwards.
TGCCAGTGTTTGCATTGAGGAGTTATACACAATAAAGATCTGTACAAAATAAGTAGGTAACATTTTTATTTAATTAGCTCTTAACAGGATCTATATTTACTATATATGTATTATAAAAACTATAATAATTAAAATTTTTAAAATCCATATGTCCAAAAGAAACCACAACAAATTGTTGGTAATGTTTCCCTTCATAATTGAGAATGCACTGAATAATCTATACTAATTCTATCTTTTAATTCTTAGATTACAAGAATATTATATGGTGGTGGTGGGATGAATTGGGAGATTGGGATTGACATATATACACTAATATGTATAAAATAGATAACTAATAAGAACCTGCTGTATAAAAAATAAATAAAATAAAATTCAAAGAAAAGCATATTATAATAGGTCTGAGACATTTTAAATAATTGTCCAACTCCTGAAAGTGTAATGATTACTCCTTATTGTCTTCCATTTTTTATATCTAATATTTGCCCCAAAAGAACATGATTTATCACATTATTTTAAGAGTTTAATAGCGATATAATATCTGCTCTTCCTATAGTAGAAATATAATTATATTAGTTCAAAATAGATTTTATGTAATTATAAATCATAGTTAAGTTTTGTTTTATATGCAAAATTATGAAATAGCATAGAATAAAGCATTCTTATGCTTTTTATTTTTATGGCATCTTACTAAAGAATATAGGCTATATGCAATGAAATTTCTTTAAAATAATAGATTTTGTAACCTGTCTGTCTATAGTTCTACCACACTCAAGAATATAATTGCAAAAACTAAATTTGCATACTAGAACCACTTGCGACAGTCTCTTAATCTGTGTGGCTGGTGCCTTACAATTTAGTCATAGTCAGAAATAACTTTCTTCAACCTTCTTTCCCCTGAAAGCATTCCACTGACATCCTTTTGTTCTGTTGAAATAGGATTGGCAATGTATGCATTATTTGAAACTAACAGCTCAAACCTGCCCTCATAGAAGAAGCTGTAGATGCCCTTTGAATATTTGGCCCTAGATGTCCATCACAGTAGGCAATTAATTTGGTACATTGTTACTATATTCAACTTTTGGTCTTTCTGCCAATACTGCCAGACAAATATTCTAATTAATGCCAGTCAAAATGGTGATTTTGTGGTATGAACATTTTGAGGACTAAAATACATTTAAATACAAATTTATCCTACATCAGTTTCAAAAATATCTAGCAGATGGCAATTTGAATTGAATATCCATTTGACCTGGACTTGGGCCTCATGCCCAAGATTCAAAATTTTTCAAAATTTTTGAGCAATATAGACAAATTTAGTCCTTTTTAAGATTTTTTTCATCACGCCATATAATTCCAGGTTATATTAATGTTATGTTGAAGGAATTTGCTTTGAAAACTTATCTTTCCTTTTACAAATGATATTAGATTGTTTATTGAAACTTTGTTTCTATGTAAGGATCACTGAAACTAACTAATAGGCACTTGAAATATTGATGCTACATCCAGTGAGATTTAACAGAAGAGTATATCTGAACTTATATGAGTTTATATACCTGGAAGCATAGAAATACTGACCCTGTTTATTTTTTTTAGTACCAGTTGTTTATTTCAGTTATGTTCTCATCTCTATAATGTTCATAATAATAGTCTGTAGGTCTCCAATATTATATGACTGCTTCTAATTTCACAGAGGGATGTGGCTTCATGGGCTAAATCAATTTGTAATGTATAGCCTTCTGGTAAGGGCTATGAATTTTGATGCTAATTGCTAGATATAATTTTAGGGCACTTTTTATCAAGGATCATCTTAGGCAGAGAGACTAAAGTCCAAACTGAAATCACATTTGTAGAGTTTTAGTAGAAACAGTGTCATAGGCAAAAGAAAATGTTATCCAAATGAGAAAATAATTGTAAAGCTGGTGTTTTGAGAGGAAGAGAGAAAGAGAGAGAGAGAGAGGATTTTACCCAAATTTAAAAGGTACTTAAAGAGATGGCCCAGGGTGAAGGGAACCTATGTTCTAATCCTACTTCTTTGACCTGTGAACTTGGGGCCTGTAGTAGACAGAATAATGGCCTCCCTCAAGAGGTTAGGATGCTAATCC
>NW_006780882.1:2821869-2886493 GCF_000442215.2 Lipotes vexillifer | reverse complement strand
GGAAAGAGTTGATAGACCATTATTGCTGGCTTTGAAGTGGAAAGGGGTCTGTACTTCCAGTTTCTGGCCTGACATGTAAAGAGCATGGAAGTTCCACTCCCTCCTCAAAATAAAGAAAAGCTGAAGAAACTGAATATCAACTTTTCTTAGATCTGTAAGAAAAGTGAGGTCAAGGATAAAGCACTGCCCTGAAAGCTGGACAGATGGATACCAAAAATCACAGCTTTCCAACACCACAGTCAAGAGCAAAAACCCAAGCTGGAGCCAGAAGCTATGGGAACACTTCAAATGTTATTGACAAATTGCCGAAGGTGCAATGTAAACTAGCTTGAAATCTAAACACCAGGGGCCAAGTTTGGGGGAACAGAGCTCACATTTATGAGTTTTACCTCCAGGATCCTTACCAGCTTCTCACATTGAAGATCAGAGAAAGATCCCCTTATGCTTCTTGTAGTTGGGAGAGGAAAAGTAACCATTTTGAAATACTCCTGAACATTGTTCCCTTTATAAAGAACTACACTCAAAAGAAACTATTTTACCAGAGCTTACCAACTTTGGGAAAGGGAAGTTACACCCTTACTAGCCTTCTCACCTACAGGGGGAAAAAAGTGCTGAGAAGCACTGTTGAAGTCACAGCCTCAGAGCTCATGCTCACTAAAAAACTGAGACCTAATCATAGGATTACAGAATGCTCCCCCAACCCCACACCTTAACCCACAGAGACCAGGCTCCTGTATAACAAGGGACTACAGCTAAAAGGACTGCAAACCTCAGACCCTTTTTAAGAAGACAAGCAGGAGACAAAATGAAAGACACTAGAGTAAACATTAGCCTCTAATGCATACAGCTATAGCAAACATTAACACAGTTTAACCTTTTGTCACATAAACTTAAAACCTCCCACTAAAGGCCTGTTTACTTCAGTACATTTTTACCCAATACATCATGTGTGCTTTCAACAAGATATTATAAGCCATGCTAAAAGCAAACAACTAAACAAACGAATGAAAAAAACAAAAACAAACAAATAGAAAAAACCAGTTCAATAGACATAGTGAGCATCAGAACCCAGACTCAGGTATAGTACGGATTTTAGAATTATCAGACTGGGGATTTAAAATAGTTTTGATTAGTATGCTGAACTAACGGAAAAGTGGAAAACATGCAAGAACTGATGGGTAATGTAAGAAGAGAAATGAAAACCCTAAGAAAAAAATTTTAAATGCTAGAAGTCAGAAACATGATAACAAAAATGAAGAGTGACCTTTGGACACATCAATAGATTGGAAATTACTGAGGAAAGAGTCAGTGAGCTAAAAGACATGTCAAAAGAAACTTCGCAAACTGAAAAGCAAGAGAAAAATGAAAAAAATCAAAAAGTACATCCAAGAACTATGATACAATTGCAAACAATGTAATTCATGTAATCCAGAAGAAGAGAGAAAGGGATGGAAAAATATTTGAGACACCGAGGCGTCTGAGGAAGGGAGGGTGGCAGCAGCAGTGCTGGTGACTGAGCGGAGCCCAGTGACAGGATGTTGGTGTTGGTATTAGGAGACCTGCACATCCCACACTGGAGCAACAGTTTGCCAGCTAAATTCAAAAAACTGCTGGTACCAGGAATAACTCAGCACACTCTCTGCACTGGAAACCTTTGTACCAAAGAGAGTTATGACTATCTCCAGACTCTGGCTGGCGATGTTCATATTGTGAGAGGAGACTTCAATGAGAATCTGAATTATCAAGAACAGAAAGTCGTTCACTGTTGGGCAGTTCAAAATTGGTTTGATCCATGGACATCAAGTTATTCCATGGGGAGATATGGCCAGCTTAGCCCTATTGCAGAGGCAGTTTGATGTGGATATTCTTATTTCAGGACACACACAAATATTTGAAGCATTTGAGCATGAAAATAAAGTCTACGTTAATCCAGGTTCTGCCACTGGAGCATATAATGCCTTGGAAACAAACATTATTCCTTCATTTGTGTTGATGGATATCCAGGCTTCTACAGTTGTCACTTGTGTGTGTCAGCTAATTAGAGGCGTCGTGAAAGTAGAATGAATCGAATACAAAAAATCTTAAAGCGAGGTGTGTCCTGATGATTTTTCTGTTGGGTTTTTTTTTTTTCATTTCCCTGTTCAACTCAAGTAATTAATTGTTTAAGAGTCACAAAATTGTATCATTTTTATAATATTTTGCAGTAAAACATAATCTCGTCTTCTGTTAATACAATGTTCTAAGCTTCTTGTAAACTGTAAGATTATATTTAGTTTAAGTATATGATTTCTATGAAAAAATGTCCACCACACAGTAAATGGTCACATGTTAAGAAAAATTTATCCTTGTAAATATCTTCATAGTTGATATTTGGAACTTTATTACCAAAGTAGTGCATGAGGAGAAAGAATCTAGATTTTCTTGTAGACATTCTTCTCTTCTCCAGTAATAAACAGTTACCTTTCATTTAAAAAAAAAAAATTGAGGGCTTCCCCAGTGGCGCAGTGGTTGAGAGTCCGCCTGCCGATGCAGGGGACACGGGTTCGTGCCCCGGTCCGGGAGGATCCCACATGTCGCGGAGCGCCTGGGCCTGTGAGCCATGGCCGCTGGGCCTGCGCGTCCGGAGCCTGTGCTCCGCGACGGGAGAGGCCACAGCAGTGAGAGGCCCGCGTAACGCAAAAAAAAAAAAAATTGAGCTGAGGAATTTCCAAAATTAATGAGAGACCAGAAACCACAGATTAGGGAAGCTCAGAGAAAACTCAGCAGAATAAATAACAACAAATCTATACCAAGGCATGTCATATTCAAACTGCAAATAAAACAAAGACAGGAGAAAATCTTGAAATAAGCCAGAGGGGGAAAATACACATCCTACCTACAAACGAGCAAGGATAAGAATTACATTAGACTTGTGTTCAGACACCATGCAAGTAAGATATTTAAAACATGGCAGGGAAAAAACCCACCAATCTAAATTTCTGGATTCAGTGAAATTATCCTAAGTGAAGAAGAAATAAAGACTTTTTCTGACAAAAATTGAGAGAAAATGTTGCCAGTAGACCCACTTTGCAAAAAAATGTTTAAAAAAGTTCTTAGGAGTGAAAGAAAAATACTACAGTTCAGAAACTTGGATCTATATAAAAAAGGAAAAGTGGTAAAGAACAAATTCATAAAGATAAAGTCTTTTAGTTTTCTTATTGTTAATTGATCTAACATAAAAATTTGTTCAAATAGTTATAGCAACAATGTATTTGGAAATTATAGTTTATAGATGAGTAAAATGAATGACAGCAATGTTATCAGAAACTGGAAGAAGAAATTGGGTATGCTCTGTTACAAGGTACATGCACCACCTGTGAGGTGGTGGTGTGTTATTTAAAAGTGGACTTAAAGTTGTTATAAATGTATGTTGCAGACTCCAAGGGAACCACCAAATGAAAAACAAAAAATGACAAAAAGAGTATTAGTCTACAACCTCTAGAGGCTTAAAAAGTCAAAGAAACATATTCTTCTATAAGACCGAAAAAAGAACTGTCAAGACCTTGATTTTAGCCCATTAGGACCCATGTTGAACTTCTGACGTAAAGAATAATAAATAAATAAATAAATAAATTTGTGTTGTTTAAATCTACTGAAATTGAGGTAATTTGTTGTAGTAGTAATAGGAATCTCATACATGACCTTTGGCAAAATACTTAGCATCTTTCATACAATTTTCCTTTGTTGCAAAATGAGTGGTTAGATTCTTATGCAAATTCCTATATTTGCAGTATTGTTAGAAAGAGTTCTAAGTTTAAAAATTCTTTCTTTCTTGTTTCCTTCTTTCTCTCTTTCTTTTACTTTCCTATTCTCCTTCATGCATTTCCTTCCAAGACTTATTTAGCAACCTAAGTAAGATACTGTTCTCGAGAGCTAAAAACAAATACATCGGAGAAAATTACAATATAATAAAAGTCAGAAAAAGTAATTATAGATAAAATTATAATTACATTAGAAAACTACAGTCAAAAAATAAGGTGGGAACAAATAAGACACAAATCTAAGTCAACACTCCAAAATTCCATCATACTCCAAAAACAGCATTTTTATTTAAAAAAACCCTTAGCATAATATTGCGGTTATAATACGATGAAAGACTGGAGGGACTAGACTATCTTTCCAATCTGCTCTTAGCTTTTCTTGAACAAAATTGAGAACACAGATTTCTTTATTTTGCAACCATAATGGCAGAGGGGAAAAATTAGCAGAGGAAGAGACTTCATAATTATCAGACAAGTCAGAGATGCATGTAAAGAGACAACAACAATGTACAAATGCTATCCAATAGTACTCTCTGCAAAGATGGAAATATTTTATGTTTGTGCTGTTGATTATGGTATCTGCCAGTCACATGTGGCTACAGAGCCTTTGAAAAGTGGTTTCTATGACTGAGGAACTAAATTCTTAATTTTAACTACTTTATTTAAAATTTTAATCCCTATACATGATGAGTGGCAACTGCAGTAAACAGTTGAACTCAAAAATATTAATGATGATTAACTAGATCATGAAACTAAAATCTCAAACTATGACTCTTCATATGCTTACATCCCAGATGAATTTTCTCAAAATGAAATATTAAGTTGTATATTTCCAAGGAAAAAATGAAGTATGGTGTTTTTATCCAGTTAGTCATTCACCAGGAAAACTTTATCAGACATTATATTGTGAAAGGATCTGGAACATTCAGTGTTGCTAAAGGGACACCAGATAGTACTCTTTCATCTCTTGTGATATTTGAATGCCAGGATTTACTTGTTACAAAGAAGTCTGCCCTATCTCCTTATGAAAAATTGTAATGATTTTCATTACCCTTTATGCTTACTTATAAAAATGTATTTATAATGTGACTTAGATGTAAAAAAATACAAGTCCATTGGATCAGGATAGAAAATGGTAACAGCTATTTTTCTTGGTATACTATGGATTAACACTCTCTTTCTTCATGATACGGTAGCCATTTACACTTTTATTCTAGTTTATAATTTCATATAAGCTTTAACCACTAGAATATAACATGATATATCTCCTCTATAATAAATTTTTTAAATTCATGATAGCGCTTTCATTAAATACGCTTTCTCATGTATGATGTTTCTCTCATTACAACATGGAAAGAATATTACTTAGGACATTGGCTATAAATACCTAATTAGAAATAATAATATAAATTTATGCTAAAATAAAAAGAGATTTCCCACAATTCTTTTAATTTATGATTGTCGATCAAACAAGTAAGAACAATTTCAAATGACCAATAAAAAGTCCAACTAAGTGATGGAAAAATGGAATCCATTATTGGGACTCTATGCTACATTTTTAGAGGCCTGATGCAATAGTGACAAAGGACAAGATGTTTAACCCAGCAGTTCTCAAACTTTTAGACCTTAAAGTTTATTCCACAGAAAAAATGAAATTAGTATTTAATGAACTAAATTTTAGGAAGTGTGGTTCTGGCTTCTCTATGTTTGCAGCAACCAGTATTTAAAGCAGCACTCAGAATATGTCTACACCATGCCAAAACAACTAATCCAGTCAAACTGAAGTGACAGATTAATATGATTTTCACAATTACCAATTTATTAATTTATATATTTATTCCTTGCACGTAGTATAAGTAATAAGTAGTGGCACACAAAGTTGGAAGAGTGAGTGATTTTGACATACTTTGAGCACTGAATATTATTTTCCTTTTTAAAAATTAACTTGGCATAACATAACTATGCAATATAACATAATTATGAGATAAATTATTTTTATTTATCCCTGGGTCTCTCTTGAAATGCTTCAGTGTTATATGCCTAGAATTCCTCACAAATGCTGATGTCATATGCATATTTATAATATATGGAAAGATAATCATTTTCCTCCTTTTAAAACATGATGTAGGAAAGTGAAGCAACTTCTGTCAGTCTGTTTTTCTGTGAACTTTATAGGTAAGGATCACTAAGCTCCATAGATGGAATATTTTGGTTAACAGTAATGGCACGAAAGTTGATGTATAGGTAATCAAAGGACAAATTCCTTGTGACAGCCATCACTGTATATGTTACTCAATTTATGAATTCTGCAGATTTTTTTGAAGAGGATATTAAAGTGGAGAAAATATATAAATAAATAAATTAAAATGGAGGTGAACTTTCTTCAATTAAATTAGAAGTTACACCTCCATGATGTTCATAATCTTCAAAATGCATTAATATATCAGATCGAAAAGGGTCAGGGATGTAAATGCACAGCTCCCAGTATCCAAGTTCCAGAGCACAGAGCAGCAGAAGGAGTTGAGGTGCAGGAGAGAAAAGGAGAAAGCATAGAGATGCTATCTTTATCGTCTACAATCCCAAACGTATTGTACTATATACATATATATTCCCTTGGCATTGGTCTCCAGGACAGGACAAAAAAGGGAAGAGAAGAAAGAAATAGCATGCATCCCAGCAGCTGTACACAGAGGCAGCTCAGGAGAGACAAATATATACTAAATCACCATAAAAAATGTGAAATAATAGGGTATTACTGCAAGCTAGTCTGACCTCCTGCTCACCCTACAGGGACAGAAGAGGAAAGCTGAGAAGGGATATGCACCCAACGGAGGGACATCACACATTTACAGAGAAATTCATTCACAGTTACTGTATTATCATTTAATCAATTCATAGTTATTGAGAGCAAATATATATTATTATATTCTTTCATTGCACTCTGAGAATTTTAAATTATATTTTCATTATTTCTTGATTGAGAGTCAAAGTTTTCATATTTCCCAATGTGTAACATATAGATATATATTTTAATTTTATAAATTGGAAGTCTTAAAACAGTTTTTAAATACTATCATAACTACATATTCCATATATATGTGTATACATACACATATATATTCTCAATCTATCAATTTTGTATTAAATATAATCTATATACATAATCGTTTCTTTCGCTTTCTCTCCTTCTATATATAAAATCTTGATCTGTCAACTATGGATGGTTATAGAAGATAAATAAATTTAGAGCAATAAATAAATAAATGTTGGAAGTTAAGTGATGAACAATGGCAAAGTAGGCAAATTCAAAGAAAGTATGCTACTTTTGAAATGAATGCCTGGTAATGTTATCAGAGGTTGAAAGCATTAAATAATGTAAAGAAATTACATTATAATGTTGAAAAGAAAATGATCTGCAATTCACCATTATACTATCAGTAATATTTTGTCAAACCACGTAAAACAAAATCTCACAAAATATAATAATGTACTGAAATAAACACAGTATAGCAGTAAAAAATGTTCATATCTTAACCCTTGAAAGATGTAGTATATAAAAGAAAAGATGTATAGGATAATGACACAGCTCAATGCACACACACACGTACACACAAGCACTTACATACATACGGACACATCTGTGCTCTCTCTCACACATACACACACACACAATAATCATGCATTATTTTCCCATAGAAAAATCTCACTATATCCCCAAATAGGAATAATACAAACCAAATTCCTTGATCATTAAGCAATAAAATAAGGAATATTAAAAAAACTCATATTCTAAGAGAAAAAGAAGAAATAATGAAAGAATCAACAAAAGAAAGAAAAGCAAACCAAAGAGTTAACAAATCAATGGAAAAGGAAGGAAAGAAAGGGAGAGAGAAGAAGGAAGGAAGGAAGGGAAACTGAAAATTATTGCTGACAGAATTACAAAATAACAGAATAACAAAAAATAAATAAAAAGTATTAATTAATAAAGAAAATTTTGCAATTAAATGACTAGAAAACAATAATATAAAAGATCATATTTTTCTGATAAATAGGAACACTGATGAATAGATAAGAGCTAATTTTTTGAAAAAAAATATCAGAAGCTAATACATTCAGAAAAATAGAGCAAAATTAAAAACACAAATATACAAAATTATAAATGAAAAAACACCCAAAAGCATAGAGAAAATTTTAATAGTTATAAATCATTTTACTGAATCCAATGCAAATAAATTTGAAATGATGATCTTACAGCTGTGTCAAATTTTTTTAAAGAAACTTAAAAACAGATAAATAAATAACTAAACTTAAGCCAAATTATTATGTGGTAGAAAAAATAAAGATAAGTTGTCAAAGAACTTTCACTGCAGAAACACCAAAACGATAATTTTGAGGATATTTAAACAATGGGTAAATGCTTCCTACACAAGTGAAAATGATTCCACACCTTTGGTGATGACTCTCTTACTAATTTACACATGAGCCAGTCTATGAACTACAGCTACCAAGTCAACACTGAGATATTCAGAATTTCTCCCCAATTTCTTGTGATCATGTCACAGGTCATAAAATATAGAAAGCCAAATTATTATTTTTTCAGGATGACAAAAACTAAAAGGTATCTATTGTTATTCTGATATCACAGAAAGTAAAGTAACTTAAGGCTCTTATTCTGCCCAGGTCTCATAGGCAGAGTCAGAATCAAACACTGGTCTATTCAACTCCAAAGACTTTGTTCCTTTCATTGTTTGTGCACTTTAAAGAAAATGAGTTTATTATTTGATACAAATTATAGAAAAACTTTCTTCACATGACTCCAAAATAATAAGCTAGTTTGCTAGAAAAACTCCATAGGGTTGTTTTGCTTTGTTTTTGTGTATTTCATAAAAATGTATATAACGTTTGTAGATAAAAGTGATTAGAACATTTAATTGATTTGTCAAAAATAAAAAGTCAGGTATTCTTTCCTGCAGTGACTAAAGTGGATATATACACATCAAAACTAGCGGGATAGAAAGATATGGGGACTAAGAAGACCCTTGACTTTTAAACATAAATTTTTTATTGCCAAGGTTTTAATTAACTTTTGTGATGTTGGGAGTCAATGATTGTGGATATCAAATGACATGCGGTCTAATACCTTTTTAAAAAAATGTTTGGAGGAGACTTCTCACTTATTCTTCAATATTAGTGATTATAATTTCATAACAATTATTTTCCTTTACTTTGTGCTGAAACCTCTAAAAATGGAACACCCCCCCCAAATATTTTTAATGAGAAAATCTAAAAAGTGTTAGAACTTTCGTCATCTATGTTTTCCTCCTATTTACTCCTTATTCTCTTTACTTTCCACTTTTTGACTGTGGAATATGAAAGCTTTTTCCACCAAAATTATTACTGTTAGCCTTGGGGATAAGTTGTTTCTTTCCTCGACTTAGACACAGTTCAATCTAGATACTCTAATAATTGTCATGTTTAACTTCATATTTACTGAATTGTTCAAGGTTGTTTTATTTCATGCTCTGTTTGTGTTTATAGTTTGTTCCAAAAGTGAAGACATTTCTCGTATTTTATATTTGTTACATTCCATGAAGCAGCATCATTCAAATGCAATTTCCTTTCTTTGTTGATGATATTTCCTTTTAAGTGACTTTCTACGATGAGGTTCACATACCAAAGTGATTTCGTTTTGTTGTGTTGATAATTTGCATGAAAGAAACCTATGAAACATTGATGGTAACTGGGTAACTCTAGTGACTACAGCTAGCTCACTCTCATTCCTGTGGTTTTATTATACAACAAGTACTATATCCTGTTATGAAGGACTATGGCAATATTTGTCTTAAAATGAAAAATGCAAACCTATAAGCAGGTTTATATAGTCGTGTGGTAATATTTAAATCAATGTTATCTATCTGTGATGCTTCTAACTTCATAGAATGATTCAAAACATTTCACACAGACAATGAGCCAGCCAGAGCTGATAACATTCATTTGGCAACTAAAAATGAGTTACTCTTTCGGTACTTCTAAAACTGCTGAATTTATGATTTTTTAACTTCATGACCTAGTTTACATACATCATTGAAATGTAACCTCAGGCCATGCAGTTAAGTTTTCTTTCTTTTGATAACTGTTTGTTAATATCTCAGTCTGCCCAGTTGTTTTGGTCACATTGGAGTTAATATGTGTTTAGGTCAGAGCTGCTACATTTGTTAACTGTGTGCATTAGTCAGTTTGGATTAAAATCCATTTAAGGAAATGGCTTGTTCTACTACAGAGTAGACCTTGTAAGGACAAAGACATGGATAGATATGTATGAATCATTTCAGGTAATTCTATTGATTCTATTCAATTTGCTGTATAAAGTTTGTGGTTTCAACTTATTTTAAATAAAATATTTTCTGCCAAATGTCCAATGTTCTGAATTTTGAACATCAGCATATTAATGCCACTCATTAATGCCCCAGAAATATAAGAACTGAAAAAAAAAATCTCAAAAAATTCAAAAGACTGTTCCTTGAAGGCTCACAAGGAATTGCTAACAGCAAACCTCTAAAGACTTTTCTGGGGAAAAAAATGATAGTTATCTGTCAGAGATTTATACTCAAAATATTTCCTAATTAAGTTTAATCAATAATCTTTTAGCCCTCCTGGAACGAAATGTATTGTTAAATAACCACTGATTCCAGAAAGTCTCCTATTATTTTTATATCACATTCTTGCATGGCTGAATAGTATTATTTTACTTCAAATTTATTACTTGTTTCCTGATCATGTGTGATTGTTGTTGTCAGAGTTAGTGTTATATATTAGAAAGAGAATGGATACTGGAGTCAGACAAATCTAGGATAAAATTCTAGCTGCACTAATGTCTAGTTGAGTAAATTTCAATCAAGTTCTGCAATCTTTGGTTAAAAATATGCATGGATTATTTCAAGGATTAAATAATAAAGTGTCTAGGGTTCACAGAACCAGTGTAGTACTTAATTGGAACTCAATAAATTTTTCTTTATCCCATCTTCTTATGCTCCTCTCACTGGTATTACTCTGCTTCTCCTAAAAATCATTTTATATTGTCCAGTTCTTGAATTATATTCTTTACAATGTCCAGTCTTTCTCTGAGAACTTGTTGCCCTTGCTCTCACTGCATGGATCAATCCTTTATGATAAGCAAGCTGATCTACGATGGCTCAGTACAAAAGGTAAAGATTTTATGAAGGCTTCCAGAAAAAAAAAATCTTAAATACATTCATTCCATAGAGGATATGAGATGGAATGATGCTTTAAGAAATTTCAAGTATTGTCATCTCTCCAGAGACTAGTTTTTTTTGTTTTGTTTTGTTTTTTGCGCGGGCCTCTCACTGTTGTGGCCTCTCCCATTGCGGAGCACAGGCTCCGGACGCGCAGGCTCAGCGGCCATGGCTCACGGGCCCAGCCGCTCCGCGGCACGTGGGATCTTCCCGGACCGGGGCACGAACCCGTGTCCCCTGCATCGGCAGGAGGACTCTCAACCACTGCGCCACCAGGGAAGCCCGAGACTAGTTTTATGTCCCACAAAATAGCAGCCACACATTTCCAACATCACTTTAACAATCACTGTCTCACTTGACAATCATCCCTATGCTTGCAATTCTTATCCCTGAGAGGAAGGGACAGAGGTTATTTTCTCTTAAGAGACTCCTTTTCCAATAATATCAAAAAGCTTGATACTAACTTTAAGGCTCAAGGTAGACTCACTGATTTGTCTACTCATCCAAAAGTTAGCTTTTCTTTCCCTCCTTGAACAGCCTCTCTTTTGGTATTTTCAACATAAGTTCATATTCCACAAAAGAGGTTTTGGACAGCTTTCATATTAACTCTTAGGATAGTTTAAGTCTTGCTGTTCCTTAGCAAAACAGATTTATACTCAAATTAGATTTGAGTATAAATCTAATTGAGATATCAAGAAAAAGATACATATAATAAGAAACAAAAATGAGAATCCATGGATGCTCAATTTTCTAATTATACTGCAATGTCACTTTTTGCTATGAGATGTGAAAACCTGAACTTGTGTGGTATAAGACTGTAAATAAAAGTTTCAAAATATAAGCGAAGGGAGTTCCCCTGGTGGTGCAGTGGTTAAGAATCCACCTGCCAATGCAGGGGACATGGGTTCAAACCCTGGTCCAAGAATATCCCACATGCCACGGAGCAACTAAGCCCATGTGCCACAACTACTGAGCGTTTGCTCTAGGGCCCACGAGTCACAACTACTGAGCCTGTGCTTTAAAGCATGCCAGCCACAACTATTGAGCCCACGCACCACAACTACTGAAGCCTGCACACCTAGAGCCTGTGCTCCGCAACAAAAGAAGACACCGCAATGAGAAGCCCACACACCACAACAACGAGTAGCCCCTGCTCACCGTAACTCGAGAAAGCCCATGTGCAGCAATGAAGACCTGACACAGCCAAAAATACATAAATAAAATAAATTTATTAAAAAAATATATATATGGGCTTCCCTGGTGGCGCAGTGTCTGAGAGTCCGCCTGCCGATGCAGGGGACACGGGATCGTACCCTGGTCCAGGAAGATCCCACATGCTGTGGAGCGGCTGGGCCCACGAGCCATGGTCACTGAGCCTGCGCGTCCGGAGCCTGTGCTCCGCAACGGGAGAGGCCACAACAGTGAGAGGCCCATGTACCGCAAAAGTAAAAAATAAAATTAAAAAAAAATATATATATATATATAAGTGAAATATAAAATAACTGAAACCTTCTCAAATTAGAAAGGCAATCAATAATTGCCCAATTTTAAAGCCAGGGATGAAAAAATTATAAAATATGTTTAGGGCAGGTAAACCACAACCTTGCCCTTCATTCCTTAGACTAGTCTAGAGTTATGGGAATGTTCAATTTTATACGTTTTTTTGGAAATTCATTTCATTACAATCTTGCAAACTACACGGTGGAAATCAGGCTCTAAAAATTGCAAATTTTTTCTGTGAATCCAAATTAGTTTCAGAGCAGGTGATGAACAGAAATAAAGAGGAAAGTCCTTTTCCATCAGCAAATGTCTCTAGTCAGTCAAACATAATGAGAAATCATGTAAGTACAGCAGTTAAGCCAAGTGAATGGTTTTAATGCTTAATGACCAGTTTTATTTCTAATTGAAGCCAAGGAAGAGTTAATGCCACGGTATATGCTCTTGGATGACTTTTGACAGAAAGATTGTACTGTACTCTTTTTCTGAAAAAATCTGTAGAACATGTTAAATATTTATTAGATACAAAGACAAGGGATACATTTGCTGGCATTTTATATAAGATAAAGCATTTACTTTCCATGATGATTCTCATGAAATTGTCATCATTATTCCACTATTCCACCAAGACATTTTATCCAGAAAGTCACATAGCTATTTGGGGTTAGATATTTTAATATATTCTTTTCATTATGACAAATGCTCATCTCTGTCTTTCTAAAACACATGTTTAAGGGAAACCTTATGTTTCTTCATTGAGAGTGGCAAAGGAGCCTAAAATTAGAGCTTTGGTCTTTGTGCTGTCCTTAGAGTTTTCCCTGGCTTCCTCATCAATGTCCATGGTTTTGCCTGAAGCCATAGTTCATGTTGTTTATTTTATGACATGTTATAGGATGATTTTGACCCTTACATTGGAAGCCATTCGGTTATACCCACTGACTCTCAACATTCAGCTGCCATCTACATTTGCTCTCTGAGAACACTCAGGAATATCTTGAATTTTAATGCACCACATAGTTGCTGTGGGCGATCAATTATCTCTGGATCTTTTTTTCTCTAACATAGGCTATTCAACTCTTCCATAAATAAGGAATGCCTTTTTTTGTGCTAGGTAATCGTTATAGACATTTGGCCAATATAAATGAACACTATGCTATAATCAATCTTTCTCTCTGAAGTTCATGACTCATGTTTGCCTGAGATGGTACTGATGTTGGGCTACTCCAATAAAATGCATTTTTCATTCTATATTTTTGTGGTTCTTTGGTACTGGAGATATTGCATTGAAATAATACAGATGTGATTTTTGCGGTCATAGGGTTAACATTCCAGTTTTTTTAATGGAAGGTCATGCCAGACAATTAACAAATAAACATATAGTAAAAAAGATAATTTAAGCTAAGTTTAAATAATATGTTGAAGATAAAACAATGGGTCGATGATTAATAAAATAGAGAATAACTTTGTGAGAAAAAAATCATTGGTAGGGCATTTTATTGAGTAAGGCCTTACTCAGGAAGTGATCCTCAAGCACAAACTTTATTCACGAGAAAGAGGTATTCAGGAAAATACCACGGGTAGAGTACTAGAGCCTAAGGAACAGCCAGAAAGATGGTGTGATCTGAGCATTCTGAATAAGAGAAAAAGTGGTATAAGAAAATCTACAACACATTTTTAAAAGATCCTTTTGGCTATGGTGTGAAGAATGGATTAATAGAGTCAAGAGTGAAAGCAGGGAGGCCAGTTAAGAAGATCTCCTTCTGGCTCAGAAGACAGGGCAATCACTGGGACAAGTGTGGTGAGAGTGGAAACAGAGTAGAGAGGAGATCATGATGATTTTAGAGGTGAAATGAGGAGCTGTTGGTAGACTGAAAGGTGTATCGGGGGTTGTAGAAAGATTGTAATTTAAGATAGTTCCTTTGTGTTTCAGCTTGAGAAACTGTGCATGTGTTTGTGTGTGTGTGTGCATGTGTGTGAGTGTGTGCGTGGTGGTGGTGGTTTCTTGAAATGGGGAATATCAGTGATAAAACATTTTAGGGATAAAAATCAATGGGTCAATTTTGAACTTATTTATTTTTTCAGATTCCTCTTAGACTTCTGTGGGAAGATATTATGTAGCTGTGTATGGTGTCTTCTTTTCAAGAAAGACTACTGCAGAGGAAATTTAAATTTCAGTCATCAACACATAGTCACTGTGGGCCCAGAAGAGATTACCTCAGAGGAGAGTTTAGATGAGAAAAGGAACAAAAGAAATGTCTTCTGAGAACTCCTTGAGAAATATCAAAGTGAGATGTTCACTAAAGGAGGAGATGCCTACCTATGATCTTCAAATGGCTTCTTTATTAACTACAGAGTGAATTTCAAAGATGTAAGTGACAGTAAGACCCAATTGACCTTCCTAGGTTTTTCATACCATATTCTACCAAACTCAACAATGTCTTATTCATGGAATTCTCTTTTATTCTGGCTATCCCTGATGCCATTATTACTTGGAATTTCCTCCTCAAAAACCTCCAATTGGAACTGCCTTCCTATTTTTCATGATCCAGTTCAAATGCAATCTTCTCATGAAATTTTCATGATCATCACCAGTTATACTTTCTTATACTTTACTTTTAATCAATATAATAGAGAAGTTACAAAATTTTCTTGTACTTACTTATATCCCTAACAGATTATGACCTCCTAATATGAAATGATTCTATCTTATTCAACTTTGATCCACAGACTCTGATTATTAGTGGCACAGTCAGAAACCTAGCGTGAGAAATTATTGAATAGTTAGCAGCAACATTTTAAGTGATCCATGATCTTTATATTTAGTCTTTAGTAGTGAATATATATTCTTATTATATACCAAACTTTTTATTATATGTCAAAACTGATTTCAAACCTTTTATTATGATATGGCTTTGTTTTTTCATTCTAATATACTGTATCTCATATATAATGATTCAATTGAAAATATCAACGCTTGATGATCTAAAAAGTTACAGTACAGCTTTTTGCAAACAATTCCCCTTATTAAACATGATTAAATTTAAATATAACTTGGATTGATAATGTGTTTAAAGCAATGAGGATAAAAATGAAAGTCATTATATGCTGACTAGACATATAATATTCCTGGGGAAGAATGATCTGAGTTAATAAATATTTCAAGTTATATAATACTTAATAGCATATAATTTTATTATCTTCTGATATATAAATATTTTCATTGATCTCAACTACTTATGAATATTTGATGAGGAGATTAAAAATGATCATACTGACTGGTTTTATAAAAATGTGATTCTCAATGTGCTTTAGTGTTTTGAAAAGTACTTTGCCCATTTTCGTACTTTTAAAAATTCTTTTCAGGGCTTCCCTGGTGGCGCAGTGGTTGAGAGTCCGCCTGCCGATGCAGGGGACGCGGGTTTGTGCACCGGTCCGGGAAGATCCCGCATGCCGTGGAGCGGCTGGGCCCGTGAGCCATGGCCGCTGAGCCTGCGCGTCCGGAGCCTGTGCTCCGCAGTGGGAGAGGACACAACAGTGAGAGGCCCGCGTACCGAAAAAAAAAAAAATTCTTTTCATAGCAACCATTTGATGTGATTTATCATTATAGTAAGGTTACATTAGGAAAGAAAAAATAATATCATAACAGTTCACCAAGTCATTATAAAATCTGCATTATGCAAATTTTGATTAATGTTATTCAACTAAATATTACTATAAGTAACTACAAAGGGACAAAACATCTTTTACAGTTGTCTTATTTTCTTATTTTGCATTCCAGTGTGTCTAATAAATATGTCAATCACTGAAAACTCTACCTATTCTGAGGAATTAATATTTTTCTATAATAATATGGAAAGCATAGCAATAAACACCAAATGATTATGATAACAGTGATGATGATGATCAGGGCAATGAAGGTGATGACAACCATGATGATAATGACTCTCTAGTACAAGTCTATCAGAACCTAGGACAAGTAGTTGGATCCAGGTAGATTATTTGAGAAAAGGCAAGACTAAGGCAGTGGAGATAGGGTGAAAGGAGAGGTGATGAGACAAGGAAGCGGAAAGACAATTGCAGATATTTTACTGAACTGTGGGCAACTGGGACCTAATCCCACGGTGGGCCCTGTAAAGACTCACGTAGAATATGTCACAGAATTGTACCTCCAAAGTAGGGGAGGTGGAGTTGCACCAGGGGCTAATCTCTACTCCTGGTCCCACCCCACCCTCACTCCTCGGGTCTTCCCTTGGTGTAGCATATCTGAGCCCGCTTCATTTTTTAAGGAAAAGCATAGAGACAGAAAAGATGAGAGTTTCAGCAGGCCCAAGAGGTGAGACACTAGTAGAAACCGTGGGAATTCTCTACCACAAATGGAGCTGAACTGTGTGATGGATCAAAGGCATGTGGTAAAGGGCCCAAGGATTGTGTGCTACACAGGCTATTAGGGATGATGACAAGGATGGTATAGAAGAGTTGTGGAAATAGAATTTGTGGAAAGTTTGATAACTTGCTTAAGGTTTAGAAAATAGTGGAACAGGGCTTCAACCTATGGTCTTAATTTCCAAAGCCAGTGTTCCTAGCCACACTATCCTCTTTTGGTGTTTTGTTTTGTTTTAATGTTTAACAAGGAGAAAGAAAGATAAATGTGCAATAGCTGAATCAAGATGACACTAACTTCTACAGTCTTAAGACTTTAATTAATCACTTTATAAACTAAATGGGATATATGTCAATAATTATTAACTGTGTTCTCGGCTGTGAATTTTCTGGATTCTAGTATTTCCTATAACTATGGAAAATTAGCTCTGATCATCATCATTTGCCCCAGAAATCCTGCCGGCTCTGAGTTTATTTGCTGTCCTAAACTAAAGCACAAGCCATACTAAGATAATTGATAAGATAGACTTTACATAGCAGTATATGATAATTTCTCCATTGCAATTCAGAGATCCAGTATGTAGGCTAATGAGCTATTCAGAGGTTAAGTATGTCATGTTTAACTTGACCAAACTTTTTCACATAAATATGCCTTGAAATTGCATCATTAAACACTAAACTTCTAGTTCTCCCCTGTGTTAGATTTTGTGTTTATATAAAGCTAGTTTCAATAAAATACAGTTTTAATAAAAGTACAAATCACTATAAAAACTGAAATCAGATACAGAATTGTATTGCAATAATGAAAAGGAGATATGTTTTAAGAAGCTTTATTACAACTAAGCTGACTTATTTAAACCCTGAAATTTGGATAGTTAACCTAGAAGGAAGCATAAATTCCTATTTTGTACCTTTGAGTTAAAGGCCCTGAGAATCTCTTAACAATCTTCTAACATTTGACCCTTCTCTTTCTCTGGAGGCAAAAAGCGACTCTAAGACTAATGTATTTTTTTCATTTCTGAACACATACTCAGGACTAGAAGAGAAGTTAGGAGTCTGGCACAAAAAAGTAAAACAAAAAGAAACACAAATAGATACACCCTTCACTACCATGAAAATGCCCACTGATTTAAACCAAAACAAATAGTTCACTCAGCTACAAACCTCCAAATTTGTAATGTGTACTCTCTTTCTCCTTGTGTCACAGGCTCATGAATGCTAAACTGAGAGGATAAAGAAAGAGGAAAGGGGATGTCTGTTTCTATTTTTATTTCTGGATAAATTCTAATATTGTGTCCTCCTAATTATTTCCCACTTCCTATGAGTTTATAGTATTCATCATTAAATTTAATAGATTTATTGAATAAGTTGGTTACTTCTTTATTCATTTTCTCCACTATTATTACCTTATCCAGACTAAAGTTGTTCACATGAATGAGTAAAGGCCCAACTTTTATGCCAAGATAGTACTGTAGACAAATTGAATAAGTAATCTCAGGATTTGTGATTAAGGTGGCAACTGAAGTATATTAAACAGGATATTATTTATCTTTTTTAAAAATTTAAAGATGAGTTTTATTTAAACACTCTGACACATTGAAAGAAGGAGGATGTGTCTAAGACACACACACACACTCACACTCACAACCATACACATCTACCTTACCAGTTAATATTTCCTTGTTTTATGAGTTAGATCAGCATGAAGGATGAATGACAGAGCAGAGGAAAGTATTTGATCTTACTCATTAAAGACGGTCTGTGGATCTTCGTCAAATGCAGTGAAGAGAAACCTTTGGAGAGGGTAGAGTTAATGAGGGGAAATCAAGTGGATCTTTTCTTGACCTTGTGATGTGCATGTAACAAGGGCAGACAGAGTGTTTACCTCATAGTGAGGGCTCAGTACCTATTGGTTCTTAATATATTTTAATTGTAAGTTGATCATACGATACTCATTCACTGATTATTTGTTCCATCATTTTCTATTTCACTGTGTAAATATTTCAACAAATATTCGAGAGTTTAGTAATATTCCATTGCCATCAAATGGCAAGAATAGGCTAAGAATATTCTTCTGATAACTAATGAAAAAATTGCTTCCATATACATGGATCATATTAAAAGACAAATGGAAAAAAGAATTGTCTGATAAATAACATCATGAGATATTCATCAGAAAGTTTTCTGTATATAACTATATAAGGAGAATTTTCTATATGTATCTTATTTCCAAAAGTTTTTTCCTGTTTTTGGACTGTTTTGGTCTGCTGTCTTCTTATTCACTTTCTATATGTCAACCACAACTACATACACAAATGATAAAACAGTTCCTAATCCAAAGAGCAGCAAGTCTATAGGAGAGAAAGCCACACTATTATGCCACAAAATTTATGCAACAAATATACAGTAATATGAGGACAAAGGAGAAATTATGTTATTTTGCCTTCTTGCTGTTGTCATAAGAATTTCTTCAATCTCTTAGTAAATATTTACTGAAAATCCAAAGAACTTTTTAGGCATTTTACTAGATGTTCTGGGCAAAGAAACTTGGTATGAACCCCTTTCCTTACAGAAATGTACATTCTAGCCAGGAAAACAAGTAAGTTATAATGATCAGTTCTATAGCACAATAAGCTACGTATAAGGTTTTCCTGGGGAAAGATAAATTAATTTTATATTCTGGGTAAAGTCTCAGAGAATAATGTTGAAGTCAAATATTGATAAACAGTATTAAATAGAGGAAGAAAAAAGTGCCAGATAGAAGGATCATGAACTAAAACAAAGATCTTGGCCAGCTTAATTGGAAATAGAGTCCAAAATGTGTGTGTGTGTGTGTGTGTGTGTGTGTGTGTGTGTGTGTGTGTGTGTGTGGAGGTGGGGGGTTATGAACTTTAACCAGGTAGTTATGAATCTAAAAACTTTTTTTACTATAGAAATAATCCAAACCAGTTCATTTTTATAGAAGAGTTTACCTGAAGAATGTGGAAAGTTTACTGAATGTGGTAGAGATGGAAGACTAATAGCCTAATTCAGAGTGATTTAGGGTAACTGCTTTAGTTTTGGTGAAAAACAGGACTTGTCTCTAAAGTCTGTCTCAGGAAGTGTTGATGATTTTTCATCCCAGACTGCTGGAATCACAGCAATATTCCACCTAGGAGTCCAGGGAGTCAGAGGAGAATGAAATAAATGGGATGATAGAGTCACACAGGAAGAAGAAAGTCCCCAACAAGGAATTAACAGGTAATGGGGCATCGGAGTTAAGGCCTTAGAAAAAAATGACTTAATCTTATACATCAGCACCAGAAGGAAGATGGCTCCAAGATAATTATTAAAAATTCAGAACTGAGTACTCTTTAAGAAAGGAAGATTTTGGATTTTGTTTTACCCTAATAAAAAAAAGCAAGGATAGAGTGAAGCATCTATTTAAAAAGCTCAGGGGAACCAACTGCCACAGATGTGGATCTAGACATAAAAAGATTTATATGACAGCATATGTCCTAATTTAATACACTGAATTTGTGAATATTATCCCCATGTAAGTCTTTATACTTTAATTTATAAATTTAAATAAAGATGTAATGCTCTGGACTGAAAGTCTGTGTCCCTCTAAAATCAAATGTTGAATCCCTAAACCCCAATGTGATGGTAGTTGGAAGTGGTCCCCTTGGGAGGTAATTAGGCTGAGATGAGGTAATGAGATTGGGGACCCCTAAGATGAGATTAGTGTCCTTATAAGAAGAGGAAGAGACCAGAGCTCGCTCTCTCTCTCCACATGCACTGCCCCAGGAAAGGCCATATGAGGACATAACAAGAGACAGCCATCTACAGACCAGGAATCTACTTTGACCATAAACATTCCAGCCTCCAGAACCGTAAGAAATGAATGTTTGTTGTTTAGGCCACCCAGTCTATGGTACTCTGAAATAGCAGCCAGAACTGACAAATATAGAAGTTGATACTGAGAAGTGGGGTAATGTTGTAACAAATACCTAAAAATGTGAAAGCAGCTTTAAGACTGGGTAGTGAGTAGAAGTTGAAAGAGTTTTGAGGTGCATGCTAGAAAAAAATGATATTGCCATGAAGGGGCTGTTCAAGGTGATTTTGGTGAGAGCTCAGGCAGAAGAGAGATATAGAGATAGCTTCCATCTTCTCAGAGAATACATAAATAATCATACACAGAATGTTGATAGAAATAGGGACTACAAAGTGATTCTGATGAGATTTCAGATGGAAATAAGAAGCCATTATCTGACAATGGATGAAAGGTATTCCTCTTCATAAACTGGCAAAGACCTTGGCTTAATTGTGTTCTGGTACTTCGTGGCAGACAGAACTTGCAAGCGATGAAACTGAATATTTTGCTGAGGAGATTTCTAAGCAGAGTTCTGAAGAAATGGCTTGCTTCCTTTTGACTGCTTATAATAAAATACCCAAAGACAGAAATGAATTGAAGAAGAAACTTCTAAGTAAAAAGAATTCAGAACTTAAAGATTTAGAAAATTCTCAGCCTATCCTATTGCAAAAAATTAGAGCAAGTGTTCTGAAAAGAACACTTAGGGTGTGGCCTAATAATCATTTGATAAGGAGATTAGTATGGGTGTGAATCATGAATTTAATCAGCCACATCAGGAACACAGCCAGTTTAAACTGAAGGAGGCAGATATGTGATGGAATGAAAGAAGGCTGTTGGACTTCTTAGATTCTACAGGAAAGAACAATGAGCTATTCTGATGCAACTTGCACTATTCTTCAAGAAAAGGGAAAAATGGAGAAGTGGCCAAGATGGCGGAGTAGGAACACCCTGAACTCACCTCCACCCAGAGACACACCAAAATTATAATTCTATGAGAACAGCCTGAAGCAGAAAAGATTTTCCACAGCTAAAGACATGAAGAAGGAACTACAGGATAGGTAAAAGAGGCAGAGACAAGGTATAGTCAGGAGCCACACCCTGGGGTCCACACAAATGAGGAATATCATAATCATAGGAGTTCTCCCCGAGGAGCTAGGGATCTGAAGCTCACATTTGAGATGCTCCCTTTAGCCTATTAGCATGAGGGATGCAGTCCTGCCCTCCAGTGGCCCACAGCCACCACATGAAGAACAGCCTAGCAACCAGCCAGGCCACGGACCAGGCCCACTTACCCCCACACCACAGCAGTTGACCTGCTACAGTACAAGGGCTGATGAAGCCCACATAGGAGAAAATCTCAGAAAAAGAATAAAGCAAAGTAGAGCTAAGCAATCTATGTGATTCCCACATACAGAGTACCCCTAGAACATATTGCTCTGGTGAACAGAGGAGAGCACACTGCTAAGTCCCATAGTATGTCTCCTAAACAAGGTCACTTCTCTGAGATTGGGAAAAGTAACCAATCTAACACAATGAAATACAAAAGAGAATGTGGAAAAATGAGGAGACAGAGTAATATACTCCAAATGAAGAAGTAAGGCAAAATCTCAGAAAAAGAACCAAGCAAAGTAGAGCTAAGCGATCTACCTGGCTAAGAGTTTGATTAATGACTATAAAGATATTCACCAAACTGAGAAGAAGAATGAATTAGCACAATGGGAATTTCAACAAAGAGTTAGAAAATATAAAAAAGAACCAAACAGAGCTGAAGAATACAATAAGAGAAATTAAAAAATAAACTAGGGGCTTCCCTAGTGGCGCAGTGGTTGAGAGTCCGCCTGCCGATGCAGGGGACGCGGGTTCGTGCCCCGGTCTGGGAAGATCCCACGTGCCGCGGAGCGGCTGGGCCCGTGAGCCACGGCCGCTGAGCCTGCGCGTCTGGAGTCTGTGCTCCGCAACGGGAGAGGCCACAGCAATGAGAGGCCCGCATTCAGCAAAAAAAATAAATAAATAAACTAGAAGAAACAAACAGTAGATTAGATGATACAAAGGAACGAATAAGTGAACTGGAAGACAGAGTAGTAGAAATCACCCAAGCTAAGCAACCTAAATGTCCATCAACAGATAAATGGATAAAGAAGATGTGGCATATATATACAAGGGAATATCACTCAGCCATAAAAAAGAATGAAATTGAGTTATTTGTAGTGATGTGGATGGACCTAGAGTCTGTCATACATAGTGAAGTAAGTCAGAAAGAGAAAAACAAATACCATATGCTAACACATATATATGGAATCAAAAAAAATGGTACTGATGAGCCTAGTGGCAGGGCAGGAATAAAGACACAGATGGAGAGAACACCCTTGAGGACACAGCGGGGTAAGGGGAAGCTGGGATGAAGTGAGAGAGTAGCATTGACATATATACACTACCAAATGTAAAACAGATAGCTAGTGGGAAGCTGCTGCATAGCACAGGGAGATCAGCTCAGTGCTTTCTGATGACCTAGAGGGGTGGGATAGAGAGTGTGGGAGAGAGGCTCAAGAGGGAGGGGATAAAGGGATATATGTATGCTAATAGCTGATTCACTTTGTTGTGCAGCAGAAACGAACGCAACATTGTAAAGCAATTATACTCCAATAAACATGTAAAGAAAAAAAAAGAAAGAAATCACCCAAGCTGAAAACAGTAAGCGATGTAATATACAGCATAAGGAACCTGGTCAATAATATTTTAATAACTTCTTATGGGGACAGATGATCGTTTCATTGTGTATGCAAATGTCAAATCACGATATAGTACACCCGAAACAAACATAAATTTGTATGTCAATTACACTTCAGTAAAAAAGGGAAGAACAGCCCCAAGGTAATTTAGAGATCATCAGGGCCATTGCTTCTGTTAAAAGGCCAGATGGATTCCAAACAAAGACTTGAAGGCTGGGCTAGCCTCAGAATGAATCACTCATACCTGATTTGGATGATATTCGGATGAGAGTTTAGAATTGGAATTGACACATTAGAGTTGATGTTAGAACAAGTTAAGACTTTGGGGGCTATTGGGATGGAATGAATTGTATTTTACACATAAGAAAAATATAAACGGGGGTAGAATTTTAGGGGTAGAGTGCTATGGATTAAATGTGTACCCCCAAAATTTATATGCTGAAGACTTAATCGCCAGTGCAATGGACTTGCACATAGGGCCTTTGCGAGGTAATTTGGTTTAGATGAGATCAGGAAATTGAACCCCCATTATGAGACTAGTGTCCTTATAAGAAGACGAAGAAACCAGAGCTCTCTCTCTGTCACGTGAGAATACAGTAAAAAGGTATCCATTACCAAGAAGGCTCTCATCAAAATCTGTGATGCCTTGATCTTGAACTTCCTAGCATCGAGAAGTGAGAAATAAATGTCTATTTTATTTTATTTTATTTTATTTATTTATTTATTATTTTTTTTGCGGTACGCAGGCCTCTCACTGCTGTGGCCTCTCCTGTTGCGGAGCACAGGCTCCGGATGCGCAGGCTCAGCGGCCATGGCTCACGGGCCCAGCAGCTCCGTGGCATGTGGGATCTTCCCGGACCAGGGCACAAACCCGTGTCCCCCACATCGGCAGGCGGACTCTCAACCACTGCACCACCAGGGAAGCCCTAAATGTCTATTTTATAAGCCACCCAGTTTATGATACTTTATTATAGCATACCAGCCTGAGCTAAGACATATATCTAAAATGTAGAGTATTGATTTGCACACTTATCATTTTATTTGATTTAATACTCTATATCAGTGTTCTATATCATTTCAATAGAAATGTTTGTGATAATGAAAATGTATTATATTTGCACTCTCCAGTACAGTAGTCACTAGCCACACGTGCCTATTAAGAATTTTTAAATGTGGCTAGTGAAACTGAAGAGCTGAAGTTTAAAACATATTTTATTTAGGTTAATTACATAAATTTAAATATCCACATGTGGGTAGTGGCCAGCCATAATGAACAACACAGTTTGTATAATCTTATGCAGCTTTTTTCTCCTGATTTTTATTTTAATCTTGGGGAAAGAAACATTTCTTAGTTGCCATAGTTCTAATGTCTTTCAGCTTCCTATTGATTCCACACATTGAATAACGTCAATATTATTATACCTCTTTACAGTAGGTTTATTACATGTCCTAATTTGTACCAAGTTTTTCATAATTGGACCATACTTTTTACGTTGCTATGTTCTATAGCCAATTCATTGTTCCTATATTTTATGCATAGTATTCTATAGCCTCTAGTGAACCAAACTCAGGAACACTCTATATTAAGAACTTCATTTATTTCTGGCAACACATTTACTGAAATATACATATCCTCATATTCAAGAACTTCAGCAGAATTATTATTCTGGGCTTTTCTTTGACTTGCCTGCTGGGTTGTTTACATTGTTCCTGATTACTATGTTGTCTCTTTTGTTTGCTCTCTCTCTCTCTTTTTTTTTTTTTTGCTCTCTTATTTTTGTTACATGTAGCCACAAGTACTTTTCTACAAAAACTGTGAGGGTAAATTTTCAGAATCCTTCAAGTGAAAAAAATGTCTTTTTTCTTT
Organism: Lipotes vexillifer; assembly: GCF_000442215.2. Classification (NCBI taxonomy): domain Eukaryota; kingdom Metazoa; phylum Chordata; class Mammalia; order Artiodactyla; family Lipotidae; genus Lipotes; species Lipotes vexillifer. The sequence continues at coordinate 2,861,114 of NW_006780882.1, read as the reverse complement.
TCCATGTTTGATTACTAATATTTTGAATAATCATAAGTCACATTCCTTTGTACCTTCGAAGATGTTCCTTCATTGTTTTCACCCATCAAGCATCAAAATTTAATTATGATGTAAGTCTGATTCATGATGATATGTTGGTAAACTCTTTACTTTCTAGAAGATTTTAGGATCTTTTATTTACCTTAATTTCTGAAATTTGACCTGGATTTTACCTAGCTGTTTCTTAACTTCATCTAACCCTTAGCAGGTTTTTTTCAGCTTGACCCTCCACATTTTCCTTCAACTCAAAATTTTTCTCATATTAACATGTAATATCCTCTGTATTTTTTGTGTGTATGTTTGTTTTTGGAAATCTGTTAAAATATAGGTCCTATCTCTTGGATTAATCCTTTACATCATTTTCCTTCTTTGAAAAAATATGTTTTTGTGGGGAGCATTCTGTATTTTAGAAGATTTTAAGAGATAAACCATTCCTTCTAATTACTTGTATTATTTATTTTTTAAATAGAGAAGTTTTAAAAATCTATGGTTGTTGCTTTATTTTAATATCATATCCTGGTTTATGTGTGGAAGTTATTTAACATCTCTCAGAGGATACTACGAGATTTTTTAAAATATGTACTCTTCTGCAGATTGATTCAAAGCCATTTCTCCTTTGTTCACCTTAGATTTTCTTTAATTTAGATTTCAGAATTTCTCAAATTCATGTGATTCTTATGATTGTATCTATTTTTAAGAATGAAGCGAGGAAGAGCATCAAGATGGCGGAAGAGTGAGACACACAGATCACCTTCCTCCCCACAAATACATCAGAAATACATCTACACTTGGAACAGCTCCTACAGAACGCCACTGAACGCTGGCAGAAGACCTCAGACCTCCCAAAAGGCAAGAAACTCCCCACGTACCTGGGTAGGGAAAAAGAAAAAAGAATAAACAGAGACAAAAGGATAGGGGCGGGACCTGCACCAGTGGGAGGGAGCTGTTTAGGAGGAAAGGTTTCCACACACCAGAATCCCCTTCACGGGCGGAGACTGCGGGAGGCAGGGCAGGGAAGCTTCGGAGCCGCGGAGGAGAGCGCAGCAACAGGGGCGCGGAGGGCAAAGTGGAGAGATTCCCACACTGAGGATCGGTGCCGACCAGCACTCACCAGTCCGAGAGGCTCCTCTGCTCACCTGCCGGGGCGGGCGGGCCTGGGAGCTGAGGCTCGGGCTTCGGAGGTCGGATCCCAGGGAGAGGACTGGGGTTGGCTGCATGATCACAGCCTGAAGGGGGCTAGTGCGCCACGGCTGGCCGGGAGGGAGTCCGGGAAAAAGCCTGGAGCTGCAGGAGGGACAAGAGACTTTTTCTTGCCTCTTTGTTTCCTGGTGCGTAGGAGAGGGGATTAAGAGCGCCACTTAAAGGAGCTCCAGAGACGTGTGCAAGCCGCGGCGATAAGCGCGGACCCCAGAGACGGGCATGGGACGCTAAGGCTGATACTGCCGCCACCAAGAAGCCTGTGTGCGAGCACAGGTCACTAGCCAACCTCCCTTCCGGGGAGCCTGTGCAGGCCGCCACTGCCAGGGTCCCGGGATCCAGGGACAACTTCCCGGGAGAAAGCACGGCGCCTCAGGCTGCTGCAACGTCACGCCGGCCTCTGCCGCCGCCCTCTGTACCCCTCCCTCCCCCCGTCCTGAGTGAGCCAGAGCCCCCGGATCAGCTGCTCCTTTAACCCCGTCCTTTCTGAGCGAAGAACAGACGCCTTCAGGTGACCGACACGCAGAGGCGGGTCCAAATCCAAAGCTGAACCCCGGGAGCTGTGCGAACAAAGAAGAGAAAGGGAAATCTCGCCCAGCAGCCTCAGAAGCAGTGGATGAAATCTCCACAAACAACGTGATGTACCCTGCATCTGTGGAATACCTGAATAGACAACAAATCATCCCAAATTGAGGAGGTGGATTTTGGGAGCAATGATATATACATTTTTTTCCCCTTTTCTCTTTTTGTGAGTGTGTATGTGTATGCTTCTGTGTGTGGTTTTGTCTGTATAGCTGTGCTTTTACCATTTCTCCTAGAGTTCTGTCTGTCCATTTTTTGTTTTTTTACTTAAAAATTTTTTTCTTAATAATTATTTTTTATTTTAATAACTTTATTTTACATTTTATTTTATTTTATCTTCTTCTATTTTTCTTTTTTTTTCTCCCTTTTATTCTGTGACGTGTGGTGGGTAGGCTCTTGGTGCTCCAGCCAGGCGTCAGGGCTGTGCAACTGAGGTGGGAGAGCGAAGTTCAGGACACTAGTCCACGACAGACCTCCCAGCTCTACATAATATCAAATGGCAAGAATCTCCTGGAGATCTCCATCTCAACACCAAGACCCAGCTCCACTCAACAACCAGCAAGCTACACTGCTCAACACCCTATGCCAAACAACTAGCAAGACAGGAACACAACCCCACCCACTAGAAGAGAGGCTGCCTAAAAATCATAATAAGGTCACAGACATGCCAAAACAAACCACCAGACGCAGTGATGCCCACCAGAAAGACAATTCATCCATCAGAACACAGGCACCAGTCCCCTCCACCAGCAGGCCTACACAAACCACTGAACCAACCTAGCCACTGGGGGCAGACACCAAAAAAAAGGGAAAAACGAACCTGCAGCCTGCAAAAAGGAGACGCCAAACACAGAAAGTGAAGCAAAATGAGAAGTTAGAGAAACACACAGCAGGTGAAGGAGCAGGGTAAAAACTCACCAGACCTAACAAATGAAGAGGAAATAGGCAGTCTACCTGAAAAAGAATTCAGAGAAATGAGAGTAAAGATGATCCAAAATCTTGGGAATAGAATGGAGAAAATAAAAGAAATGATTAACAAGGATACAGAAGAACAAAAGACCAAACAAACAATGATGCACAGCACAATAAATGAAATTACAAATTCTCTAGAGGGAATCAATAGCAGAATAACTGAGGCAGAAGAACAGATAAACAACCAGGAAGACAAAATAGTGGAAATAAATACTGCAGAGCAGAATAAAGAAAAAAGAATGAAAAGAATTGAGAACAGCCTCAGAGACCCCTGGGACAACATTAAATGCACCAACATTCGAATGATAGGGGCCCCAGGAGAAGAAGAGAAAAAGAAAGGGACTGAGAAAATATTTAAAGAGATTATACTTGAAAACTTCCCTAATATGGGAAAGGAAATAGTTAATCAAGTCCAGGAAGCACAGAGAGTCCCATACAGGATAAATCCAAGGAGAAATATGCCAAGACACGTATTAATCAAACTATCAAAAATTAAATACAAAGAAAAAAAATATTAAAAGCAGCAAGGGAAAAACAACAAGTAACACATAAGAGAATCCCCATAAGGTTAACAGCTGATCTTTCATCAGAAACTCTGCAAGCCAGAAGGGAATGGCAGGACATATTTAAAGTGATGAAGGAGAAACACCTACAGCCAAGATTACTCTACCCATGAAGGATCTCATTCAGGTTTGATGGAGAAATGAGAACCTTTACAGACAAGCAAAAGCTAAGAGAGTTCAGCACCACCAAACCAGCTTTACAACAAATGCTAAAGGAATTTCTCTAAGCAGGAAAAACAACAGAAGGAAAATACCTACAATAATAAACCCAAAACAATTAAGAAAATGGTAATAGGAACATACATATCAATATTTACCTTAAATGTAAATGGATTAAATGCTCCACCCAAAACACACAGACTGGCTGAATGGATACAAAAACAAAACCCATATATATGCTGTCTACAGGAGACCCACTTCAGACCCAGGGACAAATACAGACTGAAAGTGATGGGATGGAAAAAGATATTCCATGCCATGCAAATGGAAATCAAAAAAAAAAGCTGGAGTAGCAATTCTCATATCAGACAGAATAGACTTTAAAATAAAGACTATTACAAGAGACAAAGAAGGACACTACATAATGATCAAGGGACCAATCCAAGAAGAAGATATAACAAGTGTAAATATTTAGGCACCCAACATAGGAGCACCTCAATGCATAAGGAAAATACCAACAGCCATAAAAGGGGAAATGGACAGTAAAACAATCATAGTAGGGGACTTTAACACCCCACTTTCACCAATGGACAGATCATCCAAAATGAAAATAAATAAGGAAACACAAGCTTTAAATGATATATTAAACAAGATGGACTTAATTGATATTTATAGGACATTCCATCCCAAAACAACAGAATACACATTCTTCTCAAGGGCTCATGGAACATTCTCCAGGATAGATCATATCTTGGGTCACAAATCCAACCTTGGTAAATTTAAGAAAACTGAAATCGGATCAAGTATCTTTTCCAACCACAACTCTATGAGACTAGACATCAATTACAGGAAAAAATCTCTAAAAAATACAAACACATGAAGGCTAAACAACACTCTACTTAATAACCAAGAGATCACTGAAGAAATCAAAGAGGAAATCAAAAAATACCTAGAAACAAATGACAATGAAAACACGACGACCCAAAACCTAGGGGATGCAGCAAAAGCCCTTCTAAGAGGGAAGTTTATAGCAATACAATCCTACCTTAAGAGACAAGAAACATCTCAAATAAACAACCTAACCTTACACCTAAAGCAGTTAGAGAAAGAAGAACAAAAAACTCACAAAGTTAGTAGAAGGAAAGAAATCATAAATATCAGATCAGAAATAAATGAAAAAGAAATGAAGGAAACAATAGCAAAGATCAATAAAACTAAAAGCTGGTTCTTTGAGAAGATAAACAAATTTGCTAAGCCATTAGCCAGACTCATCAAGAAAAAAAGGGAGAAGACTCAAATCAATAGAATTAGAAATGAAAAAGGAGAAGTAACAAGTGACACTGAAGAAATACAAAGGATCATGAGAGATTACTACAAGCAACTATGTGCCAGAAAAATGGACAACCTGGAAGAAATGGATAAATTCTTAGAAATGCACAACCTTCCAAGACTGAACCAGGAAGAAATAGAAAATATGAACAGACCAATCACAAGCACTGAAATTGAAACTGTGATTAAAAAGCTTCCAACAGGGCTTCCCTGGTGGCGCAGTGCTTGAGAGTCCACCTGCCGATGCAGGAGACGCGGGTTCGTGCCCCGTTTCGGGAAGATCCCACATGCCGCGGAGCGGCTGGGCCCGTGAGCCATGGCCACTGAGCCTGCGCGTCCGGAGCCTGTGCTCCGCAAATGGGAGAGGCCACGACAGTGAGAGGCCCGCATAACGCAAGAAAAAAAAAAAAAAAGCTTCCAACAAACAAAAGCCCAGGACCAGATGGCTTCACAGGCAAATTTTATCAAACATTTAGAGAAGAGCTAACACCTATCCTTCTCAAACTCTCCCAAAATATAGCAGAGGTAGGAACACTCCCAAACTCATTCTACGAGGCCACCATCACTCTGATACCAAAACCAGACAAAGGTGTCACAAAGAAAGAAAACTACAGGCCAATATCACTGATGAACATAGATGCAAAAATCCTCAATAAAATACTAGCAAACAGAATCCAACAGCACATTAAAAGAATCATACACTATGATCAAGTGGGGATTATCCCAACAATGCAAAGAATCTTCAATATATGCAAATCAATCAACGTGATACACCATATTAACAAACTGAAGGATAAGAACCATATGATCATTTCAATAGATGCTGAGAAAGCTTTCGACAAAATTCAACACTGCTTTATGATAAAAACTCTCCAGAAAGTAAGCATAGAGGGAACTTTTCTCAACATAATAAAGGCCATAGATGACAAACCCACAGCCAACATCGTCCTTAATGGTGAAAAACTGAAAGCATTTCCACTAAGATCAGGAACAAGGCAAGGTTGTCCACTCTCATCACTACTATTCAACATAGTTCTGGAAATTTTAGCCACAGCAATCAGAGAAGAAAAAGAAATAAAAGGAATCCAAATCAGAAAAGAAGAGGTAAAGCTGTCACTGTTTGTGGATGACATGATACTATACATAGAGAATCCTAAAGATGCTACCAGAAAACTACTAGAGCTAATCAATGAATTTGGTAAAGTAGCAGGATACAAAATTAATGCACAGAAATCTCTGGCATTCCTATATACTAATGATGAAAAATCTGAAAGTGAAATCAAGAAAACACTCCCATTTACCATTGCAACAAAAAGAATAAAATATCTAGGAATAAACCTACCTAAGGAGACAAAAGACCTGTATGCAGAAAATTATAAAACACTGATGAAAGAAATTAAAGATGATACAAATAGATGGAGAGATACACCACGTTTTTGGATTGGAAGAATCAACATTGTGAAAATGACTCTACTATCCAAAGCAATCTACAGATTCAATGCAATCCATATCAAACTACCACTGGCATTTTTCACAGAACTAGAACAAAAAATTTCACAATTTGTATGGAAACACAAAAGACCCCGAATAGCCAAAGCAATCTTGAGAAAGAAAAATGGATCTGGAGGAATCAGAATCCCTGACTTCAGACTATACTACAAAGCTACAGTAATCAAGACAGTATGGTACTGGCACAGAAAGAGAAATATAGATCAATGGAACAGGATAGAAAGACCAGAGATAAACCCACGCACATACAGTCACCTTATCTTTGATAAAGGAGGCAAGAATATACCGTGGAGAAAAGACAGCCTCTTCAGGAAGTGGTGCTGGGAAAACTGGACAGGTACATGTAAAAGAATGAAATTAGAACACTCCCTAACACCATCCACAAAAATAAACTCAAAATGGATTAGAAACCTCAATGTAAGGCCAGACACTATCAAACTCTTAGAGGAAAACATAGGCAGAACACTCTGTGACATCAATCACAGCAAGATCCTTTTTGACCCACCTCCTAGAGAAATGGAAATAAAAACAAAAATAAACAAATGGGACCTAATGAAACTTAAAAGCTTTTGCACAACAAAGGAAACCATAAAGAAGATGAACAGACCATCCTCAGAATGGGAGAAAATATTTGCAAATGAAGCAACTGACAAAGGATTAATCTCCAAAATTTACAAGCATCTCATGCAGCTCAATATCAAAAATCAAACAACCCTATCCAAAAATGGTCAGAAGACCTAAACAGACATATCTCCAAAGAAGATATACAGATTGCCTACTGATACATGAATAAATGCTCAACAACATTAATCATTAGAGAAATGCAAATCAAAACTACAATGTGATATCAGCTCACACCAGTCAGAATGGCCATCATCAAAAAATCTACAAACAATAAATGCTGGAGAGGGTGTGGAGAAAAGGGAACCCTCATGTACTGTTGGTGGGAGTATAAATTGATACAGCCATTATGGAGAACAGTATGGAGGTTCCTTAAAAAACTAAAAATAGAACTACCATATGACCCAGCAATCCCACTATTGGGCATATATGCTGAGAAAGCCATCATTCAAAAAGAGTTATGCACCAAAATGTTCATTGCAGCTCTATTTACAGTACCCAGGACATGGAAGTAACCTAAGTGTCCATCAACAGATGAATGGATAAAGAAGATGTGGCACATATATATAATGGAATATTACTCGGCCATAAAGAGAAATGAAATTGAGTTATTTGTAGTGAGGTGGATGGACCTAAAGTGTGTCATACAGAGTGAATTAAGTCAGAAAAACAAATAACTTATGCTAGCCCATATATATGGAATCTAAGGGAAAAAAATGGTCATGAGGAACCTAGGAGCAAGACAGGAATAATGACACAGACCTACTAGAGAATGGACTTGAACATACGGTGAGGGGGAAGGGTAAGCTGTGACAAAGCGAGAGAGTGGCATGGACATATATACTCTACCAAACGTAAAATAGATATCTAGTGGGAAGCAGCCGCATAGCACAGGGAGGTCAGCTCGGTGCTTTGTGACCACCTAGAGGGGTGGGATAGGGAGGGTGGGAGGGAGGGAGACACAAGAGGGAAGAGATATGGGAACATATGTATATGTATAACTGATTCACTTTGTTATAAAGCAGAAACTAACACACCATTGTAAAGCAATTATACTCCAATAAAGATGTTTAAAAAAAAGAAAAAAAGAATGAAGCGAGAAGAGGTATGTTATATGTATGTCATCAGATTTTGTCAACTTTCGGGCTTTCCTTTAGTATTAGAGTGTAAGAGTCTGACCACTGTACCTGGTCAGAATGACAAACAGTTCTCTACAGGTAAGCCCACATCAGCTCTTCTAGTATCCCTTAGAAAATTATTTCAATTTTCTTTGAGGTGAAACATCTCAAGTTTCCTTCAGAGTCAAGAGTGAAATTGTCCAACTGTTCTCAGTGTGTGATGGAGGTGGGGTCATAGGTAGTCACAACTCAGTATGTAGTCTTTGCACTAAATCTCCCTGTGTTTTACCATGTGTTGGTCTCCCACCTTAGAGAAGTAGCAGAAGAAACAGAACTGGCATGAGTTTGCAGGTTTCACCAGAGGAGTACAAATGCATGACTCCCTATACTCAGAGATCCTTCTTTAATTGAAGAGGGTACTGATGCCAAGTTCAAACTCCAGAACAATGCAATTTATGGTAAATGAGAGAGTAAGAAAAAATTCATCAGGTTATCCTATTTGAAGATATTCAGAGTGGTGGAGATTGTGAGAGTAAATCTCTGAAAAGGGAAGAATCATTTTTTATTTACAACTCTGGTGAGATATAAAATATAATGAGACCTTTAGATTCATTACAAACTGTAAAGTCAGGCATTGTAGAGTGCTGTGGATGGAACCCGGATTCTTGGAGTACAAGGAATATTACTCTAAGGAAAAATGGCAAGCTGAGCACGTATATTAGCTTTTCTCCCTTTCCAAAAAGCAAAAGTTTACAGAAGGCACTTACTGCAGGAAGGAGGCTGGCTATCAGCAGACAAATATTTAGATAGATTACTGAATGATGGGTGGCAGATGTGATCATAATGATGCATACAGCAGCTCAGAGCTTACGGAATAGCATGTTCAAGTGAATATGTGAGCTGTTCATTTTTCATACCGAAACATTTTTTCATGTTATATAGTCACTCAATCCCTCTCTTCTTCACTAGTGACCTAGTCAGGACAAACCAAGAGCAAGTGTGAGGAAAGTGTTACTACTCAGAATCACAGATTCAATGAGTAATCTTGCAGCAGTTGAATGGGTTGGCCAGCTCCCCACAATTTCTGCATATTTCTATGTACAGAAGAAGATTTACTAAAAAAAATGTATATTTAACTTGAATTCTGGGGCACCCAAAGTGTAAGTTATATCCCCTGAGTACAACTGTTATTATTTTGGCAGGGAAAGGAGTGGTTTGCCGTCTTAATTATGCTCTCCTTGGCACATTCTGTCCAGAAATTAGACACTGGTAAGGTCATAGAATATTTGCGATAACAGCCTATCTTAATCAACATATCTTGTACGTAGGTATGGCCTTAAAACAACACAAAGCAAAATATCTAAGTACACAAATAGAACAAATAAAAAAGAGAGGAAAATATTGTGGAAGGGTGAAAAAAAGTAGAAAACCAATGATTGTTTTCAATATTATTGCATTATTGCTTTCATAATACAATAAAGGCTAAGCAAAAATGTCATAGGAGAAAACCACAGAAATTGAATGATAATTGATGAAAGAAAGTATGCCATACAAAGCTAACAAAAGTTAAAGAGAATTCTCCAGAATAGAAAGGAAAAAAAGCAACAAAGATTTGAGGAAACATTAAATAATTATTGCAGATTGATCCAGCAGAGCCAAAACAAAATGAGACAAAGCAAATAAAAATTTCATAGGATTTTTTTGTAACAGAAAATATTTTAAAATGGAGAGAAAACACACTATGTGTTTTTTTTAAAACTGGGGATAAAGAGAAAAATTTTGGAGGCAAAAAGCATACCCAGGACCAAGCTCAATGAATGAAAAAAAGAACATACAAATCCCTACAAATTCTCATGGCATTCCATGACTTCTAGGATAAAGAGAAGATTACAAAACCCCCCAAAATTGTGAATTTATACAATAGTTCCATGAAATCAAATGACTGTCAGAATAACCTTAAACCACTTACCCCCAAAAATGCTAAAGCATGAGATAAAGAAGCTTTGTTTTAACATTTATCAGAACATTATTTGAAACATAGAATTATATTATCATCCAACATAGCAATATAGTATAAGAATGAAAAGAAGACGTTTTTGATTACAGAAAAATTCAATGAGTCTCTCTTACAACTTTGTGAAGAAATTACCTGAGAATATACTTAGCAAAACATAGAAGGAATTCAAGAAGGAAAATGTTTGGACTCCAGCGAGAATGCATCTAACCCCAATGTGCAAAAAGTAAATTCTAGTGTGAAATTAGGCCTTGAAAACATTTATAAGTGCTTTAAAATATCATGGTTATAGAGAAATATAGTGAAATTGAAAAGGGGAAAGAAAGACAATGAGTATATTGCAGTTGTCAATTTCACTGATGATGCTTAAAAAAATGATAATAACCACCAAACCCTGTGTTATCACACACAAATATTTATTTTTGCTCATAAGCCTAGAGTCATCTGGGTCATCTTTCTGGTGGTAACTGGGCTCCCTAGGACAGTTGTGAGTCGAAAGGTCAACTTTGCTGACCCTGGTTGGGCTCTCTCAGATACTAGGTGTTGATTGTAAGCTGTACAGCGTCAGCTAAAGCAGCTGGGCTCTTCTCCACAAGGTCCCTTATGTCCAGCATGCTTGTCCAGACTTATTCTTATGATGAACCCCCTTGTCTGAAAGAAAGACCAGAGGTCACACGCATTGAGATCTAGACACTGAAATGGCACACCATATATTCTACCACATTCTATCAGCCATAGCAAATTATAAGTCCCGGCCAAATTCAAGATTTGGGGGGATATATACGTTCTCCTGAGGAGAGGTGCCACAAATTCCCATTAAAAGGGCACTGATATAGGTTGGGATGAAGAATTGGGAACATTTCCTACATCTATCAGAAAAAAACTAATAAATATAAAAATATACATATATCTGTTGACAATATAGAAACATTTACTTATAGGTGCAGATATATGTATATGGATATCTTATGTAATAAATTCTATTTTAGGTTGTAAAAACTCGGTAAAGTTATGGGTAATGGAAGTGTGATAAATTTCCCTCCTTTCAAAATAAGTCAATATATTTTATATCAATTTGCTGTGTAAATAAATAGGGTTATAAAGAGATTATTTGGAAGTATCTAGATAAATATATAATAAATTTTAAAATAAAGAAAATTTCCTCCTCTGAGGTTGAGGTTGAAGAGAGGGAAGGTGAGAAATTTAGATTTTGTGTATGATCAGTTCTATATTATTTAAATATTTTTTCTTTGTGTATGTATGTGTATATATATGTAGCACGATGGCTTTTTCAAAATAAGCATTTTTTTTTAAAGAACAAAGATAATGGGCGTATGTACCACATGTGTGTGAATGTCTGTAATATATGGTAGGGAAAAAAATAGAACTGTGGCTTGAGAGAAAGCAGGGTGAACACTTGTTTCCAGCAGAGAAAAACTTTCCACCACCAAAATGGCATATTCATGAGATTATGTAAGTATTATCTCTTTCCTACTCATTGTATTTCACTTAGAATGCGCTACAAGACACTGGGCATTTTAATTTTCCTTTCATTGCTTTTGGCACTCTGTTCATCTGTTCCTAGTGTGGCACAAAAAATGAGATGGATGCTCTGTTCCCCACTTTGGTGGATTCCTATGGTATTCAAAGGACAACAAAGCAGCTAGCAATTGGGATAGAGTTTATTAGATTCTAAAAGCTAAAACCTCTTATTTTCTAACTCTCTTAGGTTTTATCTCTTTGGAACACATCCCTGTGACCTTCTCATCTAACTGGAATTCCTGAGATATATATAGATATATATATATAGCTTGATTTAATACTGCCCTGTAAGCATGCCTTTCTTATACTCTCCTAAGTAATTGATTTTAGTCTTAGATCTTTATATGTATTATTAATCCTTAAAAGACTGGGGGTATTAGAAACACTGGCTGTTGTATACCCTTCTCTCTTATTAGGTATCTAATTATATTATATGGAAAGAATTTTAATAATCAAAAATATCATATAACAAAATTAAGTCAAGGAGTTGGTACAAAAAGATTTTGAAATGTCATGTGACCCAGAAATCCCATTCTTTCTAATATATTTCACCTGATTCATGACATCCAAAATGTTAAGGATACACTTTCTCGAGTTCTCCTTTGACCACCTTTAGGTGCTCTCCAAATTGTTATTCTAGCCTTCTTACGTTGGTCTTCATAATCCTGAAGACTACCTCTCACTCACGGTTAAAAATGTACAATTTTATGCTTTCATGAAGGTATGAAACATCATGATTAACCAGATTTCTCCTGCATAAATATGGTAGCTTACTGTTACCCACCCTCTAGCAATTTTAGGGTGAAATTGCTGGGCGTGGTGGGTAAAATTCATGTTTTCACCTAAAATTCATATATTGAATCCCTAACCCTAGTATCTCAGAATGTGACTACATTTAATGAGTCTTCAAAGAGAGGATTAAAGTTAAAACAACTCCTTTAGGATGGGCCTTAATCCAAACTGAAGGATGTTCTTATAAGAAGAATTAACACATAGGGAGACAGCAGGGATGCTGGTGCACAGAGAAAACACCATGTGAGGACACAGGGAGAAGGTGGCCATCCACAAGCCTAGCAAAGAGGCTTCAGGAAAAACCAAACTTGCTGATACCTTGAAGTCAGACTTCTAGGCTCCAGAACTGTGAGAAAACGAATCTCTGCTGTCTAAGCCACCCAATCTGTGGTACTGAGTTATGGCAGCTCTAGCAAACTAATATACTCACCAGTGAGAAATTCACTTAGGTGTGATTTCCTTAAGGTCCCGTGCATAAACACATACAGGCCAACGTGGGCAGCGCATAGTTGCCTGGCTACTGGAGATAGTCCTAAAACAATGAGACACCACTTGGAAAGGAAAGGATGCCAAAAACAATATTCCTCGTTTGTGTAAGAAACAGGTGTTTCTTAGGAAAACAAAAACGAGCTTTGTTACTTCTTGTACCTTTATCTTATTTTCTAAAATAGAAGGTTTTATTTGCATTTTTATAATGACCCTAAGTCAAGTCCCACATCTCATCAGCTCATTTAGAACACTGCACCATGATCAAATATTTATTTTAAGCTACATTTCACATGATTTATTTTTGTTTCCCTAATATAGCTTTTGCTTCAATCACAATGTAAGCTGTTTGTTTTTAATTTTGAACTTAAAAAGAAAGCGAAGCAATGAAAAAAAGAACAATATTCGTGATCACTGAGATAGTTTCTTTTGCTAAAAATGTACCTTGATGCTCCAGCCAAATAAGTTGTCCCGAAAATGTTGAGGACTGAAAAAAATTCTATTGTGATGGTAACTGAATACTATGAAAAAACTTCCTGCATTCAGGAACAGTTCTGCAGGAAGTACAGTTAAATTATTTGACAGTTTATGAGAGCAGAAAATTTTCTACTAATAATCACCAGGTTTTAGCGCACACACACATACATTGTAAAGAACACAATGCAGCCAAATACAAATTAACAAAGAATAAGTAATAAGCACTATTCTGCTTTCATATATTTGTTCTGTATTTCTTTGGATCCACTGTTTGCTTGTTTCTGAGCTAAAATCACTTTTTTCCCGATAATCTTTTTGAAATGTCTCCCAGTGTTTTTAAGAGTAAATTATTTTCTGTAGCTTGAAGCTATTTTCATTACCTCAAGAATTAATAATGGTGTTGGCATAGGTCAGCCTAAATTTTACCAGTTGTAGGACACAAAATACTTTTGCTTTTCAAGCGTGCAGTGCCTTTACAACTGATTCTATTTTCTTTCTATATTTTTGTCAATAATGTTGATATAAGAAATTATATCTTGTTAAAGAGACAACATAGATTATGTATCAGTTCAGTTCAATTAAAAATGACATTGATTGAGTACCAATTAAAAGCCAGGCATTACACTAGGAGCTAAAAATACAAAAATAGAGATATGCTCCTGCTTTTAAAGATTCTCAGCTAAAAAGGATAACTAAAATACATAAATGCAATGCTTAATTATTTTTAAAAATTTTTTTTATGCTTAAGTATTCAGAGAGGTTTTCAAAAAGGGCTGAACTGATTTTTTTCTTTGCTTACTATATATTTCTTCAGAAAGTTGTAAATCCCATGTAAATCAATTTGACCATATGAATTTTAAAATATGTAAAGATAAATCACTATTTTCAAGTTTCGAATTAGTTGCAAATATTTTTATATGTAACCTACTAATCAAAGGCATGAAAGTAATCCTTTATAGTCTACTATACACTCCCTGTATCTCTTAGAACATAGTGTTCAATAAATTTTTAGATTAATTAGTTCCCTGTGGCCATTTTCATGCAATGTGTTAGCCTTCGAGTCACTGTGAGTACTCAGAATAAACAGAAATGAATCTCAAAGTCCATTAGCTTAAACTCCCATCCACTCTGAGTCTCTTCTAAATTTTCCACCAAATTGTCATCTAGCCTAGCCTATGTTTGAGAACATCCCACATGAGGAACTCTTCACTTTATGAAGCAGATCATTAAATTAATGAACAATTTTAACGTTGGAAAAATTCTCCTTAATGGAGCTGAAAACTGCTTTCTCTTCATTTCTGACTCTTGTTCCCAGTTCTGCCTTAAAATAAGCAGTTCTTTCTTCCAAATACCAGGTCTTTCATGTTTAGATCTATATCTCCCTATTTTGCCTCCTCTAATTCAGGTTAGACATTCCATTTGTTGGTTTTTTTTTTTTTTTAAGAATTTCACATTTCTTCCTAGTCTGGATACAATCCAGTTTGCAAAAGCCTGGCTTGCAAAAGCCATGTCTATATACCAGTAGCAATAAAGTTTACTGCAAATATCTTAGAAGCAGAGAAACATTTGAAAGCCCACAATCACCTAGCTCTCAGTGACCCACAGAAAAAAGAGCTTGAGTCAAGTACATAATGGAAAATACTCCAGCAGAGCACATTTTTATATGGATATTGAGATGAGTTCAGAGAATTACCAGTCAACTCTGTAAAAATGGGTGTTTTCTGATCAAGGGGATTGCTCTTTTGTTTGGAAGTTAGCTAAAGAGCTTCACATATTAGTATTGCTGGAATCAGCTGAGAGACTCTGCCACACTCTGTGAGGCTAGCTCAGTCCTATGAAGCAGCTTTCTACTAAATGCCATCCAGCCACCAGTGCCATGCAAGAGACCAATGGCTGGCTGTCCTTAGCTCTGTAGACTTGGACAAGTATCCCAAATTGAATCCAAATAAAGGGATCCATTTCTTGTGATTTGGGATTCATTTTTCCCACTGATCCTATATCAACTAATTTTTAGCTTCTCTGTCAGTCTGCTTTCTCAAATTAAGCTTCTGACCACAAAAGAACTCTTCAGTTTGTAGCACTTTCACTTTACATACATAATTTTAGCATAACTTCAAGTAGTTAAAGTTAAAATGCTTTTTAAGTGTTCATGACTTAGATTTCAGAAATTCACCAATGTAACTTAGTGTTTCCCTGCTTAGTACAAATTTGTGGAGTTTTCCTCTTTCTCTATTTCCATTCCATTCCTTCCATCACGTTTACTGGGAACCTATTATTTCCCTGGCACTAAGAAATATTGTAGCCCTTGACCTATGGAGGAGCTTCAAGCTATACTTATTGTTATGAACTGAATTATAACCCCCCCCCCCATTCACATGTTGAAGCCTTAACCCCTAATGTGATTGTATTTGGAGATAGGGCCTTCTAGGAGATGACTACCATTAAATGAGGTATCCAATAAGACTTGTGTCTTTATAAGAGGAAGGGACACCAGAGCTCCCTCTGTCCTGCCCACCCTCACTGAGAGCACACAAAAAAGGTGATGTGAAGATACAGTGAAAAAGAAACCATCCGCAAACCAGAAGAGATGCCTCACAAGAAATCAACCCTGCTAGCACCTTGAACTTGGACTTCCAGCCTTCACAACTATGAGAAAATTAATTTCTGTCATCTAAGCCGCCTGGTCAGCTATATTCTGTTACGTCAGCCTAAAGAGACTAACAAAACCTACCAGCACACAAGCAGTATTTATTACGGATATTCTTGAAGAGGTTACCTTACAAGGTGTTATAAAAACCCACACGGAGAAACTACAATTTAGGAAAAATATCACATGCCTCTAAAAATAAGCACCTTTTCATAAGTACATTAAAGAATGCATCAAACTTAGCAAACCAATCACATTTCACTGACACTACAATATACCTCTTAGAGAGACCTCAATATTAGATAATGCTGCTTGTATTGCTCAGATATATTTGCTTCATTTGAAAGAGGATTATAGGATTTAAGTAAAGCCAGAATTAGCAATACCAGAATGATGGGCATTATTCAAAGTTGAAAATACACTTAAATAACTTCTTTTGCTATAGATAGTAGAGATATTCAATGTGAAACCTTCTCTTTCTCACCACATTCAACTAGAATGACTGAAGTTTTCTACCTGCAAGCTTATCCATCCAGTTCCTCTACAAATACTGGCCTGGACTTACATTATATTTAGAATCTTAGATTGGGTTAAATCATTTTACCAAAGATCGGGGATTCAGTGCACCTGAAATTGTGGAGCCTGAATATATTTCACCATGGAATTTTGTTCCCGGAATACAAAAAAATAAAAAAATTAAAAAAAAAGAGAGAGAGAATTTTGCTCAAGCTTATCAGCTCCTCTTTGACCTTTTTCTTTCTAAAACTGGAGCCTACTTATTATTGTCATATACGGCATACCCTGCTACACAGTTACCTTCCTGTGCCTGAGGAACAGGAAATTGTTCATAGGTTCTCAGAGTGCTGAGAACTTTAAGGTAACTGGCTTGATTTCCTGAAAACATGAATACATTGACTAGCTAATGAGTATTTAATGAACTGTAATTTTGTGCTATGCAATAGATCTGTTTCCTGTTACTCAAGAAAGTCTGCTCCTTTCTATTAGTTTTGAAGCATTAACACCCTTTGATTTCATGCTGTATGGTTATAAGACATGCCATATAGAAATAGGAGTCTTTGGCCAGTGGGTCACTGTACTGTCAGGAATCATTGACTGAACTTCTTACACTAGTCAAATCAGGCAATGGGAACTTCCAGTGACTCCAACACCCAAATGTTAAATGTGTCTCACTGTTGAACAAAGTGTCCAGAAAAACCATTCAGTTGATCTACTTTCCTATTTAGAAGAGTAACTATCATCTCCATTAATTACATCATAATAACCTGCTCAGCAGACACAGATACTATCATCAAAAAACATGATACATCCAAGGTTTGTAGAAATCTTACTAGAAAGTCTTTCAAGTATCCAATAACCTTTCTCTTTCTCTCATAGCACCTTTTTTCTGGAATTTAATCCAATTATTATTCTTACTTCTGTCCCTTCTTTATTTAAAAAAAGAAAACTTTTGGTTTTGATCTTATTGCTTCATATACAATGGCCCAATACATAGTCTTTTCAAGCACTCATGGAAAATTCTCCATGATAAGTAATAAAACAAGCCTCAATAAATTCATACAAAGTAAAAATTCTCTGACCACAATGGAATGAGTAGTCTTTTCAACCAATGATGGTGGGACTTCTGAATATCCACCTGTAAAAGAATATTGATGAACTCCTATCTAACACCATGCACAAAAATTAAGTCAAAATGGACACAGACCTCAAAGTAAGTTGCAAAACTATGAAACACGTAGGAGAAAACATAAGAATAATTTTCTGTGATCTTGTATCAGACAAATCCTTATTAGATATGACAGTAAAATTACCTTCAAAATAAAGAAAAAAGAAAGATAAATTTTGTCAAAAATGAAAAGTTTTGTACCCGAAAGGACGTCATCAAGAAAGTCAAAAGACAACTCACAGAATGGGACGAAACATACAAATTTTATATACAGATAGCCAATAAGCATAAGGAAAATTGCTCAGCATCACTAGCCATCAGGAAAATGCAAACCAAACTCCAGTGGTGTATCATTTTACACCAACTAGGATAACTATAATAAAAAAAAAAAGATAACTTGTAAGGCTGAGTTGGAGTAATTGCAACTTTCATATACTACTAGTGGGAATGTAAAATTGGGCAGCAGCTTTATAACATAGTTTGACAATTCCTCAGAATATTACTAATAAACGTTACCATATAGCCCAGAAATACTCAAGAGATATGAAAACATATGTCAACACAAAACTGTGTACACAAATGTTCACAGTAGCATTTTCATACTAAACAAAATGTGAAAACAACCGAAATTTCCATCAACTGATAAATAGATAAACAAAATGTACTCTATTCTTCAATACAATGGAATATTACTCAGCATTGCAGAGGAATGAAGTACTTATATATGTCTGAATCTTAAAAACATTATGCTAAGTGATGGAAGCCAGTTATAAGCGACACCACATTGTATGAGTCTATTTACATGATATGTCCAGAATAGGCAATCTATGAAGACAGAAAGTAGATTGCTGGCTGCTGGTTGCCTAAGTGCTGATAGACTGGGGGAAGAGTGGGGAATGACTACAAGTTGGCATGGGGATTTTTTAGGGGTGAAGAAAATATTTCAAAATTGATTGTGGTGATGGTTGCAGTACTCTGTATACTACAAATATTGAATTGTACAATTTAAATGGGGGTCAATGGTATATATGTAAATTTTGTCTCTCAATAAAAATGTTTTTAAAAATAACACAGAAGTAAATTTGATTTATAAAAGAATAAATAATATTTATGATTTTTATTGACTCAATGAAATGCATAATTCAATTAAGTAAGAGAGTATTAATAAGTAGAGTTACCAAAAAGTAATGAACCTATTAATAATTCAGTTTTCAAATTGATAGAAGCAAAAAATGAAAATAATTATCAGAATAGTAGCTGGTCAGTCATTTTGATTTCTAGCAGTTAAAGAGAGTTATTTATGTGGTTTTGAAGATGATGACTTTCTAGGAGTTGATGATGAAGAGTAAAACTTTCATGATATATTTTTATATGCTCGGTTTTTTTTGTTTGTTTGTTTTGCGGTACACGGGCCTCTCACCGCTGTAGCCTCTCCCGCTGCGGAGGTGCTCCGGACGCGCAGGCTCAGCAGCCATGGCTCATGAGCCCAGCTGCTCCGCGGCATGTGGGATCTTCCCGGACCGGGGCACGAACCCGTGTCCCCTGCATCAGCAGGCGGACTCTCAACCACTGCGCCACCAGGGAAGCCCAATGCTTGGTTTTTGATGTATTGCTATAATAATGATTGAATATCTGGTTCTATTGGAATGAATTCAATTTTTTGAAACCTAGTTTCCTAATGTTCAAAAAATACATGGCTTATTGGATGTATGGGTATGACATTGAGATTGTTTTAAAAATATGAGTGATTTAGAATAGATTTTCCGAAATATTTATTTGACTAGAAAAGATTTAACATAGCTTGCTTGACTGCTTTTTTTTGATGGACCTTCTTACAAGATTGGTCCTTGGCTGGCTTCTGGGGACTTGGATTTCTGAGGGTTCTCACCATTCCCAGAATAGATAAGAGTGATTTACTACTGCTAAAGGGCTTGTACAAACCTTGTGGATTATATTGAACATTTGCTTTCTTTCTGGGAGTCTGGAAAATTGGTACATGCTAAACAGAGGGTGCCTATGTGACCAACCCCCAGTAAAAACCCTGGGCACCAAACCTCAGTTAACCTTTCTGGTATACAACATTTAACAGCTGCTGTCACTCCTCTTTGCTAGGAAAATTAAGTGTGTCCTGTGTGACCCCACTAGGAGATGATCTTTGGAAGCTTATGACTGATTTCTTCTTCACTTCACCCCATTGGCCTTTCCCCTTTGCTCATTTTGTTTATATTCTTTCACCGAAATAAATCATAGCCATGAGTACAATGTGCTGAGTACTGTGAGTCCTCTTAACTGATCATCAAACCTACAGGTGGTCTTGGCAACCCCTCCAAATAACTATATAGCAACTATGCTACATTTGTAGGATTACATTTAAATTTATTGTATTTGGTACCTCGATCTGTTCTAAGTTTTAATGATAATTTTGTTTAGTCTAAATATACTGCATATAAATACCATAAAATATTTTTATTGGGGACAGTTTTTGAGTTACCAGTATTCGCTAATGTACAATTCTTGCATTTTCTCCTGTCACAAACATGGTGTAAGGCTTATTTACTAGTACATATGTTAGATTTGTTGCTGGCTACATACCAACCATTTACTGGTCTGATATTTATTTTCAGGGTCTAACCTTATATTTTTTCAAGGACAATAGATTATGGCTGTATATTCAGAACTTATAATTATGGATTAGTGCCTATGATGCATTATATTTACATTAAAAAGTTTCCCTTAGGGAAAAAAAAAACTGAATTGCATTAGTTTTTCCCCCAAATATCCTTAAAAATAGAGAAACACAATAGTATACTTTTTTTATCTTATGTACAAGATAATATGGCAAAATATTTCATTTTTCTTTTTCCTCCTTTGTACTTGCATAGTTTCTAGCACTTTAGTTTATTATTTTAGTTTATTAAAAATTGAAAGTAAAGGGATATTAATGGTGTCTTCTCTGTTCTCTCTCATCTCAGGTCAGGATAAGCCAAGTGCCATAGTGTTTTTTGTTTCTTGTTTTTATCTAACTACTCAGAATGACCAAAAGGAAAACTACACAGCCAGACCCAAACTGAGTTAATAGATGCTGCTTCTCATAGCAGAAGGTATGGGTGAAAATTCATCCAGGAAACATTATCAAGATTGCTTGTTAGTGATAATAAGTTCAGAAAATAGCATAGGTATTTTGGTCTCCCAGAAAGTTGTCTTTTTATTACTAGGAAATGCTCTGTGAATAAGCACTAGGAAAAAATAACTAAAACTAAAGGTTAAAATACAAATTAGGTGTGGACAGTGCCTATGGCATTAGGCTTGCCAAGACAGTCCTCTGCTTATATGCACTTGTCTATCCATAACCTAGTGGCAACTGAAGAGGATAAAGTTAAAGTTTGATTTATTAATAGCTTGAGTGTCCTAGAAATTATATGACAATATTTTAATATTGGGTATCTGTTCCTAATTGTCTTCTATTCTTTATTTATTTTTCTATGTGTGGGGCTTATTTCTTAAGAACAAGAATCTTGAAACTGGAATAATTCAGAAATCAAGCACGTTTACACAGGATGAAAAGATGGTATAAACATCAACCTTGTGTTCCATACCTATCTCCAACTGAGAAATTATTTAGTCAAAAGTCTTCTAATGTCTGTACACAGACACAATATTCAGAGCAACAGACCCTACATCATTCTCTAATACAAATTAAGGAAAATTAGTTATAGCATTCTGGAAACTTCCTTGGTCATTTTAAATTGCTTTTGTTCTAGAGTGAATTATTTGTGAAAATAAAATTCATATCAATGAATAAATAAATTTCAGGAAATAAAATTAATTAATTTATAAAACATACAAAAAATACAATGAATGTAGAATTAACCCTTAATACAACTACAGTGTATATTATAGGCACTGAAAGTTCCCCACTCTATATATCCAATCTTACCTCATTTGTATTTCCGATAATAAGTATATTATTGATGCACTGTTATAACATGTTCGCTTTCAAAGAGAAATTATAATTTTTTGCATCAAGATTAAATAGTTTGTCAGAGGCAGCTCCTAGGTAAACATTGCTTAGTCTCTATTTATATGTGCTGTATTGTGATTTGGAAGAAATATATTTCTATATGTATATATATACACACATATATATATTTGATCATTCAGACACGTGAAATATCAGAAATATACATATTTTTCATATATATTTGGTCTTCGTCCGTAGCTCCTGGCTCACAGTTCCCAAAACCCTTAGAATGTCCTAAGTGATGAGAGGGATAAAGATGTCTTTTATTATATTAATGAGGTGACCTTTAGAAAGCACCTAAGTATGGGGGCTGGTTGCCAGGGCACCACCCTTGTGAACAGAGGGCTGGAACTTTCATCCCCACACCCTGATTTCTGAGGAGGGAAAAATGGCTGGAATTTAAATCAATCACCAATGGCCAGAGCTTCCCTGGTGGCGCAGTGGTTAAGAATTTGCCTGCCAACGCAGGGGACACAGGTTTGAACCCTGGTCCAGGAAGATCCCACATGCCGTGGAGCAACTAAGCCCGTGAGCCACAACTACTGAGGCTGCACTCTAGAGCCTGCAAGACACAACTACTGAGCCTGCGTGCCACAACTACTGAAGCCCACGCGCCTAGAGCCCGTGCTCTGCGACAAGAGAAGCCACGGCAATGAGAAGCCCGCGTGCCGCAACAAACAGTAGCCCCTGCTCTCTGCAACTAGAAAAAGCCCGTGCGCAGCAACAAAGACCCAACACAGCCATAGATAAATAAATAAGTAAATAAAAAGAATTTAAAATCAGCAATGGCCAATCATGTAATCAAACAGGGCTTTGTAACAAAGCATTCATAAAATCCCAAAAGGACAAAAGGGTTTGAAGAGCTTCAAGGTAGGTGAAAACATGGAGATTTGGGGGGCGTGGCACACCTGGAAAGGGCAAGGAAGCTTTGTGCCCTTTCCCCATACCTTGCCCTGTGAATTTCTTCCATCTGACTGTTCCTGAGTTAAATTCTTATGTAATAAACTGATTATCTAGTGAGTAAAATGTTTCTCCGAGTATTGTGTGCTACTCTAGCACATTAATAGAACCCAAGGAGGAGGTCATAGGAACTTCTGATTTACAGCCAGTTGATCAGAAGCACAAGTAACAATCTGGGCTTGTGACTGGAGGCTGAATTCATGTAGGATTAAATCTTTAACCTGTGGAATCTGATGCTATTTCCAGGTAGATAGTGTCAGGATTGAGTGGAATTTGGGAACACACTGCTGGTGTCCAATATTTGCTTGGTGTTGTGGAGGACACCTCCCTACCCCTCCTCCCCCACCCCCATACACACACATTGGAATTGGATCCAGGAAACTAAAAGAATATGAGATAAAATTATCACAATTGTGCTAAAGATCACTATTCTTTTTAATCCTCAGATAACTATGTTTATATAAACCTTGTTTTGTGAGTTTCAAACCAAAGGCTGTAAGTGTTAGGTATGCTTATAAGAGCAAGGAACTGAAAACCATTTAATGGGTTTAAATTAGGAGGGCATTATCTTTGTTACTTTAAAAGAAATCTCGAGATTGTGGTTGCTCTCAACAGCGTAGCTGTTAGCAGTGTCGTCAGGGCACAAAGACTTTTTTTCTGGCTATTCACTCTTTCATGTTGTGTTTTGATCTAATGCATGTGGCCTCATGGTCAAACCATGGGGCCCTGCAGCTCCAGGCACCATGTTCAAGTTCAAGGCAGAAGGAAGTGAAGAAGGAATATCACCATCACCTGTCCTCTTTTACTAGAAAAGCAGACATTTTTTTCTAGGATCTACTGAACAGAATTCCCCTGATATCTCACTGACCATATCTGGGTCACCCTCCACATCAAGCTACAAAGGAGTTGGGGAAATTAAAGAACTGATAACTGATTGGACTGTCAGTCAATCATGTTGTCAGTGATATAGACACAACATGATAATCCATACGTGGCTTGGACACACGGTTAGCCCAGACAAAATGAGGAATCTACAAGCAAGAACAATAGGAGAATAACTAACACTTATCCAGTATAGCATATGCTTTCCAATATTATAATCAAAGAAAATTACAACTCACACTCTTGACAAATGGCAAGGTGGATATTGCACAGCAAGTGAGATGAGACTGAGTGAGTGTCTCTCCTTACACAGAGGCAAAACCTTCCCTCACATGCCTGATTATTCAGCTGACCCAAGTATTACACGTTTTTGAAAACTTTGTGAGAAAAATTAACGATAAAACACAATTGTTCGAGGCTATCCATCATAATGGGAAAAAGGAGAGTGTTCAGAAAACAAATGTCACTCTATATTTTTCAATGTGGATTCTTTCTTAAGGCTCTAGGAATAAGACAAAAATCTCTTCTGTTTTGAAACATAGTGAGAGTATAATATTAATATACCCAATTAGAAATTGGTGATGGTTTTCAACCACTTTATAAGCGCACATTGTTTTCCTTTCTAACAGAATAATCCCTTTGGACAATTCCTGGCATGGGGTATTAAGCAAATCATCTAATTATAACAAAAACCTGTGCATTTTAGGATGTGCATTTTAATATTCACCTAACGTGATGTTTATGTTTCACTGTGAGAAAAATTGGTATCTCTGATTCTTACAGATGTTTTAAAAAGGCAGGACTGAGAAAGGATTGAATTATTGCCACTAGAGTTTTGGAAAATGTAATTGATTTTAATTTATAAACATAAGTAGAACTTTGATCATTCTTCAAGGGCAAAGATGTATCTTGGAGGCAATATTTCATTTACATCTCTGATGCCTGCTAAAATCCCAAAGTATTTAAGTTGAAAGATTTGATAGTCTACAGAGGAAAGAGAATACTATGGCTGCCATCCGTAATGAAATTTGGTGTTTGTACTTTATTACCTTGAGCAATTGTTGTATACAAGCATGGTGCTATGCTATACACTTGGCAATATTTGTACAGATTTAGGGGAGAAATACCTGTGCTATATTCTGTCCATACCTTCTCTACCTCCCCTCAAAAATTTTACGCTGTTCTTCCACAATTGATTGTTTGGAACAAGACACTGTCAGACGAATAGAACAACTTAATCATTTCCGAGTGATATGTGACATTCCTAACCTGCTCTTTAAGGCATAGTCAACATCAGCAGCGGGGTATTTAAAAGTGTGTATAGCTCACCATCAATCTTTAATGCATCGTTCTTATAAATACATCTCCCCTTGCCTCTGTTGGAGCTGATCATTTGTTTTATTTGACTCAAGGATTTGCTTGATTTAGAAGCTGGAAATATACATCTGTAGTATTGACAAAAGCCTATTCATAAACTGTGGAGATTCTGCCATACATGCCAGAGGAAAAGCAATGTGGCAAAGTGAAGTACAAAATTATTCCTGTCTTGGTGTTATTTGTGAGTCATATATCTCTGCCTTTTTATGAACAGCAGGCATATTTGGAAGAATTATGTCTGAGTCATAAATCCCAATTTGCCTGGGACATGACTAGTAGGTGTCTTTAATGTAGTAAGATGATATTACTGTCTTATCTTGCAAAAATTTTTTAAACTCTCAATCACAAATAAGGCAGGTCAGATTTAAATGACAAACATTAACGTTTGCCTCATCAAAAAATGTTGCCACTGCCTTTTCTAGGCCACTTTGCACAAATATGCCATATGCATATATAACTCTATTTTGTTGTTTAGTAAGCAAAACTGCCCTGATTGATCTTAGTCTATAGCTGTTTCTAGAAGGATATGCAAGAGATAAACTTAGAAAATGAGTTAAAAAACAAAGACAATTGACTGATCTCTATTTCACACATGGAGAACTATAAATCCTATTTAATTGAATAATGGTGCAAAGAGGTTTCATTTCACCATAAATTTTCAATGATAGGAAATATTTGTCTAAAATTTTTCCCTTCTATCCTCTGGTTTTATGTAACAGCTTATAAATGATTGTTCAGGATTCTCACAATATATAGGAGAAATCTGAAAACATTGAAGAGGTGTGAGATCACAGGAGAAGGCCTATGTTAACGAGTGAAACACACAACAGCTTTACAAGTATAGTTTGTTGAGTACAAAGCCTAATAGTTTAGTCATAAACTTGTGATTGAAATTATAGGATTCATCAGAACCTCAAATTTCCATCATGTTGTAGAAGAGAGTTTAGAACCAGAATGTGAATTCATATAATATTCTGAGTGGAGTATCTTTGACTAGGGACCAGTAGGGGAGAGTAAGACTGGGAGACAGATTTTATTTTAATTGCAGAGATTTTCCTGGTTAAGTGAAAATCTACTGAAATGGAGCACCAAAGGAGAGAAAATTTTGAGACTTATTTTGGGATCCCACGCATGAGGAACAGAATTTGGAGCTTTACTATTAAATATTAGTTTTTCTATCAGAGGAAGTCACCAGGTGGGTTTTTTGGTTTTGTTTATTTTTTTGTTTGGAGTCAATAAAAATATGTTTTCAAATGTGTGTTTTATAATAGGTGTCTTTTGTGAGTTTCAGGCTCTGTGAAAGAAGATGGCACCAATCTTGAGGTCACTGATAGAATATTTATGGAACTGTAATAGGGAAGAACAAATCTGATTCCATATTGGATCTGTTTCTTTTACTTAAAGCTTTGTGTTCTATTACTTTTGCTACAAGTTAATCACTAAAGGGATGTTGCCTGTAGCTTAAAGTACACATAGTGGCCCATCTCTGGGACTCTGCCTCCCATGCCTGAGTGTTAAGCTAAAATACCTTTAGTTTAGCTCACAGGAAACAAGCTGACAAGGCCTACCTGAGAATGCCTGCAGAAAAGAAGAAATTAACACATCCCATCCTGAGTCTGGCCAGAACAGGAAATATTTGCAACAACTTAGCATCTTTTTTACTTTACCTCCTCACCTCCCTCTCCTTGTTCTATAAAAGAAACTAGCATCCAAACATGGGCAAGATGGTCCTTTGGGACACTAGTCTGCCATTTTTTCAATCTACTGGTTTTCCCAATAAAGTCGCCATTCCTTGCCCCAAAAACTTGTCTCTCGATTTATTGGCCTGTCATGCAGCAAGCAGTAAGAACTTGGACTTCGTAACAGAACAAAATTGAAGTGACAGATACAATCTCTAGATTTTGCTATTAGAATCTTAAAATTTACTATTTTATCCATTACCTTTAGAATTTTCTTTCTACTTCCCCAATTAGCACCAAACACACACACACACACACACACACACACACACACACACACACACGCACGCACACCTCTTTTGAAAGTCACAATATTCATTGGAATATTTCTTGAATAAATACCATTAACTCAAACATGTTACAAACCTGGGACACTGGAAGAATATCAATTTTTGTCAAGGAAAGTTTGCTAAGAATCAGGTCATTTCTTTAAATTATTGAAACCAAAGGAACTCAGAAAATAATTTTAGAAAAATCAGTAAACCATAAGCAAAGTGTTTCCTTATGACATAATGACATTTAGTAAAGATCAATTTTGACATAATTCAACAAACTCTTCCTCACATGCTTCACTGTCAATTGTCCCTCATTTTCCACATACTCCTCTGTCATTTCTATCCTTTGAAATATCTTTAGGATTTTTTCAAGTTTTTCATTTGCCAATTTGGACATGAAGCCATACCAAAACCTCCTTCATAGGAAAAAGAAAGGGTAAAATTGCACTTATTTTTCATTTCTTAGTTTTATTTCTCATGACCTATGTAATTATAGTAACTTTTACTGGCCATGTCACAGGTTAACCTTGCATTATTGATATAGGTATCTCTTTTCTTCACCTTTACCATGAAAATAGCTGTAAATGTATTGCCCTTGTTTCCAACTGAATGCATGCAAATGAGAAATAAACAAGATGTGACTCTAAATTACACTGAATTGATTTAAACCTGGAACATCTCTTTAGAGATTCAATAGCAATCAGCCTTTATCCTTCCATGGAAGAGTTGATTGTTGAAATTGTACAAATTCATTCTAGACAATTTTGGATAATGAGATGTGCCATTAAGCTGGGCAATAGTGTTTTCTGCCCCAAATGCAGCTTTACTACATAGTGAAATGGATTTTCTTGAGTGGTTCACAAATTGATCCTATTTCAATTACAAATTAGGAGTCTCAGATTTCTTCTGAGCTATGACTATTGTGACAATAGACATATATACATATGTATTCTACTCAAATGATGAATGTCAAGAACACCAAAGATTTCTAAGTTTTATTTGCACTTGATATACTTATTATTTTATATCCTTGCCTTGCATAGAATGCAAATCCTTTAATACAGGGATTGATTAATTTAATTAGTCCTTCAATGCAAACCATGACCCATTGTTCAGCCATCTGTTTTTGTAAATAAAATTTTATTGGAAAACAGTCATCCTGTTTCATTTACATATTGTTTATGGATGCTTCTAAGATTCAACAGAGGAGGTGAGTATTTGAGACAGAGGTAGTCTGTCACACAAAGTCTAAAATATTTACTGTGTAGCCCTTTACAGAAAAAGTTTGCGATCCCTGCTTTAGAAAATACTATATTGGTAATACTGTCTTTTAGGATGATAAACAAACCAAATAGCATCTTTTTGTATAATAATAGTACACTATGCTGACAATAGATTAAGATTCATAGGCCACTCTGGAGAGCTGGATGGCTCTCATGGGAATTCTAGGGAAGGAGACTCCACTGGGTGTACTTTGTCACTAAGGGTAGGGGAAAAAAAAAAAAAAAAGCTGGGGCTAAACAAAGCTCTGAGGGCCTTTCACTCATGTTTATTTAGTGTGGGAAAATTGGTAATCTGATTCAAAGAGAACACATTCACTATTTTCTCTTATTCAGTCCATGCACTGCTCTTTGGTAATGATCAGCACTAAAGCACAGATTTACCTAAAACCAAGCTCATTGGAATCTTTCATATGAACCCAATTGACTTACGACTAAGAACAATTGCAGCACAATTTTAAGAACTAAGTGACAAATTTGGATATGAGCTTTACAGCTATCAGTGCAAAGAAAAACAGTGATTATTTATGATTCACATTGTCTTGATTGTGGCATGCCTGTCCCACATTGCTTTAATGGTTAGAAACAATGTTTTTGAATTGGAATTTGATATTACACCCACCGAGACTGGCTAATCTGTTTGTGGGACACAATGAAAAACTGATAATTCAGGGCCCTTTGATCAAAATTATTAATTTCAAGACAGTGACAGCAAAGCATTATACCAGTGATGGTCCTTCTAAGTGCCTGGCTGTGTATTACTCAACAAGGAGCACATCCATGAAGCAGACCCTGATGCCTACAACTTACTCTGAGGAGAGTCACCAAGACTTGTCATATTCATCCTAAAAGTACCAACATCATCATCATCATCATCATCATGGCAGATATTTATTGAGTACTCAATTTATGCAGTTACTACTGTAAAATCTTTTATTCTCCCTCCAAGCCAAAAATTTAGATAATATTATTAGCTCAATATTAGGAGTGAAAAAATTCTCTAGGAAATAATTTCAAGGAAAATATTTTAGAGAGTTAAAGATGTTCTAGAGCTAGGGCTCAAACAAGATCTTCCATATACTGAAGTCCATGTTCTTATCAAATTTACTGATCACCTACGATGTTCTGATACTATTTTCTAAGCACTATATTCTAGATACTATGTTCTCAGTACTCTGTTAGGTGTTGGCTAACTAGTGATAAATGAAACAGAGCTCCCTGGAGCTTAGAGTCTAAAGGAGGCTGGGGTAGGTAGAATGGAAACAAGCAAATAAACAGATAACTAAATTACAATTGTGGTAACTGCTTTGAAGAATATGAATAGAATGTTGATTGCGGTTAATCTGAGGAACTTCAGATCCAAGGGTCAGGGGACGAATGCATCTTTGAAGAATTACTTTTTAAGCTGAGCTCCAAAGGATGGGAAGAAGTCAACAATCGTAACTTCTAGAATGAGAGTTTTACAGGCTTAGGAAGAGCTTGTACAGATGCCCTGAAGTGTGTAAGTGTGAAGTGTTCCAGACACTGAAAGAATCCCTATGTGGCTGGACTAGTGACCAACCACATGAGACAGAACGAGGTTAGACTTGTGTGCAGGGGGAAATCATGTCGGACTGTATAGGTCATGACAAGAGTTTTGTTTCATTTTAAAAGCAAAAGGAAGCCACTGAAATTTTATTTACTAGACTGACATAATGAGATTTGTATTTACTAAATATGATTTCAGCTACTATATATTTATAAGTTAGAGTGGAGGAAAGAGTACAGGATTAAGGTGGCTATTTTAGTACATCAGGCAAGAGAGAAAGAACATTGGCACATGGAGTTGGAGAAGAATGGACTTACTGGAGGAAAGTTTATGAATTAAATTGTGGACTTTGTGATCACGGACTCTGTGGGATGGAAGAGATGAAAGGAAGCAAATGTTTTCCTCTGAGAAGAGCAGAGCAGACAGATCATGGGTTTGAAATGGGAAAGGGAAGAGACTGAGTCAGGGATCTTCTTGCAACATATTCATTTAGCTATTTATATGCAACTTCTAAGCTTAGATGTCAAGAAAGCAGTTAGATATACAGGTCTTATGCTCACAGAAAAGATTTACCCCAGAGATATAAATTGGTTTCCTTGTGGTATCCACGGCATTTAAAGCCATTCAGGCGAACAGGATCTCCAGGGAATGGAATCTAGCTTGAAAAGAGAATCCAGCCTTTGATCTAGCCCTAAAAATCTTCACTTTTTAGAGTCTGAGAGAGCGGGATATTTTAGCAAACTATATGTACTAGATATGCTAGGGTATACCAGCAAACTAGATTAAGAACAAATGATCAATAAAGCAGGAAGAAAATTTAGAGAATATAAAGTCATGAAATCCAACAGGAAATAGTAACACAACTGTGTCAAGTGCTGCTGACAGGATGAGGTACTTTCTCTGTGGATACCTCAGTTTAAAATATCTGAGTTGGGCTTCCCTGGTGGCACAGTGGTTGAGAGTCCGCCTGCCGATGCAGGGGACGTGGGTTCGTGCCCCGGTCCGGGAGGATCCCACATGCCGCGGAGCGGCTGCGCCCGTGAGCCACGGCCGCTGAGCCTGCGCGTCCGGAGCCTGTGCTCCGCAACGAGAGAGGCCGCAACGGGAGAGGCCACAACGGTGAGAGGCCCGCGTACCACAAAAAAAAGAAAAAATCTGAGTCATGCCATGTTGATACTTCGAGTTTGTATTTTTAGTATAGGTTAATCTCTGCTTTTCACATTTCTCATACCAAGCTCCCTCGCTTGAAATAAGAATGGTGGGATTCCAAGGTGCAAAGATTTTTGATGTAAAAGGAAATATTTTTTTAAAACTCTTTTGAAAATGCTTCAGAAAATGTAAAGCCTCGATGTGAACTATGGCTTTGGGCGTGTGAAATTTGGACATGGGAAGTAAATGGGAGTGATGAGGGAGACTATTCTGAATGGAGTAATAATATGAATTAGGGAACAAAACAAGAAATTCTGAGGTGTTTGTGTTGGTAATATTATTGAGGAGAGCCGTGATTATGAGGAAATTGTTTCATTTTTACAATGAGAATATTAGTACTGAGGTACTAGTGAGAAAGTATTGTGTTTCATCCAACAATTTGAAGATGTCCTTAACTGGTACTTTTGGTTTCTACCGGAGTAGTAAAATCTTTTTCTAAGATGCCTTCATCAGATTCAGTTCTAAGTATGAGCACCCTCTGGTGTTTGTTTTCAGTATATGTCATAAAAAACTGCACATTTTTAAATTGGTACTTGATATTTTTCATGCATTAACTAATCCCAATACAGCGTGCGTAAAAGCAATATTTACATCTTAAATGCACATCGCTTTTTATTTTGATTTAAATTTAAAATGAGTTGCATTTTAACAGGAAAATAATTTCAATTTTTCAATTGAATAAAAATGACAACAAAAAATGTAGTGTTATTTAGGAAACAGTCCATTTGGCCATTGGTTAATTTCCATGGCATTTGATCATTCTATTCAATCTGTTTAGGATATAGAATGGCAAATATCCACTCTTTCATACACATACATTAACGTAACAAGTATAGAATTCACCACTGTCTTCATGAAACCTTAAAATTTGGAAGTCTCACTCTTTGGCACTGGCTTAGTTCCAAGTGTTTAGAAGAACTAAATGGAAGATTGATGTGATTTTTTTTTTGTCAAAAATGTAATCAATAATGAACTGGATTAATACAGTAATCTAATTAAACAAAAATCTGTGTTTATATTAACCTATTAGGTATTCATTATGGAGGCCCTAGATTCCTAGCTTTGGAGAGTTCACCCAACCCAGGTTCTCTGACTATATATATTCAAAAACTGCTTAGTACTCTAGACAAAGAGATGATGCAAAGAAAGACAAGAGACTTTGCATTGATAAGGCACCAACTCTGTGCTAATATCTCCCTACTTTATTGTGTCCTCACCAAAATCTTATTATCTTCATTATATCGATGAGGAAATTAAGGTGGAGAATGATTAAATAGGTTGTCATATCATATTACTGGTAAGTAAGTGTTGAGATTCAGTTTCTACTCTGGCTGACTATTACACTGAAATTACAGAACAGAATAGCAATTACCTGGAACCAGATAAGAGTTGGTGCTGAAGAATGTCTTTGCTTTTTATAGAAGACAGTTGTATACAATAAATAAAATATACAATATTAATGTTCCAAATGAAGGATTTACTTGAAATAATTATTTTGAGAAAAACCACAGAGCCTAAACAAGAGAGAGGTAGAATAAAGAAAAGTTATCCATAGGTAAACTCGAACTATTTTGAGATAGAAACCACAGCAGCTCATCAAAGCGGGTTTTATACCTTCTCTATTTCGATCACCTTTCTTTTTAATATACACAATTAAATATATTTCGGAGGAGTTCTTAGTGATGGTTGTGAAGGAACAGGTGAAATTATTCATTACATGTATCATATGACAATTTAGAGGGATGAGACCCTGGGAATATTTACCATATGCCCAGTTTGGGAAACTTGAATCTAGACATGACAATTCTATCCCAGCCTCACACTGGAATAGAAAAGGGAGTAGATGAAAAGATGTTCAACATCATTATTATTAGAGAAATGCAAATCAAAACTACAATGAGATATCATTTCACACCAATCAGAATGGCCTTCATCAAAAAGTCTATAAACAATAAATGGTGGAGAAAAGGGAACTCTCCTACATTATTGGTGGGAACGTAAATTGGTACAGTCACTATGGAGAACAGTATGGAGAAAACTAAAAATAGAACTATCATATGATCCAGCAATCCCACTCCTGGGCAAATATCTGGAGAAAACCATGGTTTGAAAAGATACTTGCACTCCGGTGTTCATCTCAGCACTATTTACAATAGCCAAGACATGGAAGCAACCTAAAAGTCCATTGACAGAGGGATGGATAAAGAAGAAGTGGTACATATATACAATGGAATATTACTCAGCCATAAAAAAGAATGAAATAATGCCATTTGAAGCAACATGGATGGACCTGGAGCTTATCACACTAAGTGAAGTAAGTCAGACAGAGAAAGACAAATATCATATGATATCACTTACATGTGGGATCTAAAAAAAAATGATACAAATGAACTTATTTACAAAACAGAAACAGACTCACAGACTTAGAGAATGGAATTTATGGTTACTGGGAGGGAAGGGGTGGGGGGGATGGATTGGGAATTTGGGACTGACTTGTACACACTGCTATATTTAAAATAGATAACCAACAAGGACCTACTGTATAGCACAGGGGACTCTGCTCAATACTCTGTAATAACCTAAATGGGAAAAGAATTTGAAGAAGAATAGATACATGTAATGCATAACTGACTCACTTTGCTGTACACCTGAAACTAACACATTGTTAATCAACTATACTCCAATAAAAAATTAAAATTAAAAAAAGACAACAACAAAAAGAAAAGGGAGTAGATTTCAGGACATGTGTCTCTGGGAGATTAGCTCAGCCTGCTGAGGTGCTCAATCTCCTGTTTCACTATTCTGTCCTTTAAAGTACCTTCATAGACACTGTGATTCCTCTGGAGCAAAGCATGCGTGGATCTTAGAAGATATGTAGTATCTTTAGGAAACATTTCAGATGGATAGATGTTAGAGCTGTTTTAAATGGTATTATTTTTTCTCTAAATACACACTTCAGTTTCTCTGTTAATGAAATGGAGTTGATATACATAGTGCTCTTGCAAGTGTCTCAGCATAAAGAACATGCACTGTTATTACCATTTAAAACGTCCCCCTGCTTTAGGAGCCCAGCATAAGTAAGAGACACTGGAGGATGTTTTAGAAAATGAACTCTAGGTGTATAGTCTACAGTTGACATAAAAATTCCAGTGATCTTGTTTCCTTAAACTGTTTCAAAAGTATCTTCATTCTGAAGAAGAGATTATCAACATATTGGCTGAATGATCCTTGTGAAGAAAACTTTTTTTTCATAAACATGGGAAAACTAAAATTAAATAAACAGGTGGGGATTCTGAGTGTAAAGACAATATTCAATGGAGAAGGAAAAATAAGAAAAGATTATTTGTTATTTCAGCAATTGCTTTATTTTGGTTTTTTACCAGTGGCTGGTATACCTCAATTCCTAAGGAGCACTGCTGTATGGTTCCTTTTGTAAATTGTAGTATACT
Organism: Lipotes vexillifer; assembly: GCF_000442215.2. Classification (NCBI taxonomy): domain Eukaryota; kingdom Metazoa; phylum Chordata; class Mammalia; order Artiodactyla; family Lipotidae; genus Lipotes; species Lipotes vexillifer. The sequence continues at coordinate 2,826,663 of NW_006780882.1, read as the reverse complement.
CGAATTATTTATTTGAGGATATTGTAGATCATGAGGTTTTAACACTAGAACTAAGGAACACAGAGCTCCTATCTCCCTCTCATTCAGAGGAACACATATTCTGTAGGTGGAATGGAGAGGTGCCTCTGATTCCACAGTGTTTCCTTTAACATAGAAATGAAAAGCAGCACAATTCTATAAAGAATCCATGTCCGGTCAGCATGTCTCCCTGTGTGTTTCTTTCCCAATGTCTAAAAAGTCAGGATCCAGAATCTACAAATTAATGTTTCTGTCCTCCAGGGTGTGTGCTGCTCTTATCTACCCCTACCTGATTTTCTACATCTCTGTTAAGTGCTTCCAAGTTACAGGAGTAGAATAAATATCCTGCCACTCATAGAGTCCTCACAGACCAGCAGGATAGGCATCTCCTGAGAGCATTTTAGGAATTCAGAATCTCAGGCTCCAACCCATGCCTGCAGAATCAGAATCTAAATTTTAACATGATCCAGGTGATTCATGTTCAAATTATAATTTGAGATGGACCCAAGGAACAAATACATATAAATGTGAACTTTAATGCCAACAAACCCATTGGAAAAATTTCTTCATTCCCCTTTGTACACTGATCTTTTAGTCAACCTATAATCTATCCTCTATACTCTCCCTCAAAGTTAGCTCCACTACCTTCTTCAAACCATTTTTTGATATATTGTTTCTTTTGAAAGATCCATCTCTTGAGCTGGGTCCATCTGTTGGCTCTTAAAATTTGGCTTAATTGGGTTTCCCTGGTGGTGCAGTGGTTGAGGGTCCGCCTGCCGATGCAGGGGACGTGGGTTCGTGCCCCGGTCTGGGAAGATCCCACATGCTGAGCAGCGGCTGGGCCTGTGAGCCATGGTCGCTGAGCCTGCACATCTGGAGCCAGGGCTCCGCAGCGGGAAAGGCCACGACCAAAAAAAAATTGGCTTAATTGATTATTGAGTTATTTCCACCTTTTTAATCCTCTCATCTTCGGTCCCTGCCTCTCACCTCTAGATCCTTTTTTTGTATGTGATTATCTTTTATCCCCAGTGAATACAATTTATATTGTAATTCCTTCTTCCAATGATGATTTTATATTGGAATGACTCACTTTAGGGATAAAACTGTCAAACTTCCATCCTGTGAATGTTTAGCATTTCATCATCTAAAGCTGACTTTAATTCAGACTTTGACACCTAAAGGCAGCCACTGCCATCTGTAAGGCCAGAGGGAAAAAAGATGTTTGATCTTGGTGGGCTAAATCCATTATTATGGTAACAGCCTTTAACAATCCCTCTCTGAGAGTAACAGAGAAAACAATTAAAATTACACAGTGTTTGAAAACTATATTTAATAAGCTTGAACTGGAATATGAGTATTTAGACATCAAACGAGATATGGAACATTAACTTACAGATGCACCAAAAACATTCACGTAATTTGATTATGCACTACACTGACATTAAATCTCAAAAAAAAAAAAATTCAAGCAAGCATTCCCATATAGTTTGCATTGACTGATTGAACTAAAGAAATAAAATATGAAGAAAATTATATTTTTAAAAATCTTGGTATAAGGGAAAATCTACTAATAAATTATTATCTTTAAAAGGATATCAAAGTAGAATCTATTTAGGATGAAAATATAATGAGTTTCTACCTGTCACAATCCAAAGGACAAAAGCTAACGTGATACTCAGAGAAAGCATACCTCCCAATAAATTAATTAAAAAGCGAGGACGAGCTATACTAATAAACTGAGCTCTCAGTTTAAGAAAAGATCAACAATAAATTTAAAAGCAGAAGCAGGAAGGAATGAATTAAAAGATCAAACAGAAATCAATGCAATAAAACAAGTAAGTAAGGAAAGAACACTAGAATTATTGATTAGTGCAATCAATTATAGTTCTTTGAAGTATTAATGAATGACAAAATATTAAAGAATGATCACAAAGAAAGGTCTTAGAAAGGGGAAAAATAAACATATTAATCATATTAGCAATGATAATAATAGTGAGGACAACAGAGTGTGGCATAATAATGAGGCTGAGGGGTTTAAAAAATAAAATTTGGTGTGATTTATAATTTGATTTCAGTCAATATATATCAAACTAAGCAAGGAGAATAACGCCTCAAAATTGCAAAAATGAACAGGAACAAAATGTCCCAGGTTTCCTAAAGGTAGCAGTCACCAGAATTATGGGGAAATTTTTTTATAAGATTGAAGCATAATTCTGATCTGTATTAGTCAGTTTGAGCTGTCATAATGCAGTGCAACAGTCGGGGTGACTTAAACAACAGCAATTTATTTTCTCATAGCTCTGAAGACCAGAAGCCTAAGATGGGGGTATAGGATGGTCAGCTTTTGATTAGTGCGCTCTTCCAACCTTGCAGATGGAAGCCTTCTTACCGTGTCCTTACATGGCCTTTCTTAGGTGCATTCACACAGAGAGAAAGCAAGCAAGTTCTCTGGTGTCTCTTTTTATAAAGCCATTCTTAGACCTCATTTAACCTGAATAACCTCCTTAGAGGCCCTAACTCCAAATACAGTCATATTGGTGTTAGGTCTTCAAATACGAATTTTGGGGACACAATCCAGTTCATAGCATTCCACCCCTGCCCTGCACTGCGGCCCCCCCCACCCCAATTCATATCCTTCTCACATGCGAAACACGTTCATTCCATCCCAACAGCTCCAAAAGTCTGAACTCGGTCCAGTATCAACCCTAAAGTCAGTCTCATCTAAGTTATTTTCTAAATCAGATATGGGTGAGATTCGAGGTTGAATTTCTTCTAAGGTGAATTTCTCTCCTGTGATCCTGTGTAACCAGACCTGTGTTTACAAAATGCAATGGTAGACAGCCATAGGATAGCCATTCCCATTCCAAAAGGGAGAAACTGGCAGGAAGAAAGGCTTAATGGATCCCAAATAAATCCAAAACCTAGCAAGGCAAATTCCATTTTTTTTTTAATGCTGGAGAGTAATCCTCTTTGGTTTGATGCCCTGCCTTCCAGGCATAATAAAGTGGCTCTGAGGGGCTGCTTTACCCCTGTGGCTCTGCAGGGTACTCTCTGCAAGTGCCCACAACCCTGCTGAAATAGAGGAGGGGGCAGTCTAGCCCCCAGGCCTGTGGTGGGAGTGGGAGCCCTGATGATTTCTGAATGGCCTTTGGAGGTCATTCTTCCCCTTTTTTTGAAGGATAAAGCATGTTTAGAGCAAAATATGTCTATTGCTCTATTTTTTTCCCCTTTGGTCCAACCTGGCAGAGTCTCTGCTGTTAAGGTCCAAACTGGCAGTGTTTCTGCTGGTACAAACCCATCTCTATTCCTGGCTGCTACTGAAGTGGCTGATTAAATTTGTATCTTGAGTTCATACTAATCTCCTTATCAAACAGTTGTTCAACCACACCCTTAGTACTCTCTCCAGAACAAGGTTTCTCTTTCTTTTTTTTTTTTTTCAAAATGGATTTGGAGAATTTTCCAAATCTTTAAGTTCTGGTTACTTTCTTCTAAATGATTCCTTTTCAATCCATCTCTCTCCTCTTATACTTTGAGCATCAGGAGGACACAGGAGACACTTTCAATATTTTGCTTAGAAATCTCCTCACCTAAATACCCAATTGCATTGTTCACAAGTTCTATCTTCCTCCAATCACTAGAACACAATTAAGCCAAAAGTTCTTTGCCGCAGAGATCACCTTTTCTCCATTTTCCTTGTTTCTGTCTGAAACCTCACCAGAATGACCTTTAAGATACATATTTCTGGGCTTCCCTGGTGGCGCAGTGGTTGAGAGTCCGCCTGCCGATGCAGGGGACTCCGGTTCGTGCCCCGGTCCGGGAGGAGATGGAATAATATAAAAAATATATTGATTTAGTGGTAATGGACTGGGACTAAATTCCCAGATTATGCCAGTTAAACCCAGGAGAATGGAACAAGAGGTATGCTGTTGTCAGTATAGATGGTAGTTATAGGTATGCTGATCCACCTTCCCCCCATTTTTTCAAGAATATCAATGGGCTTCCCTGGTGGTGCAGTGGTTGAGAATCCACCTGCCAGTGCAGGGGACGTGGGTTCTGCGCCCCGGTCCGGGAGGATCCCACGTGCTGCGGAGCGGCTGGGCCCGTGAGCCATGGCCGCTTAGCCTGTGCGTCCGGGAGCCTGTGCTCCACAACGGGAGAGGCCACAACAGTGAGAGGCCCGCGTACCGCAAAAAAAAAAAAAAAAAAAAAAAAAGATACATATTTCTACCAACTTTCATGATTATTTATATATTTGCTAAGAAAACGGGGGCTTTCTCAATAGCTCTTGTCTCTCTTTTTTTCTGTTTTCACCAAAATATGGACTTTAATATCCACATTTCTAACTACAATCTCTTCATGGCAATCCATGCTTTTTCTAGCATGTACCCCAAACTCCTCCAGTCTCTACCCATTACCCACTTCCAAAGTCACTTCCACATTTTTAAGTATCTGTTACAAAAGCACTCCAATTCTAGGTACCAAAATCTGCATTTGTCAAGTTGTGCTGCCATATCACAAACCATAGACTGTGTGGCTTAAACAACATTAATGTATTTTCTTACCGTTCTGGAGGCTGGAAGTCTGAGATCAGAATGCCAGTTTCTGGTGAGAACTCTCTTTCTGGCTTACAGAAGGCTGCCTTCTTACTTTGCCCTCACACAGCCTTTCCTCAGGCCATGCGCGTGCGTGCGCGCAGGCACACACACACACACACACACACACATACATTAACAGAGGGGAGGGGAGAGGGGGAGAGAGGGGGAGGGGGAGAAAGAG
>NW_006780882.1:2816411-2821398 GCF_000442215.2 Lipotes vexillifer | reverse complement strand
CAGTACGGGACTCTCACTGCCGTGGCCCCTCCCGCTGCGGAGCACCGCGCAGGCTCAGCGGCCATGGCTCACGGGCCCAGCCGTCCCACGGCAGGCGGGATCCTGCCAGACCCAGGCACGAACCTGCGTCCCCTGCATCGGCAGGCAGGCTCTCAACCAGTACGCCACCAGGGAAGCCCCAGAGTCCCATTCTTATGACTACGTTTAATTTTAAGTATTTCCTTATAGGCCCTGTTTCCAAATACAGTCACATTGGAGGTTAGGACTTCAACATATGAATAATGAGACGACAAAACTCCCACTATAGGATTATCATACACTCACTTTTTTAGAGTATAGAAGAAACGAAAATTACCCACATCATTTTATAAGGATAAAATATCTATAGTAATGAAAATGGAGAAGATGGGTAGAGGCATATATTTTTTTAAAGATGACAGAATGTTGATGATTTTGACACTATGTAATGGACACATAGTGGTTCTTTACACTATTTAGTTTATTTTGCATATGTTTCAAATTTTCTGCAATAGAACGGTTAACTATGCAAAAGAGAAAACTGGAGCTGAACAGCGAAAGAAAATAAATATAGATTATGATTGCTGTTGATCGAATTCTTCAGGAAGCTGATTCTGAAATGGACTTCGGCAAGGAGAAGGTTTATCAGCAAATAATCTTGGGATCTATATCTATGGGGGGAAGGGAAAGGATTTTGCATAGAGAGGATGAGCTATAAGATACACCTGAACCACAAACTCAGGTGATTCGATGGGAGGCTCTGGAGCTGAATCTTCTATCTCAGCTATTTTGTAGTTTACTGAAACACCCTGGTCTTTATATGCCTGCCTCTATTAGTCATGCTTTGGGCTGCCTAGAAAAGGCCTGACCTTGTGAGGCGGTTCTACAGTTGAAACAGTCCCTGAAGCGGGGGGCAGACAAAGGCTATCTGCTGGCATCACTTCCAGCATCCAGGAAATACGTTTTTCCTTGAGGGACAACTGGATGGCACTCCCTTCACAGTCCTCCCCTTTTGACCCATAAATCCACTTTTTAAAATACTTTGGAGGAGTAGCTCCTACGGGATTCAAGTGGGCCTCCCTTTCTGGAGTAAAGGTAGTCAATGAAAGACACTCCCAGTGTCAAAGGTGATCTTGGCACTGTAACATACTCATCATCTCCTTCCTCCACTATGTAACCTAGATGCCTCTTACCCTCAGATAACATCCCTCTGGTCTCTGTATCTTACCTCACAGCCTGAGCCAGACCTTCAGCCCTGAGGGATTGAGCTCTGATTACCAGGTCATTCTCAGAGTAAAGATGCTGCATGTGTTTGTTTAGCATCACAATAGGATGTGGATATACTAAAAGGACTTCAAGTGAATTACGTAGGTTTCAAATGTATTATCCCTGCCACATTTTTTAAAAAAAAACAGTTCATTCTCTTCATGATAATCAGGATGAATTCCACATATGAAGATAATATTTTCTTCTTTCCTATTATCCCTGAACATAAGGTGCCCAAAGCACCCTTGAGGCAGTTATAAGTTAAATGCATCTTTTGTTATGTCTCCTGGTGAACTGTCCCCACTTTGTGACTCACAACCTCTAAACCTGTAGAGACCAGAGTTGTGGGACAGAGAACACACACTCTCCAAGTGAACCACAGGGCATGATCTTAAGCAGGGACATTCTTGTTTCCATCCCTTGGTCTAGGAAACTACGTAATCTTCCCATGCAAAACACCATACTATATAAAGGGTTTTTTACTCAATGCATATACTGAATGGGGCTCCCCATTGCTGTAAAATATCACTTCTGAGCTAGTGTCTCAAAAGTGCTTTCAGTAAGTTGTTCCAATCCACTTTTAGACTTGTAGCTTCTTGGTAGTTGACGTAAGATACAGCTAATGAATCCCATGGTGTTAGACCTACTCACATTCTTCCTTTTCTGAAAAATATGTCCTCTAATCCTATGTAACATGGGATCTTGTGCCAATGAAATAAACACTTTACAAACCCTCAAATAGTGATGCCAGCTAGGACCCTGGATGCAGGAAAGACAAATCCATACTTGGAAAAGCTGTCAATTCCTGTAAGAATAAAGCAATGGTCCTTCCAAGGTGAAAGGGGCTTACAATATACTCAGTTCGCCAACTTATAGCCAATTGGTTTTCTCAAGCAATCTTGCCATTTCAGGGCTCAGTATTTGTCTCTGTTGCTGCAAAGTCAAGATTTTTCAGGGTGTCAACCTTGATATAGACATCTCATATGTCAGAGTCCCATTCTTACATAGACAGGTTGCTGACTTTGGCAAAACCACTTGCTAGCCTTGGCCTGCAGTTTAAATTGAAAATAAATCTTGGACCTAATCCTCAATTTCTCTGCCTTCTCACTGTAGAAGGGTAGGAGGTTAGAGACCATTTGTACTAAGGAGACATTTTGGCTTTCATAATTGGGGTAAAATTGCTTGTTAACTACTTAACTAAGCCTTCCATGATTTGGGTGTGTTTTTTTTTGTTTTTGTCTTTCTTTTCTAGTATTTATTCACTGTATCCATGTCCATCGAATGCCATTGTATTTATAGTTGATAAAAAGACATACAAATCCTATTTCTGGTACAACACTCCAATTAATGTATTTCTCCCCAAGCTTTACCATCCAATTATGACCAGTGGAAGTGAACCACCATCTGTTCTCCATTTACCAGCAATGATGGGGTACCCAATTCCACCTTGATATTGGGTGACCCAGGTCCCAAACATTAGCTTATCAATTATTTCTCAAACAACTTCTGATGCCAACTCTCACAGGTTGGATTTTCTGAGTTGGAGATTACTGTGTAGAATGTTTATTAGGAAGTGGTCTTGAAATCAACACCCTTGGAAGAAATGGGGTATAAGTAGAATTTGCAAAGGCAAAGGTTCAGTTGTGAAGTATGCCTGAATAGCAGGCTCAGATGAACCCAAGAGGGCACTTTGGAGCTAAAATGGCTTGACTGAGCTGTCCCATATTGGTCCAAAATAGCCTGGCCTTCATACTCCCACCACTATGAGTCACTGGATAGGCATCAACCATCACGCCCAGAAGGGTTCTGTCCTTAACTGTAGCTAAGCTGATCCTGAAGACTATTCTTATCACTCCCAGTATCAGATTAAAGAGAAGGAAATTTGAATGTTGAATATCCATATCTATCACAATCACATACGTACTTAGATACTGAAATCAAAAATTTGATATTCCAAATAATAAATAGAGACAGAAATCCTGAAAACAAGTATTTCATATCAGGTTTCACTGAGGAAGTCAAGGTGGTCCCACATCAGCAAGCATGATGCAATTCATTTTGATTAAAAGAGAAAAGCAGTGTTATCATTGCAATTAATGTCAAAAATAACATTTGACATACAGTATTTATTATATATCCTAACAAGCAATCAAACAAATGACTATTAGAAAAACAAAAATATAAGGATATTTATCAAAAGTGATAATCTATATATTCATGAGAAAACTGTAACACATGATATCTATTCATGAAATATTACAAGCTTTTCCATTAAATTTTCAACAATATTTAATGTCTACTTACAGCCTAGCCAATGCAATAAGAATAAAAAGAATAAAAAAGAGGTAAATTATAAGGCCAAAATGTTAATATTGGCAGACTATAAAATCATCTACTTAGAAATTCCAAGATAACCAATGAATAAATTTTATAATATAAACTAATCTACAAGAACCAAAGTTATTTTTATATATCACACTAACCAACTAAATAAGCAAATAGAAAATCAATTTTATTTACAGCAGATGATGTATTAAGTACTTAGTTGCAAATATTGAAAGAAATATTAAAATTTTAAAGAATGAAATGCTACTGAAGGGTTTAAAAAAATCCCCTGCATGGACTTCCCTGGCGGTCAAGTGGTTAAGACTCCGTGCTTCCAATGCAGGGGGCGCGATTCAATCCCTGGGGTTGCAGAACTAAGATCCCACATGCCATGTGGTGTGGCCAAAAAAAAAGAAAAAGAAATCCCCTGCAAAAGGAGCTATCTTACTAATACATTAAAAAATACACAAAAAAAATATATTAATAACCCCCAAATAGTCTATCAATTTGATGCAAATGCAATAAACAGGTTCTTTTATGAAATGATTCCAAAATGTATATGAAATAATAAATGTAAAATGATTGCTATAAAATTATGTAAAATAAGGTCATATAAGAATACATTTCTGCTTCAGATATTAACACATATGAAAAAAATATAGTATTGTTACATCAATATACTTATGTGTTTGTAAATACCAGAAACCTTCCAAGTACATATATATATAGAGAAAGGAAATGATCAAATACACACATGTGCACACACACACACATATTTAAGTAGTCCACTTGTGAACAAAGTTATTAAATGAATAGATGAATAAATTTTATAACTTCAGAATTTTTTAAACCCACAAAATTCACAAAGTAATATAACCAGGAGAAAATAAATGCATTCTGTAAAGTAGTGTAAGAATGAGTATATTTGTAAGTAAAATATATACATAAACAACAAACCAGGAAGAAAAATAGGACAAAGACACGAGCAAGCAAGTCACAAAGAAGAAATAAATAAAACATAAATGAAAGGAAATGTGTTCAGGTCAGGCTCTGAAAAATAGGAAAAGGCCAATAAAAACAATACAAATCTCATTATTCCAACATCAGATGAGAGCAATTATAATGCTTGATAATATCAAATATTAACAATGTGGTGGGAAAGTGAGTGTTCTCAAAAAGAACTTGTGGCAGTTTATATTTATTAGCCACAGGGGAGGGCAACTTCACTGTATTTATTCATACGTAAGATGCACTTGATTAAAAGACCACTTCTTGGGGCTTCCCTGGTGGCGCAGCGGTTGAGAGTCCGCCTGCCGATGCAGGGGATGCAGGTTCGCGCCCCGGTCCGGGAAGATCCCACATGCCGCGGAGCAGCTGG
>NW_006780882.1:2705162-2816347 GCF_000442215.2 Lipotes vexillifer | reverse complement strand
TGCAATATATATATATATATGTATATATATATATATATATATATATATATATATAAACAATGTCTATAACAAGGAAGAAAGCAGGGAAATAGCCCTCCTAGGATTTGAGAGAGAGGTAAATTTTAGGTTAATAATGAAAGCAATAAAATCTGGAGAAAGAAAGAAGTCCTTAAAAAGAACAGGATAGGCCAAAGGGATTTAAGGCTTAGAGAGAGAAGTAGAATTGCTAACATAACATAAACTACTTAAAAGGCATAGGATCAGGAAAGAATGTTTGATTGTCAAGTGTTCGAATTTGGGAATATCTCTCAAAAAATACCAAGAAAATATTAATTTATGTAATACCCTTAGTCTAATTGGTGTCAGCTAATTAACATGTAGATGAAAACAAATTTGATCTAGGTGTTAGTCTCCTACATGCATCTGAAACTTTGAACATGTTAGTACCCGCACTGCGTTGTTTTTTTATCATTTAAAAAATTTATTTATTTTTAAATTAATTTTCATTGGAGTATAGTTGCTTTACGATGTTCTGTTAGTTTCTGCTGTATAGCAAAGTGAATCAGCTACACGTATACATATATCCCCTCTTCTTTCGGATTTTCTTCCCATTTAGGTCACCACAGGGCACTGAGTAGAACTGGGAGATTAGGACTGACATATATACACTACTATGTATAAAACAGGTAACTAATGAGAACCGCATTGTGTTTAAAAGCCGTCTGTTCGTGATTTGTATCCTGAGCCTCATACTGTGAACGAGAGACATGATTTCCTCTAAATTCTACAATAAACATTTAAGATAATACAAAGTTTAGTTCTAAATCTCTGACATACGGGAAAAAATACTTTGTATGATATGGTAAGACTGATCCAAAATGAACATTAAAATTAGATATTTAAGGAAATTTTAGCCATTAAATAAACACGCAAAAATTATGGACAGAAAGTTATTTCCTATTATTTATTTTTTGGTGAACATGTATCTGAATCCTACATTAATTTCCAAGTATAGATTTTGTGCTAAGTCCTGACAGAAAAAAATAGAAGCTTCCTTTCCATCATACACACTATAAATAAAAATATATTCTAAATGTTAGTACCAATCAATGGTTTTTCCATCCCCTCAATATCCCTTATGTTGTGAGAACAAGAACCACAATAGGAAAATGGTTCACAGTTAATGATATAAAAAATCATAGAAAAATGAGAAACCCATTATTTTAGATGTATTGAGCAGTACGCTATCCTAACAGCTTTTAGAAGAAAAGATAATAGGCTTGTTCTTCCAATACAGAAATTGAATTTACCTTTCTTTTGATCTGAAACTGCAAGAAGCAGGGTTCTTAATAAGGACACTTCATGAAGCAGAAATATCAGTAGTGCAGTTTGACTGTGATGTATTAAAATTCCAGGTATGATACCAACCCCAAGTGAACGTAGAGAAATTTGCCTGCCAGCCAAGGGAGCAATGTTCAACCAGTAGCCATTCTTATTTTATCTTCCTAAAAATGAATGCACACAATTTTTGTAATTGTGATTACTCTTCTATTGTAAGCTACATGTATTTTTCCTTTCTCAGGATACAACAGAGATACATATATCTGTTGTGTATATATAGTATTTTCCATTCCAGAAATTGAACACATATTTATTATCCTGTATACAGACTTTTGTTTTTCCCAAATCATACTGTAACTCTTTAGGGTCAGAGATTATATATAATTATATCCATGTAGAATCTGTGATTCTATATGTTCAGTAAGTACTCACAACAAATACTAAAAATCATGGTTTAATTGACCTGAAAAGGGTTATGAAATAATATTTCCCTTTTCTTCCCAATGAAAAAGCTGAGACCACAAATGTTTAGGATATATACTCTACTAGTTAGTTTGTAATCTGATTGATTATACTCTTATCAAAATAAAATTCAAATAGATTGTACGTCTCACTTAAGACAACTCAGAAGTACCATTTTTCATTGAATATCTACTAAAATGTCCAAATTCATGATGTATCAAAAGACCCTTATCTCATGAGGTATCTATTTAAAAATCCAAAATTTTTGAGAATTCAGGATTTGAGACAAAAATCCCATGGTAATTCTCATTAAACAAATATTACTCAGAAACATTACTTATTTTCGACATCCACCTATATATTAACGTAACTATAATGAGTATTCCTTGAAATATCATCTCGTAGGGAAATCCCCAGTATGATTTTTTCTTCACTTCCATTTTGTTCAAGAAGAAAAAATGTTCTTTCATATTCTTATCAATATATCAGAAGTCTGTCAGTAAGTCTCTGCTGGGCAACAATCCCCCTAAAGCTCAGTAGCATTTAACAAATGTGTTATTTTCTTTTTCACACTCACAGATTTGTGGGTAAGTTGGAGTATCTCAGCTTCAGGCTAAGGTCTGCAAGTCAGCAGGGGGCTCAATTTCAAGCTAGAGTCCTGTGGTTTGGGTGGGAAGGCTCTGCTCTTATGTCTTACCTATAGTCAGTGGGCTACTGTAATAGAAAAATCACGTCAGACTAGTGAAACAGGCAAGGAAGATTCGACACCACTGTACTAGGGGAGAGATTGAACTCAACTCTGAATATACAACGACAACTGGTGGTTTATAGCCAACAGTCAGGGTGAGGAGTCAAGGGATGGAAAGATACTAAGAGAAACTTGGTTAAGTATCAAGGGTGGGGGAGGAAGAGCATGACTGAGTATCAAAGGTGATGGGATTCTTGATCAACTGCCTTAGACTGATTCTTTAATAAAGCCAGGCTCAGCAGGACAAGGACAGACAAGGAGAAGGAGATGGTCTATTGAAAGGAGGGCTTAGAGAAGGCTGATTAAAGTTGGGTCAAGGATGGAGTCCTTGACAGGGCTCAAGTAAAGTTCTTGTCACTCTCAGAGTGTGTTCTTCTCAAGACACTGGTAGAAATACAGGAAGACAAGCTCCATTGCACAAGCACATTGCAAGCCTTTGATTACATCAGCTTTGCTAACATCCCATTGGCCAAAGCCAGTCACATGGCCAAACCATCAATGGAGCCTGGAAATAAATACTATACACAACGAAAGGTGGAGGGGAATGAATATTTGCTAAGCCATAGTCCACACTATCACTGGGTACAATCCCTCACTCTCTATTCAGACAAACTTCCAAGTCTAGGGCTTTTTGGTGGTAGGACAAATGGAACATTTACACTGAAGAACAACTTTCTGATCTTTTCTACTTTCTTCCCTCTCATAGAAACCCCTCCCTCCTGACCTTTCTCTCTAGCCTGGCAATTTTCTCACTCACACTAAGTTTTACTTAGTATGGAGAATAGAAAAACTCACTTTTCTAACTGCTTCTGTTTTTTTTTTTTTTTCTTCAAAATATGCAGTGTTTATTTTAACAGTTGCCAGCACTGCAACTTCTTTCCTATGGGAGTTGAAACAGATTTCTTTCTTTTTTTTTTCTTTTTAACTTATTTATTTCCCTTCTTAACAGTTCATTTTTTTAAACATCTTTATTGGAGTATAATTGTTTTACAATGTTGTGTTAGTTTCTGCTATATAACAAAGTGAATCATGTATATGTATACATATATCCCCATATCCCCTCCCTCTTGCATCTGCCTCCTACCCTCCCTATCCCAACCCTCTAGGTGGTCACAAAGCACTGAGCTGATCTCCCCTTGCAGTGCAGCTGCTTCCCACTAGCTATTTTACATTTTGTAGTGTATATATGTCAATGCTACTCTCTCACTTCGTCCTAGCTTACCCTTCCCCCTCCCTGTGTCCTCAAGTCCATTCTTTACATCTGCATCTTTATTCTTGTCCTGCCCCTAAGTTCATCAGAACCTTTTCTTTGTTGGGTTTTTTGTTTTTTTTAAATTCCACATATATGTGTTAGCATATGGTATTTGTTTTTCTCTTTCTGAATTACTTCACTATGTATGACAGACTCTAGGTCCATCCACCTCACTACAAATAACTCAATTTCATTTATTTTTATGGCTGAGTAATATTCCATTGTATATATGTGCCACATCTTCTTTAACCATTCATCTGCTGATGGACACTTAGGTTGCTTCCATGTCTTGGCTACTGTAAATAGAGCTGCAATGAACATTGTGGTACATGATTCTTTTTGAATTATGGTTTTCACAGGGTATAGCCCAGTACTGGGATGGCTGGGTCATATGGTAGTTCTATTTTTAGTTTGTTAAGGAACCTCCATACTGTTCTCACTAATGGCTGTACTAATTTACATTCCCACCAATAGTGCAAGAGGGTTCCCTTTTCTCCATACCCTCTCCAGCATTTGTTGTTTGCAGATTTTATAAGAACTTGTCCATTTCTTCCAGGTTGTCCATTTTATTGGCATATAGTTGCTTGTAGTAATCGCTCATGATCCTTTGTATTTCTGCAGTGTCAGTTGTCACTTCTCCTTTTTCATTTCTAATTCTGTTGATTTGAGTCTTCTCCCTTTTTTTCTTGATGAGACTAGCTAGTGGTTTCTGAATTTGGTTTATCTTCCCAAAGAACGAGCTTTTACTTTTACTGATCTTTGCTATTGTTTCCTTCATTTCTTTTTTATTTGTTTCTGATCTGATATTTATGATTTCTTTCCTTCTGCTAACTTTGGGGGTTTTTTTTGTTTTGTTTTTCTTCCTCTAAGTGATTTAGATGTAAGGTTAGGTTGTTTATTTGAGATGTTTCTTGTTTCTTGAGGTAGGATTGTATTGCTATAAACTTCCCTCTTAGAACAGCTTTTGCTGCATCCCATAGGTTTTGGGTTGTCGTGTTTTCATTGTCATTTGTTTCTAGGTATTTTTTTATTTCCTCTTTGATTTCTTCAGTGATCTCTTGGTTACTTAGTGTGTATTGTTTAGCCTCCATGTGTTCATATTTTTTACAGTTTTTTCCTGTAATTGATATCTAGTCTCATAGCGTTGTAGTCAGAAAAGTTACTTGATACGATTTCAATTTTCTTAAATTTACCAAAGCTTGATTTGTGACCCAAGATATGATCTATCCTGGAGAATGTTCCATGAGCATTTGAGAAGAATGTGTATTCTGTTGTTTTTGGATGGAATGTCCTATAAATATCAATTAAGTCCATCTTGTTTAATGTGTCATTTAAAGCTTGTGTTTCCTTACTTATGTTCATTTAGGATGATCTGTCCATTGGTGAAAGTGGGGTGTTAAAGTCCCCTACTATGATTGTGTTACTGTTGATTTCCCCTTTTATGGCTATTAGCATTTGCCTTATGTATTGAGGTGCTCCTATGCTGGGTGCATAAATATTTACAATTGTTACATCTTCTTGGATTGGTCCCTTGATCATTATGTAGTGTTCTTCTTTGTCTCTTGTAATAGTCTTTCTTTTAAAGTCTATTCTGTCTGATATGAGAATTGCTACTCCGGCTTTCTTTTGATTTCCATTTGCATGGAATATCTTTTTCCATCCCCTCACTTTCAGTCTGTATGTGTACCTGGGTCTGAAGTGGGTCTCTTGTAGAGAGCATATATACGGCTCTTGTTTTTGTATCCATTCAGCCAGTCTATGTCTTTTGATTGGAGCATTTAATCCATTTACATTTAAGGTAATACTGATATGTATGTGCCTATTACCATTTTCTTAATTGTTTTGGGTTTGTTATTGTAGGTCTTTTCCTTCTCTTGTGCTTCCTGCCTAGAGAAGTTCCTTTAGCATTTGTTGTAAAGCTGGTTTGGTGGTGCTGAATTCTCTTAGCTTTTGCTTGTCTGTAAAGGTTTTAATTTCTCCGTCGAATCTGAATGAGATCCTTGCTGGGTACAGTAAACTTGGTTTTAGGTTTTTCCCTTTCATCACTTCAAATATGTCCTGCCACTCCCCTCTGGCCTGCAGAGTTTCTGCTGAAAGAAACCTTATTGGGATTCCCTTGTATGTTATTTGTTGTTTGTCTCTTTTTACTTTTAATATTTTTTCTTTGTATGTAATTTTTGATAGTTTGATTGATGTGTGTCTTGGTGTGTTTCTCTTGGGATTTATCCTGTATGGGACTTCTCTGCGATTCCTGAGAGAAGCAAAAGGATTGACTATTTCCTTTCCCGTGTTCGGGAAGTTTTCAACTATAATCTCTTCAAATATTTTCTATAGTTCCAATGTTGGTGCATTTAATATTGTCCCAGAGGTCTCTGAGACTGTTCTCAATTCGTTTCATTCTTTTTTCTTTATCCTGCTCTCCAGTAGTTATTTCCACTATTTTATCTTCCAGGTCACTTATCTGTTCCTCTGCCTCAGGTATTCTGCTATTGATAACTTCTAGAGAATTTTCAATTTCACTTATTGTGTTGTTCATCATTGTTTGTTTGCTCTTTAGTTCTTCTAGGTCCTTGTTAAATGTTTCTTGTGTTTTCTCCATTCTATTTCCAATATTTTGGATCATCTTTACTCTCATTACTATGAATTATTTTTCAGGTAGACTGCCTATTTCCTTTTCATTTGTTTGGTCTGGTGGGTTTTTACTTTGCTCCTGCATCTGCTGTGTGTTTCTCTGTCTTCCCATTTTGCTTAACTTACTGTATTTGGGGTCTCCTTTGTGCAGGCTGCAGGTTCATAGTTTCCATTGTTTTTGGTGGCTGCCCCCAGTGGGTAAGGTTGGTTCAGTGCCTTCTGTAGGCTTCCTGGTGGAGGGGACTGGTTACTGTGTTCTGGTGAGTGGGGCTGGAATTTGTCCTTCTGGTGGGCAGGGCTGCATCCAGTGGTGTGTTTTGGGTGTCTGTGAACTTATTATTTTAGGCAGCCTCTCTGATAATGGATGGGTTTGTATTCCTGTCTTGCTAGTTGTTTGGCATGGGGCATTCATCAGTGGACCTTGCTGGCTGTTGGGTCTTAGCATTGAGACAGAAATCTCTGGGAGAGCTCTTGCCAATTGATATTACATGGGGCCAGGAAGTCTCTGGTGGTCCAATGTCTTGAACTCAGCTCTCCCCCCTCAGAAGCTCAGTCCTGACACCAAGCCAGAGCACCAAGTCCCTGTCAGCCACATGGCTGAGAAGAAAAGGGAGAAAAAAGAAAGAAAGAAAAATAATAATAAATAAATAATATTTTAAAAATTTTAAACTAATTAAAAATAAAAGAAGAGAGCAATGAAACCAATAAACAAATCCACCAATGATAACAAGGGCTAAAAACTATACTAAGATAAACATAAAAATCAGAAACAAGTCAGTCACAAACAGCAAACCCCAAGTCTACAGTTGCTCCCAAAGTCCACCGCCTCAATTTTGGGTTGATTCATTGTCTGTTCAGGTATTCCACAGATGCAGGGTACCTCACGTTGCCTGTGGGGATTTAATCTGCTGCTCCTGAGGCTGCTGGGAGAAATTTCTATTACTCTTCTTTGTTCGCACAGCTCCTGGGCTTCAGCTTTGGTTTTGGCCCTGCCTCTGCATGTAGGTTACCCTCAGGCATCTGTTCCCACCCAGACTGGGTGGGGTTAGAACAGCGGTTGATTAGGGGTCTCTGGATCACTCAGGCCGGAGGGTATGGAGGGGTACGGTAGTTATAATTGGAATGCGGGGCGAGCCTGCAGTGGCAGAAGGCAGCCTAACTTTCCAACAGCCTGAGGTGCGCTGGGTGTTCTCCCAGGGCAGTTGTCCCTGGATCACGGGACCCTGGCAGTGGTGCGCTGCACAGGCTCCCATGGTGGGGGGCGGTGTGCCTGTGGATAGTAACCTGTGCTTGCACACAGGATTCTCGGTGGCGGCAGCAGCAGCGTTAGCAGTTCATGACTGTCTCTGGGGTCCGAGCTGATAGCCGCAGCCTGTGCCAACTCTGGAGCTCGTTTAGGTGGTGCTCTGCCTTCTGTGGGCAGACAGGGACGGAATCCCCTCTCCTCGTGCAAGCTGAAACAATGATCTCTTGCCCCTGAGACAGTTCCAGACTTTTCCCGGACTCCCTCCCAGCTAGCTGTGGCGCACTAGCCCCCTTCAGGCTGTGTTCACGCCGCCAACCCCAGTCCTTTCCCTGCGCTCCGACCGGAGCCCAAGCCTCAGCTCCCAGCCCTGCCCACCCCGGCGGGTGAGCAGACAACCCTCTCCGGATGGTGAGTGCTGGTGGGCACCGATCCTCTGTGCGGGAACCTCCCCGCTTTGCCCTCTGCATCCCTGTTGCTGCGCTGTCCTCGGAGGCTCCGAAGCTTCCTCCGTCCACCACCTGCAGTCTCCGCCCGCGAAGGGGCTTCCTAGTGTGTGGAAACCTTTCCTCCTTCATAGCTCCCTCCCACTGGTGCAGGTCCCATCCCTATTCTTTTGTCTCTGTTTTTTCTTTTTTCTTTTGCCCTACCCAGGTACGTGGGTAGTTTCTTGCCTTTTGGGAAGTCTGAGTTCTTCCGTCAGCATTCAGTAGGTGTTCTGTAGGAGCTGTTCCACATGTAGATGTATTTTTGATGTATTTGTGAGGAGGAAGGTGATCTCCACAACTTACTCCTCTGCCATTTTGAATGTCTCCTAACTGCTTCTTAATCAGTCCATTCTGCTTTAAGTCATTTCTTTTAATTTTTGAGAGCAAAAGGGAATAAAAATATAGAAAATGATATACCCACAGATTAATATGGACATCAATAATGGGGCAATATATTTAAACAATTTAGAGGGGCTGTATAAGAAAAATAATGTAAAATTATGAACATAAAACTAGGCAGGAAAATTTAATGTTTATGTAGAATGAGCAAAGAAAAAAGAAATCACAACAAAGTTTTAATAGCTGAAAATCTCAAAAAGATTACAAAACAATGAATTATCTGCCTGTCACACACCTCTATAATAATATGTTTTCCTAAGTGCATAATTTTTTATCATTTCTTCACAGAGCAATATTATAACTATCTATAAAAATAACAGACATATTAGTCAATATTTCCTCTTGGGTGCTTTATGGTTTAGAAAACTACCTTGAAGCTTCACAACTCATGATACTTTTACATAAAATTTTAGAATTTGTGTCAAAAATGGGTTTTAGCAAATATCTTTTATATACAAGCTATAAGATTTGGGGGTTTTATTTAATAGTTTTCTACAGGAGAGGGTTTCCATTTTCACCAGGCATCTATGAGAATTAAACCTTCCTGTTGTAATTATATGACTTATAATTGGGCAAATGTTCCATAGACTCGCTTTTGATTCCAAACATGTGACCTTTGGCTCTGCTCTTTTTGTCATGGCACTGGTTGAGTCCACACAGCAGGTTTTTAGAGTATTTCTCAAATACATTCTTATACTAGATACCTAGCAATGACTTTAATGTATAAGGTGACAAAGAAGAAAATGGGCTCCGCATCACAACCTCTTTCCACAAAACCTAGAAATGGATACCTCAACCAAATTTATAAATCTTGAATTTGGAGGCATAATAATCATTCTGGGGAAGAAGAGGATAAGAATGGAGACTGGAGTTGAGGAAGAACCTCACAAAATTGACTCAACTGCCTTTCAACCTAAGAATGTTGTTCAGACATTTGTCCTTCCACTGGGCATGTAGAGTAGCTGAACAAGGGCAACAGTGTTGGGTTGCATTAGTTTACTCATGCAAGTCAATAACGTGAGAGGGGAGATATAAAAGTCACTGGCCCTTAGGAAACACATGGAGATTTTCACACAGAGCAATAAGTATAGCCTTAAGTATGAGAGTTACTGAATTAAGACACAAATACTTTTAGGAATTCCCTATAATGAGCCCTGGAGCCACACCCTCCCTGAGTCAAGGTCACCAAGTGCACTGGCATGCATGTGGTTAGCCCTCAGGTCTCCTATCACGTATCTAATTGTACACTCTTGTTTCATCCTCTGGTTCCTTCTTTAAAGATGAGAGGTTTAGTCTATTTAGATCAATGAGTCTTAATTTCATCTGTGACAGTGGTCACTCCAATTTCTGATTTCTTTATGATTTCTATAGACCTCTGCCCAGCTCTCTATCTTCCTTGCACATTAGTTTTTAAAATGTCTGGTTGTCTACTTTCTTTGTGAATAAAATCTACCAGAAAATGTCTACTTCATAAATGATTTTTTAAGTGTAATAAGCCAGTCACAAAAGACAAATACTCTATTATTCCACTTATATGAAGATTCTAGAGTAGTCAAATTCATGTAAACAGAAAGCAGAATGGTGGTTACCAGGGGCTGGGGGATGGGAGAAATGGGAATTTGTTGTTTAATGGTATAGAATTTCAGTTTTGCAAGATGAAAAAGTTATGGAGATTGGTTGAGTACTTAACACTACTGAACTGTACATTTAGAAACGGTTACGATGAAAACATTTATGTTATATGTTTTTACTATAAAAAGAAAACATAAAGTGTATTTTGCTTCTCTAAACTCCTGACGCATTGTTTGAAATGGTCACCGTCTTTTTAGTCTTACTGTGAGATCCAGTCTCTTCCTCCACTTCATAACAAATCTTCTTGATCTCTCAGCCATACCACAGTGGCAGATCACCCCATGTGCCCTATGAGTACATACATTTGATAATCCCCAAAGGAAAGTAATTTCAAGCTCTATGAGGCTTTCTTGTACTCTTCAATAAAGAGTACAGAAATGATAATTGTGCCATTCAACAGAAATGGTAATTCTAATTGTAAATTGCCTGGAATTTTAAGATCACATACTTGTTTTAGTGATATATTGAGAGAAGAGGGACAGTAATACTTCAAGGTTCTAGTTAGTTAGAAAAAAATAGACTTGAAGTTATCCCTTGATAAGTGTTCATTTTGCCAGGAATGTCTGAAATATATTAGCACATGGTATTCCAGCACTATGAGAACAGACACTAAAAATGCATTGGTTAGCATCATTTGACCCTGTTCCAATTTGAAATCGTCTTTGTGTTTACTACTCAAGGTGTTTCTAGATTGTTAAACTACTCATTAACAAATTCAGTGTCATCAGGTAGTGCTGTATGGCCTGGATAGTAGTTGTCCACCAAGATTCATTCTCTCCTTTCTCCCTGGACACAGACTCAGCCTTCCTTGCAATTAGGTGTGACCATGTAACTAAATTTTATCCTATGGCATTAAACAGAGATTATGTAGTCCAACTGCCCACGTGATGCATGAAAAACTCCCAGCATTCTCCGCCATCCTCTTTTATTCATCTGGTGATGCCTGTGGGATCATGGGAAGCCACATGCTGAAGATTGCAAAGAAGAAATAACCTTCTTTTGTGATTGAAGCATTTGGGTTTCTTTTCCACAGTATGTTAACTTACCTTAAATAATTTAAGGTTAAAGTAAACAAGCAAGGTGAAGAAATCCCATAAAACAACAGGCATTCAAATACAACTTCCCCACTCCAAAATCCTAGTTGTCAGGGATCACTGAAAAATGCCCATAGAATTGTAATAGGCCCTGGTAGAATGTCTGGTGTGAGCCATTGTCTAAAGGCTGTAGGGTTATACCAACTGATAGGGGTTAGGAATGACATCATATAAAAATCAGGAGGGAGACAGTATGTCAATATCTTCTACCTGCTCAAATCTGTCAAATCTGAGAATGGCAACTGCATACCCCCCTCACCTAATACGTAAATTTACTTGCCTGCAGAAGTTTACTGGAAAGTCATCTCAAGTTCAGAATCTCTTGGGGATCAAATAAGGTAGGACTGGGCAGAGGGAGAAGTGTATTTGCAAAAAAAAAATTTCCAAAGGTCTGAGCTGAGCACATGAAGAGCTCTGGAGCTATAGTTGTTCTTCAGAAATAAACCAAGTGAGGCAAGTAAGTCAGGCTTTTCTACCCCTCCAATAACCAGTCATTAGGTGTGGGCTGTCCATTGTGCTAGACAGCTCACTTCTGCTCAGGGTGTCTCCTAGAGAAAAAGTTCAGCTGATATCTGTTGACTGACAATACTTCCAGTCACTGGAGGAATACGTGCTTCATGAGTATCTCAGGGACTTGAGGGGACATGAGTATCTCAATGATGCACTACAGCATTCATTACCAAAAGGGTCACTAACACAGTTGTGAAATATGTCTAAAGGGCGCCCTGCTTGCTAATAACCCACTTTCTTATGTTTATTCCTGCCAAATATATGCCATAATCCTTATAAGTAGCTGTAATATTTAATTGTAATTTCAGTTTTTAATGCAGAAACGGCTTCAGCCATAAGGAACAGAAATCATATTCATAAGTTGCATTAATAGGTTGTTGAAATTATTTCCTAAGACAGAATACAAATGGTAAGCACAAGCCCAAGGGAGAAATTGCTATGAGTCTGAGAGTGTCCTGTAAGACACTGCCTATCACAGGCCAACTAACAACATAGAACAGATATTCAGGATGTTCAATACTTATTTATTGACTGAAAAAGAAATCAGTTTAAGCTTTGTGAAGGAACTATGTTCACCTTTATATCCTCAGGGCTTATCACAATTTCTGGCACAGAGCAGACGGTGAAAATAAGGTGAAATAGATTTCAGGCTTATGATTTTTTATACTGAACAATGTTATATTTTCAAAAAATCCTAATTGATACATATTGATCCATAAAATGAATATCATTTAAAATACGCAAAGCCAATTTTCTAGAAATCACATCTTTTTTTGGAATATTTTTCATCAGTCAGCTTTTTGGCCATATTTTGCTGTGCTAACAAGCAGTCCCAACATTTCAGTGGCTTATATTTAGGTTTTATTGTTGCCTCTGAGTGGGTTATAATTCTGTTATATATCTACAAACCAGAAACTAGACTGAATAAACAGTCCCTATATGGATCTTGTGGTGTGATTCTCCTGAGGGGGAAACCAAGGGCAAAAACATGTGATGGCCCTTAAAGCTCCAACTTGGATGCAGCACACATAATTTCTACTCATATCCCATTGAATAAAAAGAGTCACTTGACCAAGACTGATATCAATGGTATGACAAGGTAGACTCCACCCATAGGAAGTATCATATGGCAGTGGGCAGGTATGTATAAGCATCTAACATCTGAGGAAATAATGATTTGAAACAATTTGCTTATCAATAATTAAAAAGTGGACTTTCATGAACCTCCGTAAAAGTTAAATGAAAATGGCTTTACTGTAAGATATAATTCATGGAATATTTTATGTTTGCTCTTCAAAATCAAAAGAAACTATTCAAAGTAATTCACATGAACCAAAGGTCTTGCAACTGACTTCATAGGAAAACTTATTTTGAAAGCTTCTAGGTTTCTCTTAGTTCCTGAGGTCAAAAATTAAATGACCTGAGAGATACAGGTTCCTTGTAGGGCTCTGCAACACTTGCTATATGGATTTTATAAACATCGAAGATGTTAGAGAAGCTCATTTTTTCACTTTATTATTAGATCAAAAACATAGAACTCCTATGATTTTTGTTCCATCAAAATACTACTGAAAAAACACATAAATTTGGCTTCTTTTGCACCAAAAACTATCCTTTTGATAGATGAGAAAATCTGAACTATAAGAACTCAGACATCTCTATAAAAAACAATATCAAAGACAGTGACACTGGTTGTCTTTTGGGAGAGAATCTTGAATATTAGGATTCAGAGTTGGAGGAGAATGTCCTTCCCTGCATACAGTTTTGCACATTTTTCAATAATGCACTATATACTTATATTACCTGTTCAAAAGATACAAGCAAACAAACAAAACAAATGAATACCTATGTTGAATTACACACTTCCAGAAACTTTCTTCTCCATATCTCCCTATCTTTCTGCTCATTTTACTTTTATTGTTCGATAGTCAAGAATGGATATTTAGTTAGTAATTAGTTGCATTTCTTATTAAAATGTTACCAAAATAAATGTCTTTTTATTTTCAGTCTCTGTTCTTTTCCTGTTCTCTTTTCCTATGTCTCTTTCACTATATTTTCCTAAAATTATTCTATTCCACAATTATTTTCAGATAGCTAATAGCTGATTAATACAATCTATACTAAAATTCAAGAGATTAGAAATGATTTTCCAGGAGGTACTCCTGAATGAATGTAAATAGTGGGGGAAAAAGAAAGGAAAAGGTACATTCTAAAGAAGGTAATTTATTGTCAAAGTACAAATGTAAACTGAACGTGATCAGACTTGAGAAAAATATAGCTGCTATTTCATAATACACAGAGAGATGATTTGTTGTGATGCCATTCTGCACATCTGAAATAACTGGTACACCAAATACATACTGTCATTTTTTACCACTCTCTCTAACTTTGTAAATGCACACTTTTCCCATTCAATATGATTCTAATAAGTGGCTGGAGATTCAAGTAATAATTTCCTCTTCCTACATGTGCATTTGTATATGATTAAACAAAAATGATAATGATATATTTTCAGGCTGAATATAATTAAGTTGATATTGAAAACAACCAAAAAGAACAGTGTGGTATATAGTTACAACCATTATTGGTTTTGGTCATGCATTTAAAACCTGCAAATGGCGATTTTTCTTCAATCCAGTTTTGTTTATGCATGAAATCTTATGGTTGTTTAGTTATTATTATGGAATTATCATTGGTTCTATGTATACAGGAGTTGAAAATGTTCTAAAATAAAAATGCTATCTTTTGCTCTTACCATGTTGTCACTACACAGTCAATATTAAAATCATCAATCAAGTTACCAACTACATAGATAAGATTAAACATGACAATTTCTCAAAATAATGTATGGTACTGAAGGTCTGCTTTAATAATGCCTACAAAGACCCTATCATATTGACCAAAAATTAGAAACTCATGTTATCATTTGCTGCATAACAAATCTTTGTGACTTAATTGTGAAAGTGGCTTAAAGCAACAACCATCTATCTAGGTCATGATTCTGTTGGTAAAATTCTATTCTTGGGTAAGTTAGGGGCTCTTGGGTGCTCTAGTCTGGGCTAGACTCAGCTGATTGTAGTCAGGGTTGCTTATAAATCTGTGGTCTGCTGTGGATGGCTGGTCTACGATGACTCAGCTGAGATGGCATATGTCTTCTCCATGTGGTCTCCATTCACCAAAAAATTATATATTTATATAATTTCACATGGAAGAATTGGCAGAACGCCCTCCCCACCAAGAGCAGCAGGTGGGCACGTGTCAGTGTTCAAGTACTTTTTCAGCAATTACTTGTGTCATATTTGCTACTGACCATTGGATATACCTTGTCACATGTCCAAGACAAGAATCAGAGCGATGGGGACCACTGAAGGAGTAGCTAAAGATGTGAACAAAATGGCAACCGTGATTATTGCAGTCTACCACAGGTTTAAAATCCATATCATTGCCAAATATTTCCCCTTCCTCCCTCCCTCCCTCCCTCCCTTCCTTCCTTCCTTCCTTCTTTTTTTTTCTTTAGTTTTATTTTCTGGTTTCCTATAGCTTTATTTGGCTTCTTTACCGATTTAGTCCTATCATCTGATTTGCCACATAAATTTTTACTTCCCTTGTGCTTAGAACACTAAGATTTCAGTTGATGCAACTTATTTTTTACTTTTCCCTTTAGACTTTATGTATAGCATTCAATTTACTCTCTATATCAGTGAATGGCTTATTCTGAATAAGTTCTTTATACATGGCATGGGTGCAAGCATGACTTTTCCCAAATCAGGATGTAAGAAATAAATCCTGTAACTATATCCCACTGGGAACCATTAAGCTGCTATAACACTAGTTCAGAGTCAGCTTTCTCACTTGTAATATTAAAGATCACCTTCCATTCCCTGAGGAATATCTTAAGTTGGGTACTATCTCTCACTTGGAAACCATAAGTAGCAGCTCTTAGCAAAAATATTTTGAAAAGCACTCTCCAATATACCCTGCCCTCCTATTACCATATGGACTACAGCTCTTATCACAAACTGTGTCAACACATAATTAACCTACTAAATGGTAAGTGCAGGGAGGAAATGTAGTGAAATATAGGAAGAACTCAGACATTTTAATAAAAGTATACTGGGACTTCCCTGGTTGCACAGTGGTTAAAAATCTGCCTGTCAATGCAGGGGACACGGGTTCGAGCCCTGGTCCAGGAAGATCCCACATGCCGCGGAGCAACTAAGCCCGTGAGCCACAACTACTGAAGCCTGTGCGCCTAGAGCCCACGCTCCGCAACAAAAGAAGTCACCGCAATGAGAAGCCCACGCACCACAACAAAGAGGAGCCCCCACTCGCCACAACTAGAGAAAGCCCACACACAGCAGCGGAGACCTAATGCAGCCAAAAATAAATACATTTATAAAAAAAAATAAATCAAAGTATACTGTATTTCTAAACATTGAAATAGCAAAAGAAAATGAAAAGAAAATGAAACAGGAAAACTTCAAACTAAGTTTATTCAAAAAGGACATTAAAAAGATCAAGACTTGTTGAAAAATTACTTTTCAAATAAATTTCTCTGCTCTCATCACCAAACAATGTCAAGCAACTAAATACTAAATTTTGATTAGGAAGGCTTTTAGATTAATCCTATGCAACTGTGCTATTAGAGGAACTGTGAATATGAAAGAGGTAATATTGCTGATTAATTAATTTTCTTTGTTTCCTGAAAAATATGGCTTATATTTTTAAAAATGCTTCTAAGACATTCATAGTGTGTAGAATTTGTCATCTTCTACTTCAACTGATTTTCCAAGGAGGCAAAGACAATTCAATGAGAAAAGGATGGCTTTTTTCAACAAATGATACTGGGAAAATTGGATATCCTCATTCAAAAAGATGAATTTAGCACTTATATCATACAAATTTTTAAATTCAAAATGAGTCATACTCCAAAGTATAATATCTAAAACAATAAAACTTTTAGAAGAAAATATAGGAGAAAAATCTGTGTGACCTCGGGTTAGGAAAAAGTTGTGAGATACAGTCCCCAAGGCACAAACCACATTAAAAATAGTAATAATATGGAATTTTTCAAATTTAAAAAGAAACACAACTTTTGCACTTCAAAACACACAATTAAGAAATTAAAATTTCAGAGAAAATGTTTGCAAATTGTATTTTGCTTAATTTTCAAAACATGTAGAAAAATCTTACAATGATCAGAAGACAAACCCCAATTAAAAATGAGCAAAAATTAGAACAGACATTTCACCAAAGAAGATATATAAATGGTTAATAATCACTTGAAAAGATGATCATGCTCAAAATTATTAATCATTAGAGCAATTCTAATTAAAACCACAATAAGATACCACTTCTCCCTACTAGAATTGTTATAATAAAAAAGATAGACAAGACAAACAGTTGACAAGTATATGGCAAACCGGAAACTCTTACATTGCTGGTGGGAGTGTAAACTAGTACAGTCACTTTGAAAAACTGTACGGCAGTGTATTTTAACAAAATGAATAAGTGTAACATATGAAAAAGTGATTCCATTCCTCAGAATCTTTCAAAGAGAATGAAAACATATGTCCACAGAAAGACTTGTACTTGACTCAGCAGCAAAATTTATAATAGCAGAAAGTGGAAAATATCCAAACGTTTATCAACGTTTATCAATGGATAAATAGAATATGATACACAGAAACAATAGAATACTATTCAGCAGTATAAATGGAATGATTACCAATGCTACAACATGGCTGAGACCAAGATATTATGGTAATTTAAAGACTCCAAAACAGGGCTTTCCTAGTGGCGCAGTGGTTGGGAGTCCGCCTGCCGATGCAGGGTACACGGGTTCGTGACCCGGTCCAGGAAGATCCCACATGCCGCGGAGTGGCTGGGCCCGTGAGTCATGGCCGCTGAGCCTGAGCGTCCGGAGCCTGTGCTCCGCAACGGGAGAGACCACAACAGTAAGAGGCCCGTGTACCAAAAAGATGCCAGAACAAAAGACCACATATTTTATGAGTCAATTCTATAGAGATAGATGAATAGTTGCTTGGGGTTGGGGTAGGACTGAGGATTGACTGACTCACCAGGGGTCACAGTGGGTGATCTGAATATTTTATTTTATTTTTTATAAATTTATTTATTTTATTTATCTATTTTTGGCTGCATTGGGTCTTCGTTGCTGCGCGTGGGCTTTCTCTAGTTGTGGCAAGTGGGGGCTACTTTTCCTTGAGGTACACGGGCTTCTCATTGTGGTGGCTTCTCTTGTTGTGGAGCATGGGCTCTAGGCATGT
This sequence comes from Lipotes vexillifer, assembly GCF_000442215.2. Lineage (NCBI taxonomy): Eukaryota > Metazoa > Chordata > Mammalia > Artiodactyla > Lipotidae > Lipotes > Lipotes vexillifer. The sequence goes on along the minus strand of NW_006780882.1, from coordinate 2,798,260 downwards.
GGGCTTCAGTAGTTGTGGTACACGGGCTCAGTAGTTGTGGCTCTCGGATTTAGTTGCTCTGGGGCATGTGGGATCTTCCCGGACCAGGGCTCAAACCCGTGTCCCCTGCATTGACAGGTGGATTTTTAACCACAGCGCCACCAGGGAAACTCTGAATATTTTAAAATTGGGTTGTGGTAATGGTTGCACAACTGTTTAAATTTATTACAACTCATTTAATTGTACATTTAAAGTGGGTAGATTTTATGGTCCATAAGTTATAATTCAATAAAGGTGCTAAAAGTAAAGGATACCAGGAATCGTATTTTTTCAAAATGGAGCTGTCAAGGAAATGAGAACTGGCATTGTCATATATGTTATTGATCTGATATTAGTATGAAAACTATTCTTTTCTCCTCTTAAATCAAACATGCTTTATATCAATACCATATATAACAGAGCAATAAGAGAGAATAAGAAAATTTTTCTTTCATAATGTCAATTTTAGCATAAGTATTCTAACCTTCCCTGTCATTCTACCATTCTGCAAATATGAAATTGTTCAGTTTCATATATATGCATATTGACTGGGCATTTCTAGTATCAGAGGAACTTTTCGTATTTTCATGCAGATGACTTTATCTTTCCACTATCCTAGGTGTTGGAAGATAGATTTTAAGCTGTAACTTCTGCCACTGAGTATCCTCATTTTGCCCTTTGAAACCAAGCAGACCTCCTTAGATGTTTATTGCGTATGAAAATATGTAAATTAACATATTATTCACTCAATTAAATTTTCTCCAAGTTCTGCATTACAGTCCTGGAACTTTCTGAACAAGTATTATTTCTTTTTGTCTGGACTATATTTCTAGTCATTTCGCCTAAGATTGTCTGCCTTTTTGGCAGTCATGTCTTACTTTAATCATATAGAGCCTATATGAAATAACATTCTTGTTTATACACATGCATGCTGCTATTTAGACAGGTCATTATCACCCAGGACTTACAGATCTGAGGTAAACAAGAGTAAAGAAAGTGACATCCTAAAATTTGTCATTTTGTAATGTAATGATTTCCAGTATCCCCTAAACGTTTTCTCTAATCATCTGTTTATTGCAAATGGAATAAAATTTGCTCGACCATTTATCAGAAACCATGCCTCTCCTTGGGTGCCCTTGATAAATAATGCTGACTCTAAACGGGATATTTATCATGTAAAACCCTCAGACAACTCAAAGGAGAGTAAGTCTGCATATTGTGTTTTGTTTTTTTTTTAAGTCTTTATTGAATTTGTTACAATATTGCTTCTGTTTTTTATGTTTGGGGTTTTGGGCCACAAGGCATGTGGGAACTTATCTCCCCACCAGGGATTGAACCCGCACTCCCTGCGCTGGAAGGTGAAGTCCCAACCACTGGATTGCCAGGGAAGTCCTTGCATATTGTCTTGTTCAACTAAAAATCCAGTATGTTCACTCTAGGGCTGAACCAGATGATGGTACAACAAGTATCATGTGTTGATTTATTTCTATGTCTTGATTTTGTTGCTGTTTTATGATTAAGCACACATACATTTCTCCCTATATCAAGATTTTATTATTTTCAAAAGCAGTCTTGGGTCTGCCTCCCGATGCAGGGGACACGGGTTCGTGCCCCGGTCCGGGAAGCTCCCACATGCCGCAGAGCGGCTGGGCCCGTGAGCCGTGGCCACTGAGCCTGCGTGTCTGGAGCCTGTGCTCCGCAACCAGAGAGGCCACAACAGTGAGAAGCCCGCATACCGCAAAAAAAAAAAAAAAAAAAAAAAAAGTAGTCTTAGGACTTTGGTTTAGCCCTCCCGTCTCAGTGCTGAGTAGGTAACATCACTAAAGGAGAGAAATGACGTTTATTTGCCCACTACCTTCATATTCTTATTTATTATTATTATTTTTTTAATCGCGGGGCCGGCGCAGCAAACGAGGCGGAAAAGTGTGGCTGCCCGCTGGGCTCCAGCGCGGATGCCGATGGGAGATGCGGCCGGGCGCTCACCTCCCCTTCATATTCTGTCTATGAATTTAACCTTATCAAAGCTTAGCTGTGGTGGGGTCACAACCATCAAAGTTTCCTGAATGAAATCTGAAGCCGGCCCCCATACACCGGAGGGCAGGGAGAGACGGAAGCAAGGGAGGGGGAGGCAAGCCTCGCCGACAGGCAGGTGGCGTGGCGGGTTTGTGAATCTCCCCCCGCCCGCCAGAATCCTCAGAGTTTACAGAGGTCTTACCTGCCTTGAGTCACATGTACTGTGTCCAGATGGTCTCAGCACCACAGTGCTCTGGCAGGGCTGCCTCCTTGAAGTGGCTCCCACTGTGGAAACTGGGCAAAAAGCACATCCGCAAGATGGAGGAGGCGAGCATCTAGCTTGAGGGTCAACCGGAGGTCACATCCTCTCTGTGACCTCCTCCGACTGCTGTTTGTGGGCTTCTCTAGACTGGAGACACTTCAGAATTGTTTAATTCTAACGTTCAGAGTCAGTCCGAGTTGCAGGAACAGATAAGTGACATACATGGCCAAAGACCAAATGGGTGCAAGTTTCTCAGTTGTATGTTGGCCCTCGTACACCAATGGTCAGGAAGATAAATCTGGGAGTAACCATCGTTTTGGAAATATCACAATCTTTTCTCTCTTTAAAAAAATTTTTTTTGATTCCCCCCTCCCCTGACCTGTATATAGTTATGTAAAAATATGATTTCCTCCTTTCTGATTGTTCTATTTCAGTGGCAGATGTTTGACCATAAAACCTAACATTAGGACAAGGGCTAAAATTTATTCTCTTTATTTAGATATCTTCTTAAAGACAGAAATATTAAAAACAAATATTAATATTACCAACCCAATTAAAAATAAATGGACTGAGAATACATATAGAAAGAGGAGATTAAAGCTACTAAAATGGAGAACAGGATACTGATATAAAATACAATATTAGTATTTCCTATTAGTACATCCAATTTTGAGTATTTATACTTCTAGAGGATCTGACATTAAAGACACATTATAAAAGCTACTAATCAAGAAATAAGTAAATTTTATTTAAAAATTAGCATAATATCTATAAGGGAACTATTTTATTATCAAAGTAAACAATTTTTCAGAACCACAAAACATATTTATACAATAAAACTGGCTCTATATACATTTTATAGAAAAAAGTATAAAGTATATTTGAATTTTAAAATATTTCCTATATCAAATGTTTATATAAGATTTGGTTACAAAGTTTAAATCTTTTAAATATAAAGGCAAACAGAAATATAAAGTTGTCAAGTAGAAAAATATTCAGATTTTTGGATTTATGATGTACTCCTAAGCTATTAACATATGCTTGATTTTCTAGAGTGCATAATCTATGATAGCAGTGAAATTTAATGTATTTCATATACTTATTTTATAATTATTTTACACCATTAATTTGCTGTTGTTGTTAATGTTATTATTCTTACCATGAAGTTGACCATTATATACCATGATATATAATAATATCATGGGTTGCCAAACAATTTTTCTCATTTAAATTCTCTTTGTAAAAATGAATATTGAATTGGATCCATCTTCTCTTTACAAGTAGTGCTAATTCCAGACTTCCCAACATCAGTCAGTAGCACCAATATTTCTTTAGTTATTTAAACTTGAAAATTCAGATTGACCTCTAATATCATCCTGTGCATTATCATCTCTATCCAGGAAGTCATGGTGTCTTGTAATTTCTTATTTCAAAACTGCATTTTCATTTATTCCACATGTATCTTAATCCATGCCCTGGTCATCCCTGAATAATGATACTTGCCTCATAATGATGCCCCTTCCTTGTTTCCCAGTAAATTAAAAAATAAACAACTCAATTTTATAGTTGGTATAATGTATGTTGACTTAATATGTTTATTAATTCACCACAACACAAGTCCTAGGCCCCAACTGGGTTAGTTTACAAAAGCTTTAAGCCTGAATGTACGAATTTTTCTACCTATCCAAATCGTTATCTTCTTTTAGCTCCCAGTTTAATCCCAGCTATATTTTGTGGGCTTCCCAAAGAACTGCAGGCCCATCAGTATTGCTCATATTTATTGCATTTCTCATTTTCACATATTCAGTAATCCCCCAGCCTGTCCCCAAAATATACCTAACCAGAATTTTTCCCTTTGTGGGAAGTAGCAGGTGGTTAGGAAGGTGAGAGTTGGGATTCTACTGATGACTGATGGCAGCTCACAGCCTAAGGAGAAAGTATTCAATATTATTATCAGGTGCTTCTAATTCAGAAAACAGTTTTTTGGCAGGTGTGATTTTGTGAAAATAGAAAAAGACATTAGAATGAGATCCACTGAGTATGAACGATGACCCTGATCCTGACACTGTCAGTGTGACCTTGGGCAAAGGACACTTATCTGAACCTCAGTTATATCATCTATAAAATGGCAATAAAAATATCTTCTTATTTTGTTGTAACATTTACAGAAGATAATATTTATCTCAAACACACACATGGTCTTTAAAAATTAGTTTCTTCCATATAAGGCTGAGTCCCACGTACATTTCTAATCAAGATAATGAGAAAATTATTGAAGTAGGTCTGATCTTTACCTGTTTGCAACTCTGCTTAGTCTGAAGTTCACTGTCTTGTGACAAAGCCTTCTGCTAGTTCACCTTTTCCTTTTTAAATGTTACGTTTATTTCTGTTCCAAATGGAGATGTATTTATAATCTTGGGAAACGACATTTCATTTTAGAATTCTTAGTTTATATATAGTTGTTGGTGGTAAAATATTTGGTTGCTGTAAGTTTTTGAGGACCAAAGACTTTTCAATGATCTCCAGAGATTATAGTGTTCACTATTTTGCATTCACTATTCACCCTAACACAAAGCAATGTGCACTGTAGAATTCAACAATTATTTGTTCAATGGGTCATGAAAATATTAGTCTATTCATGAGGTAAAAATGATGTTTCTTAATAATCAAGCTTTTTTACACCATTGAAATAAAATCTACAAAGTTGCTGTATTCAGATTTTGTATTCAAATGGCAATAAAGACATACTAAAGGCTAGCATTAGAGTTTAGTGATTATGAACTCTAGAGTTCAGTTGCCATAATTCAAATTCTGACTCCACTGATTACTCTATGATCATTATATGTTATTTAACTTCTCTATGACTTTCTCATTTATGAACTGGAGAAAATAATATTAATGCCTTTACATGTGTGATAAAAGTATAAGTGAAACATTTATCCCTATGCCTGACATCTAGTAAGTGCTCAGTAAACATTAACACATTTATTATTAGTAATAGTTGTAGTGTTTTATTGTTTTTGGGTGACTAGCCAAATTTCTTATTTCCTGCTACACTCTCTGGCAGTAGGTTTTGTCCAGTTATTTTGAATCATCAGCTTACCCTAGAGAATCTGGGTATCCTGCCTTAATATGAATCCCAAAATATTTGACATCACAGTTCTGCAGATTTATCTTCTCCTCTGCCCCTTGCTATAGACATAACTGTTATCCTAGGATATCAGATGATATGGTTATATTTTTTGGACCTCTGATTTCAGTTGCAGCTGAAAGGGCCACATCCATGTGATTGTGATCCACTTTCTTGCTCATGGTAAATCCCTCAAGTGAGGAAATGCCTGTCTGTGCTAACTGCCCTCGGGCTCATTTTACACTGAAGAGAATGGTAGAAGTCACGAAGCCTACATGTGTATATATCGCAAAAGAGGGGCAGTCTAGATCGATGAGGGAAGGGAGCTTCTGGCCTTTTGATTGGAAATTCTTGGGGGTATTCTGTATACTTCTCTGAAATCCTAATGGAATCAAGACATGTTCCTCACCGTGGCCACTTTGGATCAGGCCCCTTTACACTGGTTCTGGAGATCACCTCGTAAATAAACTATGTGCACATGGGGCTTTGACTCATCCTCTGCTTTAAGTAGAACACAAGCAAGGAAGCATAATCCCCAAGATTTAAAACACTGAACACTCTAATTTTTCCTTCTCTCTAGTGTCAACATCCAGAATTTAGTAAAAACCTCTCAATTGTTCTTATGCAATTCCTTACGTTCATTTCTTTTTCTGTTTGAAATCTTTTAGTTTAACAATAAGTACTAGATATGAAATGGCAAAACAAAGATAAAGGAAATATGATCTTTACCCCAGACTTGCAAACCACCTGGTAGGCAACCTCATCTTTTTATGTTTTAGGATCAGAGAATGTGGTAGATTGTATTATTCTTCAAAATAATCACCGACCTTCCCATGCTTCCCTTCCTCTAAGAAGTTTAGGCATCTCTTTCAGGTTGACATAATGTCACACTGACACCACGCTTAGCAATGTGTCTGTGACTTTCTTAGGCCAAGGAAATATAAACAGAACTGATGTATGTAACTTCCAAGCAAAAGTTATTGTTATTTTTGTTATTTGAATGAGAATCTCCTGATTTCTATGTTTCCTTTCTTTATCTGTGAGATTGGAATTGTTCCATCAGCCTGGGTGGTCCTGAACTAAAGAAGTTGTGAAGCAAAGCTATGGTTGACCAAAAATAGACATGATGAAGAGATAGAGATACTTATTAAGAGATAGCAAAAGCATCCAGGGAGGGAATCGAAAGCCTGAATCAAAACAATGGCAATTGTGGGTAAGATAATGATAAAATGATGCTTTTAGTGGTATTTAGGAAGTCTGGTTGATGGAACTTGTTGATGAATTAAGTGTAGGTGTAAGGGTGACAGTGCTTGAATTCTGGCCCATATTACATCATGTTTTAATTTTCACAGCCTTGTGATTAATTTTCCTTTGTTTACTGTCTTTCTATCTCTCCCTTGCCAACAGAGTAATCTTTCTTATAACATAATTTTGATGATATCATTCCTTTTCTAAAAAGTCTTCCATGGCTCCCCATTACTAAAGAATTAAGTTCTATCTTCTTAGCTTTAATTATCTGTCATAATTTTTTAATATTCATTTCCTACTTCTCAGGGCCTTCCTTCTTTAAAGAAACTCTACTTCTTTTATTGTTCTTCCCCCAAAAGGATTTTTGAGTTTCCACTTAAATGCCTTGTCCCAGTCGCCACTTTTGCTTTAGCACTCATTTTTTTTTTTTTTTACCTTTAATTACTTTAACTCTACTTGTTTTAGTCAAGTTAGATGAGGTTCATGTGTGGTAGCATACAACCCCCAAATCTCACTGGCTTACAAATAAAATCTTTATTACTCTCTCAAGCTACATGCTCGTTTTGGGACAGCTAAGACTCCAGTGCTCTGTACATTCAACCATCCAGGCTGATAGAAAACTTCTATTTGAAGTAGGACAAACTTATTTTTGTTTTTCAATATTCTGCTGAGAAATGATAATGTTCTTGACCGTTCGTGTTTCAAAGCAAGTCATATACCAAATCTGGAGAAGATAATTAGGTCCCTCCCGGAGAGTGGAGCAGCAAAAATCTGAAAAAAACCCCGCACTGACAATATTTTCCAAATCATCACTTTCAATCTTTTCCAAATCCCACTGATTTCATTAATCAGCTCTTGTCTAACCCATATTTAAACATCACTTCTTTCTCAACTCTTACCACCTGTACTAATTATACAGCCCATCTTGTAATGCCCTAGGCAGGGGTCGACAGATTTTTCTAAAGGGATAGATAGATAGTAAACATTTTACATTTCAAGTCATAGGTCCCTGTGGCGACTACTCAACCCTGCCATTGTGGTGCAAAAGCAGTCATTGAAAATATGGAAAGAATGGGTGTCACTGTGCTCCAATCAAACTTTATTTTCCAAAGTAGGTGCTTGTCTGCTGCAGTAGCTTGCAGAGCTCTTTCTTTGAGCAGTGACTCTCAAACTTGAGTGTGCATTGGAAACATCTGAAGGGATGTTAAAACAGATTTGTGGATACTACTTTTAGAGTTTCTGACTGGATAGGAATGGGGAAGGGCTTGAGAATTTGCCTTTTCGATATGTGCCCAGGTGATGCCTTTGTTTCTGGTCTGGGGACCACACATTGAAAACCTCTGACCTGCAGAACAAGGCAATATTCTTTATTCAATGACTTGCTATTTGTGATCAGCAAATGAATTTAAATAAATGAATAAATTCTATTATAAAATTGAGAAATAAACAATGTTCATAATTTTCATTCATTAGCATATTCCTTTCTTCACAAAAGCCAGTGACTATACTTAGCCAGAGAATGCCCTGAATAAACTTTTATTGGCTACGAGTGAGTTACAATAAAGTTAGCATTCACCTTTTTAGAGTGACACAGCATACAGTGTCATATAGTGACACAGCTGTAAATATTATACTTTTCTATGCTGCCTTCACATGATGGACAGGTAACAAAATTGTTTTGTTTGTAAAATCTCCCTAAGCTACTTCAGCTTGTCATGACACACAAAGCTTGGCTACACCAAATGCATCAACCCATTTATATTACTTCATTCCTTCATATTTCCACTCGCCGGAAAAAAAGATTTCAGAAAGACACATTAATTTTATTCTTATTTAACAGTGACATTGAAAAGACATTCTTATTTGTGCAGTTGTTCTAGCTACCAATCCTGATGGTAGTTATACATATTTTAAAAACTCCATAGACATTCTGTACTCTTGAGATTTTGACACACTTGGATTAAATGATTACCTCCAATATTGCTGCATTCTTGACATATAAATGATAAAAAGGCTTAGATTCTTAGAGAAAAAAAATGATTCCTCATAAACTTGTTTAAGCAAATTTCTATTCAGTAGGTAGCACTTCAGTAGAGAAATTGTTGGAGGAGGTCAAAAGGTCATGACTGCGTATTGACCCACACGCTGGACCCGGATAACCAGAAGCCCCTTACACCCCTCCCTTGTCCTTGGGATATACATTTGGCACCCTATTCCTGGCACTAGGAGCCACTTCAAGGATGCAGCCTTGAGAGAGTAATGTATTACTGCGACCGTCTGGACTGCATACATGATTGAACCCCGTTAAAGCCTCTATAAAACTTTTAGGATTCTGGCATGCAAATGTGGAAAATTTACTTGTCTTTCAGCCGCCATAGACAAACCCCCATGTGTAAGTTTCTTTGCTTATTAAAACTGCATCTACCAATCTGGACTGTTCTGCCCCTTTCTCCAATCTCTCTTTGCTCTCAGTGTCCTGGGGCCAGTTTTGAATTTCACCGATGGGGAATTTCCAAGGTTGTGAAACAACAGAAATGTAAAGAAAGATCGTCACAGATAAAGCAGGCATTGTGCTACGGGGATTTTGGAAGAAGTACCATTATTGTTTTCAATAGTGTTACTCCTCATTGTAAGATTTTCTAATCATTATAATATTCAATAAAGTTGCAATTTATCACTAAAAAATTCCCCCAGTTAGGGAAATTAATGTCAGTTTAAAAACTCTTACCAAAGTAGACTAACATATGGTCTGAACACTTTGTAGTACCTCACAGAATCTGGACCAAGTTCTATCAGCATGGAAACAGGTAAATAAAACAAGCAGAAATTGCTCGAATAAGGTGTTGTCATCAGTTAGCAGCTGATTGTTGTTCAAAGTTTAGAGAATGAGACAACTTCCAGGTAAAATGGGCTTTATTTTCTGGTTCCACAAAAATAAAAGAATCAGGTTACTTGGGGGAGTGAGGGCTAGAACGTAAGCCGTTTGCCTCGCAGCTGCTACTCGTCTGATTCTGAACAGACCTCAAGCACTTAACGGCCAAAGATGCGGCGCTAGCTAACTCAGGTGCCCTCACTTTCTCCGCGCCCAATCTGCACCCTCTACTAAGCTCACTTAATGAGGGCTCTGAGAGCTCACTTAATGAGGGTTCTGAGAGCTTCGATTCCTTCAAAGCATTGTGCCATGAACGCTAGGGGGTAAAAAAAAAACAAAGAAGATAAATTTCAAATATAGGATTCAATTACTTTTCACAACTCGATGATGTGTCAAAGGCACGCTGTGTTTTGTTTTGAGGGCGGGGAGATGACTGGGAGGGAATCCTGGGCCCCCATTGGCTGGCCGCTCGGCGCTGCAGCTGAGCTCTAGCCGGTCGGCGAGCATCATTGATCTGAAGGGTAAACGTGGAGGGAGCCGCAGAGAGGGGTCCCAGCGTTTCTGAGAAGAGAGGCAGACGCTTCCAGGAAGAAAGTGGTGTCTACTGGCTGCCCGGCTTGGAGGACCTTTTGTGACTGAAAGGGGACACAATGCAAGGCAGTTTGCTGCTACAGTGATTCAGAAGAATAAGTGAGAGAGAGAGAGAGAGAGAGAGAGAGAGAGAGAGAGCTCACCCTCGTTGCAAAGCCTGGCTTGTTGCATCCTGCTGCTTCTCTTTCTGCCGCTGCTCCTGCAGCCGCCGTGTCTGCCATCAGGTAAGGCTTCCTTTTTTTGATGGGGATTGCATCATGTGTGATCGCTTCAGGGTACACGCGCAGAAATTCATACACGATCAATAAAGTGTTGCCTAGCGTAACCAGAAGCTGAAGGAGGGAGGCTGCACATAGGTCTGGCATCTCAATTAGGAACTGGTGCGTGGGTTTGCTTTGGGAAACTTCGGTAACTTCTAAACAATTCTCTTGTCTTCAGAGCGAGAGGTTAACTTAAAAAGAGAGGGAAAGAAATGTTTTAGCCACTAATGTACCTTGCTTCGCTGTGCTAAATTTTCAAATGAAAATAATGCTAGGTGTTCAGCTGGTTATATTATAAATGACTTTATTAATATCTTTTTTACACAAAGTAATTAATGCTTTATTTTCAAACATCTTCTATAAATGTCTCAAGTGATTTTTATTAAAATACCATAATACCCCTACCCCATTCTCCACTGGTTTTTATTGACATATAAGTTTTTAAACTGCATTCTTCATTAAAAATGAAACAACTGTAAAGCAATGTAAATGTTTCGATAGCTAGTCTCTCAGTATATAGCCCTCTGAGTTTCCTACCACAAAACTAATTTGGGACAAGTGGAAGAGGTACAGATTACTAGGTCGACTGTGGGTTACATAATAGGCATTTCAAAATTATCTTAATGGTATTAATCATTTAGTGGTCCACTTAAAAAGCAAGAAATATGTATAATAAAGGACATGCTAGTAAATCAGTTTTAAAGAGACCTTCAGCATTTTATAGATTATTTTCTTCTTTTTAAATATCATTATTTTTTCTCTTTTTCCACCTGAATTACAGTGGTTTCAGAACCTTTGTAGTCCAGAGTGCTTGATGTCTCATCTTATAGACATATTTCTCTGTACTCTCGAGAGAGGGACCTGACATACTTTTGGCTGATTCTGTGACCATGGGGATGATTTTCAGCTTCTCCTCAGGTATTTTGAAGCTCATTCGCAGACTGCTCAGCTAGAAAATTACCTTACATCCTGAGTAGCAAAAAATTAGAGTAGATTCTGAAAATGTATTTACAGTTTTAAATTACACTATACACGACCAAAACATGAAAATCCAACCATGCCAAGCAGATATTTGCTTGATCTTTTCAGACACTTGATCAGTTTTAAGATTGTAAAATATCCAGACACACAGCTGCCTAGAAATATTGAACCTCATACTTCAGTACCATCACTTATTCATTAAATTATCCTAAGCAAATTGAGAATCACTTTAACTCATGTGTCTTCATTATTATTTCTAAAAAGGGATTTAAATGAATACATTTTTATTATAAATATTTCCGTGATACCAGAGGTCTGTTCAGAATTGAAAGTCAGGGGGTTACTCTTCCCAAGCTATAGCAGTTGCTTAAGGCTCTGTTTTAGAATGCTCAGGAACACAACCACACACAAAGTAGCTTTCCACTTAACCTAACTAATCTGCACATCAGCTGGTTCAGTAACAAAATCTCAGGAGCATTCCTCTCCCTGCTATATGAACTACCGGAATAAAAAGAGGTTGTGTATTAATTTGAAAATTCAATTCCAGAATACAGTGTATTTTCCCCCTTATTAATAGCTCTTACTTTGAAGACTAACCTCCAAGTATAACCCTGCCAATGTTAAGCTCCTACCCCCTTAAAAAAATCCCAATTTTTTTTTCTGTTTAGTTCGGCATATCTCTGGTTGCTGGATTCTTAACTTCTACTGCTGTGTAGCATTTTCAAGCAGTAGGGGGAAGTTTTCAAGCCAAGGATGCTTTTTTTTTCCTACTGGACTTCATTCCTTCCACTAATGTGCTTAGTGATATGATCATTTTAGATAATTCTCACAAAAAGAGCTGAATTATTATGGGAAGGAGGGTGTCATTTGTTCTGCATGTGGGATGATACATATTAAGTCTTTATCATGGCAAAAACACTGCTTAGTTTATGGGAAAAAATCCCTGTTAATGCTTCATGTGACATACTTATACCTCAGTATGACTGCATCCTTTAAGGGTGGAGCACAAAACTGATCTCCTTAGATTGAGAATCTTTTGCATCTGGTATTTTGGCAGGATGTGTTTCATGAAATAGTCTGTGATAACTCGTTGCAATCAATCATTTATCATTTTGTGGTTGGTAAGAATATCTGTCACTCTTCTTAAAATGCACTGTAATGAACGTCAAATCACTCTTGCTGATGAAATAGAACGGCAGATAGTCTGCTTCAACTGTTCTTACATGAAATGTGAAACATTACTGTTTTCACAGCGATACCATTTAGAAGCCATGTGATTAAATCTAACAATTATGATAGGAAGATGCATAGAGTGATACTTTTCCTCAGAAGTGACCCACGTTTTCATGTAAAGATATCAAATTTAAGAACTTGTGTAATAAATGACCTACTAGTAGACTTTATTGTAAATGTCTTTATACTTCCGAAGGAAAAGTGTGATTACATATGTCTCCTTTAAGGTAAGATTCTGTTCTTTTATTCTTTTAAACAAATGATAGCTGTTTTTAAACTAATCATGTCCTATATTACCATGTCAGTGTTACCACATGAATAGATAACATTTTGCTTATAATGTGGCACCAATTCTTGATTCTATTATATTAAACTATAGGTGCAAATTATTTCATCTTTCTCGTTAAACAAATGCAGAGTTTTAATTTTATGGCTAGGCTTAACTTATGTGGAGAAACATAAACTTAATCATATAAATAAGGAATGAAAATTTATGATTTTTACTGGGAATGTTCTTTCTACTTTACTAATATATGGTAATTGAACAACTTACACTCTTAGAGCTTTTTTAAAGCATTTTAACTTTTGGCTTTAAGGCAATTGCATTTTTTCTGGATTATCATGCTAAAAGTGTGCTATATCATCACCAAACTTCAAAAGGAAAATATGTGTGTGAATGTGAATAATGCTGCCTATGTTGAATATCAATAGTGGTTACTCAAAGTTATTTTTAAGCATTACATGATCACATGCTGTGGAGTAACATTTTTAGAAAAGACCAAGAGAAAATAATGACTACCAAAAAAATCAAATAGCAGGTGAACTTCATATGTTATTCTACTTTTTGTGAGATCCCTGATAAATGTTCTAAGGATTCATTTATACAATTATTGATTATCAATTAATTTAATAAGCGCCTGTAAACTATTGAAAACAGGGCAAATGCTTACTGTTTTTATAAATTTAGCTTCATTCAGGTTTCTATCACTCTATCATATTATAGCTCATGGTATTAAGGGATAAATTAAATCTTCAGTATGCTTCAGTTTTTTTTACTAAAGTGTTATGGCTTTCTTTCATAACCATTGCTCTGAATATCCAAGTTATTACTCTATAAATGCATTTATATTACCTTGAATATAAAGGATGTTTCATTTGCACAGTGTAAACTTTTTCTTAAAATATGTATATCTCATCCATGTATGTGTAAAGATTGAGGTGAGAGCAGGTGAGAGCAGGTGCAAAGATGCTCATTAGAGAAATATAGGACTTAACATCTCAACTGCTAAACTTAAGTGTTCAAATGGCTGAATGATGCATATTTAGTTCTGAGTACCGAAGAAGCAGTTAAACATTAGGGCATAGGTCGTGAATATAGACTTACTCACAAAGTAGGATGCTAGTTACAAGTATAATTGATTATACCTTAAGTGTGCCCTATAAACAATGGATTCTATAGCTCCTATTTGCTGAAAAGTTATTATATAAAATGTTTTTTTCCATGTACATTTGAGAGTCATGATTTATTGTCTGCATGATGATGTGGAAAGATCAAAACTTGGGAGTAAGACAATGGTTTGAATGAAAATCTTGAGAGTTATTCTATGGGCATTTTAGGGCAAATTGCTTAACTTTTTGATCCTTGGTTCCTTCTCTTGATTTAGTATATGACTGCATAGGCAACACTCACTAGTGGTCAGGTCTTTCTCCTTTTAAACTTCCAGGACTATAGCAAGCTAAATTTGTAGAGATTAACTACAGTAAGAGCTGGCCTGCTGGGTTAAATGAAAACATGTGGTGGCCAGGATTTTTTATGTATTGGAATTCACTTGTCATGTTGGGATAGAAGTGGTTTCCAGGTCACTTAATTTAAAAAAGTCCATTTATTTTTGGCAAGCATGCTTTCAATAGACAGGCATGGATGTTTCTGCTAGTTTAAAGAATCAGTGAAGTTTAGATTGTAATGAAACTTTTACCACCATATTTCAAAAGGATTAGAAGTCAAGCAAAGAGGAGAATAGGAGGTAGCTAGAGAGAGTACAGGGTCACAGGAAGTTTGTGGGGTTTTTTTTGTAATAGATACTTGAGCATGTGAATAGATGAGGTGGAAATCTTTAGAAAGAGAAAGGAAATATTGGATCAAGGTTTTAGAGTATTGGAGGAGTCATTAAAAGGACATGATTGCCATTTGACCCTCAGCTGGATTGGGCAGTTGGAGGGTCCTCATCCCTCCTCTGTCCTCGGAATGTAGTCCCACCCACCATTCCCACACTAGGAGCTGTTTCAGGGATGCAGCCTTGAGAGAGTAAGGTGTTGTTGAGGCCATCTGGACTTAATACATGACTAAACCCCCTTAACGCCTCAATATAAAGATTTAAGATTCTGGTGGGTAGGTGCAGAGATCTACTTGTCTCGCTGCTGCTCAAGACAAGCCTTGTATATGTTTTGTTGCTTATTAAACCTGACACCTACCAATCTAGAGTGGTCTGCCTTTTTGTCCTGTCTCTCCTTGGCCTCCATATATAGGGCCAGTTTCAGATTTCACCTGGGAAGCTCCTGAGTTTGTGAACCAACACAGAGAAGATGAAAATTTACAATATGGAAGGCATAGGTGGAAGATACAATTAGAAGATGTCTTTAATTTTAATAATGCACGTGAAATAGTATTCAGTAATAATGCAAGTGAAATAAATATCAAACAATTTTAGCTGACATTTCAACATTTATTAAAACAATATCTTGAATGTCAAAAAAGATTGTTAGGAAATAACCAAAATGTGATGTTAAATAATTTATCCAAAGTAATACTTTAAAATGTAATTGAAAGAGATACAAATGCTTGGTAAATGTTGAGGACTGGAGGAAGTTAACATTAGTAGACTCTGTTCTGCCCATGGAAAAAAAATGTGTGCTATCATAAGCACTAAATGGTATGATACATTTAAAACTCTTTCTCAGGAAAGAGTATATGAACGTTTGAAATAACAGGCAAATAACATGGACCTAGAGTCTGTCATACAGAGTGAAGTAGGTTCTGATGAACCTAGGGGTAGGATAGGAATAAAGACGCAGACCAGACGTAGAGAATGGATTTAAGGACACTGGGAGGGGGAAGGTTAAGCTGGGACGAAGTGAGAGAGTGGCATGGACATATATACACTACCAAATGTAAAATAGCTAGTGGGAAGCAGCCACATAGCACAGGGAGATCAGCACAGGGAGATCAGCTCAGTGCTCTATCCCACCTAGAGGGGTGGGATAGAGAGGGTGGGAGGGAGAAGCAAGAGGGAGGACGTATGGGGATATATGTATATGTATAGCTGATTCACTTTGTTATAAAGCAGAAACACACCATGGTAAAGCAATTATACTCCAATAAAGATGTTAAAAAAAAAATCCAAAATGAAGTGTCCTCTGACAACTTTGTGAGTCATTGGTACTTCCATGAAAGGTAGCCATTACTCCAAGGGATATGATTTCAGGCAGATTTAAAAGGAAGATTTTACTTAAACTCTACTTTTCTCTAATTACTCGCAATAGGATAATGAGTGACAAGTGAAAAATAAACTCTTGGCAAGACTTTATATGTTTAGCTGGGCAAGAATGGGAAGCCCAGAATAATTTTCTGAAATAGATGAGTGTTTCACAGTGAAATATCTAGTTATCTTAATCAGTACCCAGTATTTGTGCTAAACTGCCTTTCCCACTATATAAGATCCTAACTGAGAAGACAGTTCAGTATTAGAATTTTAGCTGTTGGAACCAGAATTAGAGTTATGTCAAGTAATCTAGCACATACAGTGAATTTCTGTGTATATCAAATATAAACAATAGACATCTTAACAGCAGTATTAAAATATTGATTCGGTAGTACCTTCAAATCTCAATATTTCATGTTTATTTCATAAGGAATTGTATTACCTACAATTATATAATACTAGTAATGAGGTAAACAAAGGTATAAATGAAAATTTATGGTGTGTAATCTGTCCCATCCCAGTAGTTTACACACACCTCCAGACAGTGATATTGGCAAACAGGTTTTACTTTTGAAAAACAAAAACTAAAGTCAGGCCTGTTCAAAATACACAATCACACCACAGAGGAAAAGGCCCAACTCAGAGAGTTTGGGCTGGATTGTAAAATATGAAATCTTTTTGGAGGAAAATTTGGCAGTATCCATGAAAACTTAAAATCCAGTGATTCCAATACTCCGATTATATTCTGCAGAAATATTTTCATCTGCTTTTCATTGCCTTCTGATTTTATTATTCTCTCCCTGACTGCTTCTCCTTCTTACTTTCCTTTGCTGAGTTTTCTGTCTTCAGACCTATACAGTTAACCCTTGGGAAATATAGGCATTAGGGGTGCTGACCCTCCACACAGTTGAAAATCTGCCTGTGTTTCATAGTCAGCCCTCTACTTCTGGTGTTCTTCTGCATCAGCAGTTTCACATCTGTGGATACAACCAACCGCAGACCATGAAGTATTTACTGTTAAAAATTTTGCATATAAGTGGATCCTTGCATTTCAAACCCATGTTGTTCAAGGGTCAGCTGTAAGTAGATACTATCAGAATATCTCAGGACCCAGTTCTAGGCCCTACTCACCTCTCTATCTAGAAACTCACTGAAGAAGTAATCTTGTTTAGTAGCACAGGTTTAAATGCCATCTGAATGCCTCCTTCCAAATCTGTGTCTTTGTCTCCAATGCCTATGCTGAGCATCATATTCCAATCTCAGAATGCCTACTTAGTATTTCCACTTGCATGTCTGTCTTAGTCTGCTTGGGCAGCCAGAACAAAACACCATAGACTGGGTGGCTTAAACAACAGAAACTTATTTTCTCACAGTTCTGGAAGGTAGGAAGTCCAAGATTAAGATGCTGGCTAATTAGGTTCTTGGTGAGAGTTCTTAGTTTCCAGATGGATGTCGTGCTATGTACTCACATGACTTCTTGGTCCTGATACAAAGAGAGTGAACAAACTCTCTGGTGCTTCTTATAAGGGCAGTAATTCCATCATGAGGACCCCATCCTTATGACCCCTTCTAACCCTAATTACCTCCCAAAGACCCTGTCTCTAAATACCATTATATTGGGGGTTAGCAATTCAACATATGTGCCCCTGAATTTTGGGGGTCACAGTTTAGTCCATAGCAACATCTAAATATTTTAAACACAAGTTGTTCAAAAATCAAACTATTGATTTTTACTCATTCTTACCACAACCTAAATATAGTAACTTTTAAAATTCTCTTCATGCCAGTAAACTATATAATTATTCATTTAATTTTTAAAGAACTTAGGGTCAACTTTGAGACCTTGCTTTTCCCCCTTCTCCTCACAATCAGTGCCACTGTTGAGTCTACTGGCTTCATGGCTTTATTGTCTGTATATATCTTTCATTCAGTCACTTCTCACCTCCACCATAGTTAGCTTTGATCCAGCCACTGTTATCTTAGTCTCCAAACTGGTCTTTAAAAGACTGCTTCCACTGTTATCTCTCTCCCCCAACAGTTTATTGCACAATACCCAGACGTAAATGCTCCAATATCACTGTCAACGTATTTCCATAGCTTAAAGCCAGTATCTGGTATAGACCCTCCATTTTCTTTCCCATTATACCCAATTTATCCCTGCCACAGGGACTTCTCACTCACCCAGCTTCCCCCTTTACTTCATGTAGATCTTGGTTAAATATTCTTGCTTCAGAGCTGTGTTCTCTAACTATTCTATTAATACCACTTCCTTCTCCAGAAGAATTATTTTTACCCATTATACATTTAATTTTATTTAAATCAGACCTGCTTCAACTTACACGATACTGAATTATATTATCCGTCTTCCAAAATAAAATGCAAGCCCCTTGAGGGAAGCCCTACAAAAGTACCTGGTCTGGTAAATGAATAAATGAATGAATGAAATAATGGATATAAATTCATCTAAACATATACATGCATATAAAAGGAGTTGAACAATTTGTATGATGATATGTTTTTTGTTTTTTTTGTGTGGTACGCGGGTCTCTCACTGTTCTGGCCTCTCCTGTTGCGGAGCACAGGCTCAGCGGCCATGGCTCACGGGCCCAGCTCCTCCGCGGCATGTGGGATCTACCCGGACCGGGGCACGAACCCGTGTACCCTGCATGGGCAGGCGGACTCTCAACCACTGCACCTCCAGTGAAGCCCTGATGATATGTTAAGAGTGGTTACATTTAGGGAGGAAAGTGAGACATACTTGTGAATTACGTGACTTTTTATAGTAATCGTGCATATAACTTGGCCCATAAATGTAATTATCACTAATCATGCTGTTTGTGTGAGTATTTAGTACTAAAACAGTGTTCTCCCATTAAAATGATTAAGGGAATAAAAAGAACACAATTTGAGTGTCAGCCTACCAAAAAAAATGGTTTTAAATTTAAGACAGAATAAGTTGGACAAATACTAGTTATTTTTTCACCTCAAGATTCAGTACTATCTCACTGTGTATAATGTCCCTGATTCCCTATGGTGTCTGCAATTAAAAAAAAACCTCCCAAGATAAACTAAAATGGGGAAGAAGGCCTGTAAAGATTTGTCTTAATTGGCTCTGAGGTTCAGTTTTGTTATCTAAAGAGAACAGGGAAGAATCAGTATTAACACCTGGACTGGTGTCTATGCAAAGTCCAGAGCTCCTAAAGTAACAACTAAACTGCTTAATCTTAAAACCCTCCAAGGTTTAATTCAGTAGCTCTCTTCAGAAGGGCATTGCTAATTCTTCCTGAATTGCTGCTGCTGCTAACTGCACTGACTTAATTTGAACAGTATTCAAAATTCCATTCTCTCTAATGGAGTTAATTGCATTATGAAAGTCGCTTAGAGTGGAAACTTATTTCCTCTCCTGGAGTATCTCTCTACAGAGTCCTTTTTTTTCCTTTCAACTTGACACGTGTGCACATTTATGCAACATAATGTCACAAATGCAGGGTGCCCTGTTTAAACCAAGTTTCAAAGAATCTTTTAAAAAATATTTATATACACACCAAAGCCTGTTAGCTCTCCAAAGTGCCTGCAATTTTATATATGCTAAGGCCATCTGATCTAATAGACTCTAAGTCCTTGGAACATTAACAAATCTCTGAGCTTTTAAATAGGCTGTGACCTCTTCATTTAGAGGGCTACTTCAATAAAGCAAAGGCTCACTTAGGTTAATGATGGATCATGGAGCTGTTTGATTTGCAGTGAGTTAAGTTGCCTATTATCCCCTAACGATCATGTGGGTCACATTATCACCTCCAAATAATGAGTCAAGCCCCTTCCCTTGTTCCTGTAGATTTCCAAGTCATTACAGGAAATCTTAGTGTATAAGTCCATGAGGCTTTATGCCTGATAACTGTAGATGAATTATTATTTTGGCCGAGCATATGAAATTTCAGCTAAGGGTCCATTTCCTCATGAGAATATCAGCAGCTTATTCAAAGTTCATCTGAGCATCTTGAACAGAAAGGCAGACATTCTCTCCATCTTCCCCCACCCCGTCAGTTAAGCATCCTTCAAATTATATTCACATTTTCCATCTACTTTTGCTCCCTGATGCATATATACACAAGCATGCCCACAGAGAGAGACAGGTAGACAGTGAATCAACCCATACATTTTAAAAATGCTACCTTAATTATAAATGTCATATCAAGGGGCCCAAAACCTGTTTTATGATGCCAACATGGTGATTGCTTCCTTTTCATGTCTATTTTCTACTAATTCTGTGCAGTCTTTTTAGAGGCACATGTTCATGCTAAGAAATCTTTAAAATTAAGGAAAACTCACCGCAAAATATATTTTAAATGCTTTTCAACGCACTTCTGTGATGCTCTCACATTTCACGTTTATCACTCGTGGTGTGTGCATGTGTGCACATGCACAAATGTTCAAAGCAACTTCTTCAGTAAGATCTCTAAAGCTATAGCCAGATGTTTCTGATAGAAGGCAATAAACTCTTTTGGCATTAATCCTTCCCCAAAGTGAAATACTTCTATACTATAGAGAAAGCTATATAAAATATGAATGACAGGAAAAAAATAACTTCATTTATTCCTGCTCTGTGATTTATGGTGTGGAGACAACAACCATGGAGGAGGTGAAGAATGGTGAATTCTTCTGTGTTTGATGCTAAGTTTACAGCACTGTGGAAAGAGAGAACGTTGTGCCGTTCTCTGGATCTCTAAGTGAATGTGTTTAAAGATGGCCCATTAGTTCATGTCACCATGGAGAACTAGTACGTTATGAATGTTTTTACAAATAGACTTGGGAAAAATTCCCCAGGACTGTGGATTCACAGAGAACTACCCTAAAAAATTATTACATTTTGCTTTCCAATTACAAAGCTATGATTAATAACTTTAAGGCAGTGCCAAGATATTTTCATTAATGGTTACTTAACCGATTTTTGTACATACATTGACTCTTCCATTCTTTAATGCCAAGGAAAGTTTCAAGCTCCATAAAAGTAAGAAAAAGTAATTTTAGGCTGAAATGGTAGAGCCAAATTCTCTTATCAAAACCCCAAAACCCAAAAATGTACCTATCATTCTTTGACAGAAATTAAAGTAAAAATATTACAAAATGTATGAAGACATTTCCTAACTTTTTCTTGGGCTTATAACACATTAAAATGCGTTTAACTGCATCAGTTCAAAATGTTTAAACTGTATCAGGAGATTTTTAGCATGACCAAAATCAGTTTGAATATTTTTGATGACAAATTACAAAAATATCAAGACGTCTCATAGTCTCTAGTCCCCATCCTTTATTTCTCAAAATATTTTCAACGTTATCTCGTGTCCCATATTAAAAAAATCTAGGTGGTTTAGCATTTCTAATTTTATTATGGAATTTCATCTCTATTTCTGGGTGACCACTCGGCTTGTAACTTAACATTCTAGAGCTATCTTGCCTTATTCCTGATTTACCATGTACCCTTGACCTGTAAAGTTAGTGGATCATTAGTTAATACTTGATTCCAGGTTATTTACTTGAGCTTAGCTCTGGTTCCTGACTATCAGCCTCCATAATGGTCAGTGGCATTTCAGCACTCCCTTGTGAAAAACTCATGGGCCATGTCTTTCACGGACAGCCTGATACTGGATTACACAGCCCTCTTCTTGAGCTCTACAGCCTAGCTCCAGCCATGTTAACAAAGTCATAGAATGTTCATTTTCCCCTTACGTTGCATCAGCTTGTTTTTAGCTATGTCCATATAGTAATTTTAGCCATCTGCCATTTAAAATAGTTTTGACATTATTTAACACTATCCGTTTCAGGTGACATGTTTATATTTTAAAAGAGGCCATCTGGAGGTGATGTTTAATCCAAGTCCTGAATAGCAAAGTTTGGGATTCCATGACAGTTCCATGGATGCTATTTTGAGGATTTTTTTTTCTTTTTCTTTTCAAATATAACATGTTAGATGTTTTCATCAGTTGTCATCTGATGTATTTTGTCACTTAGAAGGTAATTGCTACGTTTCTTGTTTAAGTATATTTCATAATATAAGTGTAATGAATGCTCACGGTTAAGAAAATCAGTTATTGCTGAATGTGTTAAACTGAAATTTTCATCTCCCCTCTCACCTATTTTCCCACTTTCTAGAGATAACTGCTCACACCAGCAGTTTCCTATGTATTCTTGCAGAAACTTTCTGCCGGCTCATAAATGTTTGGATATATAGAAGACTATTCTCTTTCTTCAATTTACTTGAAGATGATTTGACCCAGTTAATTTCTCTCTCCTTAACACAATTTTTTAAACTTGAGTTCCCAGATGCCCACACCTTTGGTTTTCCCTTTTACCTCACTAGCAATCCCTTCTCAGTTTTATTTGCTGGTTCCTTCTTTTTCCCCTTAATATTGAAGCAGCTTTGGTTTTCTCCTGTCTGTCTACACCCACACATCCAAGTGATCTCATCCAAGTTCATAGTTTTAAACACCATATGTTGACAGCTCCCAAATATATATCTCCAGTGCAGATCTCCCAAAATCTAATCTTCTATACCCAACTGCTTTCTTGGCACATAGTACACTTGTATACCTAATAGACATCTCAAATTCATGTGTCCAAAGTGAACTTTCAGTCGTCACTCACAAATATATTCTCTCCTCAGATTTTACCATGTCTATTCATAAACTCCATCCTTTTAGTTACTCAGACTAAAATTTCTCAAACTCTCTTACATCCTCTATTTCTCTCTCATTGCATATTTAATCTGATAGGAAATCCTGTTGGCTATACTTGCAAAGTACGTGTAGAATCTTGCCAATTTTCAGGAGTTTCACTGTTCTCGCCATGATTCTAGTAGTAATAGTTACCTATATGAATTACTGCATTAGCCTCCTAACTTGTTTCCTTCTAGCCCTCCAAAGATAAGCCTCAACAGCAAGGGTCATCCTTTGAAAAAATGTCAGCTCACGTTACCCCTCTGTTCAAAACCAACTGATGGCTTCCCATTTACCACAGAGGAAATGCCAAGGGTCTGTTATGATCTGTGCCCCCTCATTTTATTTCTGGTCTATTCTCCCTATATTCTTCCCATTGCTCATTCTGTTCGTACGTTTCTTGCTTTTCCTGGAAGTTACAAAAGTGGCCACCTTTGCTAGCCACTCCCCCTGCTGGAATTCTGTTTACCAGATATCTACTTGCCTAGCTGCCTGCAGGTGTCTTTGTTCAAGCTCCCTCCCCCCTTCTCTATGAGGTCTGTTCTTACTACTCTATTTAATAGTGCAAATTGCACAAAACCTTCAGGCAATACAACCGCCTTTATCCTGTTCTACATTTTTCCGTATTGTGTTTATGATTTCCACCTCTCCTTCCTGGAATATAGACACTTAGAGACCAGGGGCCTTTACATCTTGTGCATTGATTTCTCAGGAAATAAGAACAGCATCTGGCAGACTAGCACACAGTAAGCAGTGATATATATTTGCACATAAATTTTGTGTATATAAATAAATGAATGACCAAATTACTCTAGATTTCTTATATGACTTTTGTGTTTCATAAGCATACATGAGCATGTATTAGCATGAGCACACACAGTCATTTTTTTAAAGGAAAAAAAAGAAATCTAAATCATTTTGTATGTTTGTTTATAAAAAAAGAGAAACGTGGTTGAATTTTAGGACCATGAAACAAAACATCTACAGTCTTAGTTTGTTCTGGTTTGTTGGTGTGTGACTGTAATTTTGTGGTTTTAATTGCACTTGATGAATTGAAATCCAAGTTTTCACTAGGCTGCTTCTAAGATTCCTTCCCAGTGATGGTGGAGCATCATCAAGGTAAAAATTACCTCTGCCTGATGCTCTTTTTACATCTAATATTCACGTACTTTATCCTTTATACTCTTACATGTTCAGCTATTTACAAACCAAGATATGTGTGTGTGTGCATGTATATGAGCACATATATGCAAACTATGTGTCTGTTTGTTACTGAGTTGACTTACAGCAGATCAGAATATGTAAGTTCCTGGAGTATGTCATTTCAAGTGTAAATTATGCATAGGAACATACATATATACTCATGCACACCCAGATAAAGAGAGCAATGGTGAGAGAGGGAAAGGGAGAGACAGAAAATTTAGATGATGTTTATGAAATATAAGAATTATAACCATTTATATGAATATAAGTATTTTCTGTTTACAAATATTTAATACAATATTTAACCCTTTATTTTGTTGTCACACAAAGAATTTATGATACACCAAGAAAACAAGAGAAATAGTAAATAAACTACTGACTATATTTAGTAAACAACATTATATTAACATAAAACAACAACAATGAAAGTGAACTTTTAGCTTAAATTGCAAACTTACATAAAAGGCTAAAATATGTATTTTATGAAATGTCTATTATCTTTTGGTAAATGCCCTTTTATCTGGCTGTCCTAGTCCATTTGGGGTGCTATAAAAAAAATACCATAAACTGGGTATTTATTTCTAATAGTTTTAGAGGCTAGGAAGTCCAATATCAAGGAACTGGCAGATTCTGTCCGGTGAAGGCTGTGCTTCCTGATTCATAGGCCTTGGTCTTCTTGCTGTCCTCACGCAGTGGAAGGGGTGAGAGGGCTCTCTGTGGTCTCTCTTATCAGGGTACTAATCCCATTCATAAGGGTTCCACCCTCATGACCTAATCACCTGCCAAAGGCACCACCTCCCAATACCATCACATAGAGGGTTAGGATTTCAACGTATGAATTTTGAAGGACACAATAGCACTGCCTTTAATGGAAGGTTTTGTTACTGTTGTTTCAATATTGATAAAATTAACTGTTGGATCAGTGTATTAGTTAGGCTTCAGTCACGGAAACAAAATTTTATGAGAACAAGGGATTAATTTTTAGAATGAATTTACACGACTGAGGATGAGCTGGGGAAGTGAAAGTTTAGAAAGGGGAGGCTAAAGTCAGAAGAAGCTGCTACCCATTCTGCCTGAAGCTCTGGCGGAGGTGAACCAGTCAGAGCTGACAAGGAAAACTGAATGCAAGCATGTAGGGCCACTGAGGCAGCGGGTCATGACAAGATACTCAAGCAAAGGTCTGCAAGAAGCTGCTGCCTCAGCTGAGCAACTGCATCTATGGATCTTCAGCCAAGAAAATAAGGCTGGGTGGCAAGGCCCTCTCGGCTGCTTGTGGAGTCAGGAGCACACACGCGTTCAAACACGGGCTGAGCCCTATTGAGGTGGCCACGACAGCAAGGTGGCTCTTCATTCTGAGGGTGGGCTGCACCCAGCACTCAGGGACCGCTTTGCTTGGCCACAATCCCAGGTCTCCAGCGTCACAACTAGCTGCATTTTCATCCTTTTTCCATTCTTGATAAGCATAAAAAGGATGGTTTAAGTCTCTATGAAAGAAATCTACTTATTTCTAACCCTCTGCCTATCTGAACACTGCAGGCATATCCTATGTCAGCAAAATCTCTTCTCCAGGATCACATTCAGGTCTGAGCCTGCCTCTCCTACATGGGCTGCTCAGCACTGACCCCACTGCCTTCTCTTTGTTCCATGTTTCTTTGGTGGACAGGTCAGTTTCTTTTTGGTTGTATTGTAATTTCTAACCAAAGCTATGAGTCTAGTGTACCTCAAGGTCATCCTATAAGCACCTGAAATATTCTTTCACTGCTCAGTTTTTAGTCAAACATGAAAATAGTACATACTGTACCTATTTTAAAAAGTGTTAATTTTTCCTTTCCTGCCCCATTTCTACCTGGAAACAAGAGAAATGCTAGCTTTAGAATGTTTTTTGAAGCTATGCATTGATGCTGCTTTTTGCTTGGTTTGGGGTGTCTTAGTGTGTCCCTGGGAGCGCCCCTCATGGGGAGACAAGGGAAAAGTAGAGAATAGGCGACCTCCTCCCATTCTCGCAACAAGCCACCTCCAGACTGCTTTGAAATAGCATCCCAGCTCATTTAGACCTTGTAGAGATGTTACTTTGAACTGCCTTTCCTACAGCCCTCCTGGGGTGGCGCCCGCAAGCCCTGTGTTGCCCTGCTGCACCACTTGCATTCTAAGTCCTGGATCGTTTTAAGAATTACTTCACAGATGCAGTGTTAGTTTTCTGGGGCTGCAAAGTACCACAAACAGGAGGCTTAACAACAATAGGAATGCACTTCTGGAGGCCAGAAGTCCAGGATCTAGGTGTAGGCAGGCTGTGCTCCTCCTGGAGACTCTAGGAGAGGATCATTCCTGCCACTTATAGCTGCTGGTACCTCCAGGTATCCCTGAGCTTGTGGCCACATCACCCCAGTCTCTGCCTCCATTGTCATGTGGCCATCTTCCTGTGTTTCTGTGTTTGACATCTCCCTCTCCTTTCTCTTATAAGGATCCATACTAATCCAAGGTCATCTCATCTTGAGATCCTTACCTTGATGACATCTACAAAGACCCCATTTCCAGGTAAGGTCACATTCTGAGGTTCCCAGTGAGCATGAATTTTGGGTCACCTAGGGATGCCCAGCCTTGTGGTAGCTGACCCATTCCTAAAAGACATGGAAAGTAGCACTTATAGAAAGTAACGTTCATAAGGGTCTTTCAATTCTTTTCTTTTTTTCAATTTGGTAAATTATATTCCTAGTCAAAAAAAATAAGGCTAGGTGGGTCTGAGTCTGCTGTGGATCAGTGTGGCCAGCCTTCAGGAATGAGAACTAATAGAAGATGATAGCAGAGTGAGGACCCGCTGAGACCACTTGTCCACCTCTGGGACTGTCCATCAAATGTTTGCCCCCAGTGGTGTTTGAGAATATTGGTTGCTCCTTTACTTCTGTCTTTCAGATTATGTCAGTGTTCCTCAGCAACCATCTGGAAACATATTCCATATTTCATATTCATGAAACATGTTCCCAGCTTCACCAAGCTGATAGGGCACGGTGCAGCAGGATTCCTCATCACCTTGGCATCCAAACACATCTCTTTATAAACCATGTTTAACTTCCACAAAAAGGAAACAGCAAAATTAGGTTTCCACCGAACACGATAATCCTTTAGTTGCACATCTAAGTGCAATTTCTATGACAATTATATTTAATGTTTAATAGCTTATATTTAATCAGCCTGTTTTTCCACTGTGGTCTAGTATACATTAAACAATAATGAAAAGCAATATGTAGTAAATGTTCAACACTACAGTTTGTCCAGAATGTACATGAAAGATGTGATCTTTCACTTCTCTCTTCATAATAATGAACTATTTTTACATGACTAAAATGTCAACAACCTAGTGGTATTCTCACATTCTTCTATAATACAAAATATTTATCTGACATATGAAAGCATTCTGAAAGGCCTGATAATATCCTTGAAATTCTGAAATTGTATTCTCATGGATTTGGGTTTATTATATGAATCTGATGTCCCAAGACCATATTCTTTTTTCATTTCACTCTTTTACTTAGTAAATATTTGTTTAGCTATCTGCTGTATGCCAGACCCTGTTCTAAGTACTGTGTATATAGCAGTGAAAACAACAAAGTCCCTGTCTACATGGGACTTTATATATTATTCTTCTTCAGCCTCTAATCCATATATATCCCATTAAATGATAACTCCATTGGAGCTGAAGTTCAGATAAGGAATTTAAGAATATTAGTGTAGTAGTTCTGGCTTTGTCACAATCTTGAAGTTCCTACAGAAACAGTGTGAATAGTGATAGTGTACATGTGGAGGTAACTTCATCAGTTACATGGTTACCCTTATTTTCCAGAACTCCCTACAGTAGAATTATGGCAAAAAAAAACCAAAAGTTTTTTTGTAACCCAATAAAACAAGTTTCTTTTACTATGTCTTTGAGTAATCTCCTAAACCAAAAATAAATTCCCACAATTGTTTTTTTGTGTGTGTGTGTGTGTGGTGCACGGGCCTCTCACTGTTGTGGCCTCTCCCGTTGCGGAGCACAGGCTCCGGATGCGCAGGCTCAGCGGCCATGGCTCATGGGCCCAGCTGCTCCGCGGCATGTGGGATCTTCCCGGACCGGGGCACGAACCCGTGTCCCCTGCATCGGCAGGTGGACTCTCAACCACTGCGCCACCAGGGAAGCCCCACAATTTTTTTTTTTTTTTTTTTTTTAGTTCACATAGCTGTCTTTTAAAAAAAAACATTTTAAATTGATATATAATTGAAATATAACATTGTATTAGTTTTATGTGTACAACATGGTTTGATATATGTATATATTGTGAAATTATTACCACAATAAGTTTAGCTAACATCCATCACCACACATAATTACAAATTCTCTTTTCTTTGTGATGAGAACTTTTAAGATCTACTCTCTCAGCAACTTTTAAATATACACTCCAGCATTGTTAACTATAGTCACCATGCTGTAAATTACATTCCATAACATTTATCTTATAACTTGAGGTTTGTACCTTTTGACGACCTTCCCCTATTCCCCTACCCTTCACTTTCTACTCTCTGCCTTTGGCAACCACCAATCTGTTCTGTTTCTATGAGTTTGATTTATTTTAGATACCACACATAGGTGGTATTTGACGTTTTCCTCCAAAAGAGTTGTACATTTTTACAGAGGACTCAGATTCTTGCAGAAGAAATCTTCAAAATCCATTCTCATTGCAGTATTTTGCTAAATAGAAATGCAAATTTTATAACAAGATTGTGCAGCTCTCTATTTTATGAAGACATTCAATGCTTTTCGTTTGCTGAAACTCTAAGCTTATATTTCATAGTGACTTTCTATCCTCCCTCCCTGCTTTCCTTCTTTCTTCTAGATTTTTCTATAAAATACAGTATTCTAAGCCTTTCAGAATTGGGATTCATTTTTCCTAAAAAATTTTCTTACTCTCATAACACTATTATCCTAGTTAAATTTGGGTCCTTAAGACATCTCTCCACACAGTCTTTCAAGGAGTGTGGTACCTTAATCTCTTATTTAAGTGCCCATCTAATTTAAAAATTTTCCGTGAAAGCATTTGATCCCATTTATCTCCACTCTTTCAACATACTTCTTATTTGTAATCTATTGTAAAGTTTTACTAACATAATAATACACTGTTTTAATTTTTCTTATATAGCCAGTCATTATTTATTGAGCACCTACTATTTTCCAGTCACTGATTCTACACTGTAAATAAAATGATGAACAAAATGGACATATTCCATCTGCCATAACTTCCTTCTATGCCCTAGTTTATGTTGAATACCTCATTCTTTGTAAAAGTACTATATAAAATATTATCATTTAGTATTCTTGCTAGTAAAATCTGATAGTGTATAGTTAAAAATGATTGCAGTTTCTTACAACATCCCTAAAATATCAATAATAAAATTAATTGGCTTCCAGGATATTTAATCTAATGAGTGTGTGATTTCTACAAAATAAGTGTAACCTCCTTTATTCGGGGCCATGTTGAACTTTTTGTTAACTTTGTATTGAAAGGGAATAAGATTTGAAAAGGGAGTTTTTAAACTATACCTGCTTTAAAATTGCGGTGAAAGAGTACTTTGTTTTTATGTTAAATATTCTCATTGCAATTAACATATTTAATTACTACATACCTAGGAGAGCTCTTCTTGGAAACATTTTTGTTAGTGTCGAGGTCAAATTAATTAAGCACTTGAATTTTCTCTGTAAATATGCTGTCATTTTTGTTGTCTTCCCTGTAATTATTATAAATCATTCAATTATTTTATGTTCCCATTGTGCTCTGAAAATGCCACTCTGGCTTTCAAACATAGAGGACCTGAAAAAAAAGCCGTTTATTTCTCTTTCCTGCTTCCCTAACTGGCTTAGTAGAAATGGTACTAATGTTGACCACTCACCTATTCCAAAACATAAGCTTTAACAAATGAATAAAGAATTTTACAATTAAAAATGCAGTAGATGCATCAAAAATACTTTGTGTTCAGTAGTTGAAGGTCAAGTATTATTAACTAAAGCATCTGATAGTCATGCTGTCCAGCACATCTCATGGGGAAACGGTGAGTGCAGAATTCATAGAGGGTCACGTCCTTTGGTTCAAAACAAAATTAAAAGAGGATGGTTGTGTGTCTTATATGGAGTAGCTGGGTTTAGTGAAATTTTATTTCCTCATGGCTTTACTTGATTTATGAAAATAACCGTGCATTACAGCATTGACTACTTACTTGGTTAATGAAACAGCGATTTTCACAAAAGTGACAATGGAATTTTAGTATGCCATAACACATCTCGATTTAATAAAATGACAATTGAAAATTATACATTATGGGGACTTCCCTGGTGGTCCAGTGGTTAAGAATCTGTGCTTCCACTGCAGGGGGCAAGGGTTCAATCCCTGGTTGGGGAACTAAGATCCCACATGCCACGCAGTCTGGCCAAAAACAAACAAACAAACAAACAAAATTATACATTAAGACTATAAAAATAAACTACTTGGCAATTATATATTCAGGAAGGAATAAATTATTCCCACAGAGAGTATTTCAAATAAAAGTTTTGAATAAATTAAATCAGGCACACTGTGATCTACTGTTCTTGTGCTTTCTGAAATAGTTCCATATATGTACCAACTGGGACTTGCAAGTTCTCAATAAAGTAAAAATATTTTATTATGCAATTTGTAACAAAGTGTTTGATGATCACTTCTTTGACAATAAGAGGGTTTGTCTCTGTTAATAGTAGTACGACTTTCACAACACCAATGTTCTATGCTAATGTAGATACAAAAAAACACTCTAATGTTATGGAATCCTTGGTATTTCAGATCCATCCATATTACTCATCTGTCATAATATTGCTGTATAAGAGACCATCCATAACAAGTATTTATTCTCATGCTCATATGTCTATTCGCTTTAATTTGGTTGACCAAGGCTGGCGTTGGCTGGACAACTCTGTTTCAGGTTCCGGTTAGCTAGGTTTAGGTCAAATGTAAATATAAATATATTCATCCTGGTGACCTGTAAGTGATGCAAAAACTTGTGAGATATTGTGAATTATGTGAGATAATTTTTATAACATGTCAAACAGTTCTGGGTTTACCTAACTCTGAAAATATTAGCTAAGACTGCAGATAGCTAACTAACTCCCCCCAAAGTCTTCCAGCTAATAAAAAATTAGAAACAGAATTTAAGTCTACTTATGTCTGAATGAAACATCTGTGCTTTTCCTCACCATAGTGTGCCTCCCTCTTTTCCAATAACTCATCGATTATTAGAATTCCTTTTACAGCAAGTGCACTATGAAATTGACCAAACTTCCTTTGATTCCTTCAATAATGGGAACCAGATTCTTCTTGAGAGTGCCGCTTTGACCTTCCAAAGAGTTGAAAATGGTCTTCATCTGGTTTCTTTTGGATAATCCTTGTTTGAGCCCTAGGAAAATATAGAAAAATAACATTTTTCCCATAAGAATATTTAGATAATCGATAAAACATTTGTTAAATCAATGAAAACACCAATGGGGGAAAGTGGCGGGGGTCAGGTGGGGGTGGTGGGATGAATTGGGAGATTGGGATTGACGTCTATACACTAATATGTATAAAATGGATAACTAATAACCTGCTGTATAAAAAAATAAATAAAATTAAAAAAAAACCATATGGATGGCAAATAAGCACGTGAAAAGATGCTCCACATCATATGTCATCAGGGAAATTCAAGGTAAAACAGCAATGAGACACCACTTCACACCTATTAGCATGGCCAAAACCCAGAGCACTGACAGCACGAAAGGCTGGTGAGGATGTGGAGCAACAGGAACTCTCATTCATTGCTGGCAGGAACGCAGCCACTTCGGAAGACATTTTCATGCTTTCTTAAAAATCTAAGCATAGTTTTACCAGACGATCCAGCAATTACACTCCTTGGTATTTATCCAAAGGAAATGAAAACTTACGTTCACACAGAAACCTGCACAGAGATGTGTAGAGCAGCTTTATTCATAATTGCCAAACGGAAGCAACCAAAAGATGTTCTTCAGCGATGGATAAATAAACTATGGTACGTTCAGACAATGGAATATTATTCAAGGCCAAAAAGAAATGAGCTATCAAGTCATGAAAAAAATATGGAGAAAACTTAAATGCATATTACTAAGTCAAAGAAGCCAGTCTGAAGAGGATTTCAACTATAGGACATTCTGGAAAAGGCAAAACTATGGGGAAAGTAAAAAGATCAGTGGTGCCAGGGCCTGGGGAAGGGGAGGGAGGGATGAATACGGGGGATGGGTGCACAGAGGATTTTTAGGGCAGTGGAACTATCCTGTGTGATACTATTATGGTGGATTCATGTCATTTTACATTTCTCCAAACCCACAGAATGTACACTACCCAGAATGATGCTGATGTAAACTGTGGGCTTTAAGTAATTATGACATGCTGGCATAGGTTCATCATTTGTAACAAATGTTCACACTCTGAGGATGCTGATGCTGGGGCAAGCTGTGCATCTGGGCAGGGGGGGCAGAGGGCATATGGGAAATCTCTGTACCTTCCTCTCAGTTTTGCTGTGAACTTTAAACTGATCTAAAACTTTGTCTTAAAAAAAATGACAGTAGTGAAGGCAGAAATAAAACAATCAGTTAACAACAACAAAAAAGAAACATATATATACATGTAGACTACTACCAAATTCACCATTCCTAACTTTTTAATGAATGCCTCAAATAACATACTTTTCACTTATATCATTCTTAGGTCATATTGATCTGTATAAATTTACCTATATTTCTATGTACTTGGAGAAACCTTTGATTTTATAGGACAAAATGCAGTGAGAAACATGACTTTAATCCACTCAAGATATTATAATGCAGGTAATTTGCCCTCAGATCATATTTATCTGGTAACCATATTTATTTCTTTACCTACTACTCTTACTAGTTTCTAAATCACCACACCCTGTTATTACATTTAGTCATTAAGATTAGGTATTCAGTTTATTTCAGTTTATTGACTTATCTCTTACTAATTCATGTTAACCAGAAGAATGTATATAACCTTTAACTTGGGTATATTGATTAGCACTTAAGTAAGATAAGGTCAATGGCAGATCCCAGTTACATTCTAAAGAAATGCCTATCAGACTTTTCTTTAACCAAAAATCAGCATCATTTTGGTAAGGCCATTTATTTAGCTTGCAATTGTCTAATTTTTAAAATATGTTTGCCCAATATCTTTAAATTCTGTGCACTGATATATAACCTATAACCTATGGAGAATATTTATAGACAGTTCTTTGTTTGCAAATCCCCTGATCCATAAGCCTTGTAATATATATTTTTTTAAGCCTTGTAATATTTTTAGGGTATAGTTTTACACTTATTTATGCCCACTGTCAGTGAAATTGTTCTGTGTTTTCCGATCAAGTTGTTTGCCCTTTTCAGATGCTACAACTTCTTTTTTGTATCTGACTCCTACAGTAGAACCATATAATCCAGGTGTGGTTGACTCCCTCAGAATTTAGGGTTTACTGGGTTTTCTAAATGTGGAATTTCAGAACTCATACCTGTGCAATTTTACTTTTAAAATAATTTTTATTAAATACTGAGTAGATTAGAATGAATATTTGTAAACTATATGTTAAACACAGTAAATAAGGAGCCAAGGAATACCAGTGTAAAGAATAAAATTAGTATCATGAACTTTTAAGTTACTCTGGGCACCTTTTGCAGTTTTCTTCCCTCCTTCTTATTTTAAAGGCACTTGCGATCCAGAACTATGAGTTTTTCATTCTCTTGATTTCTTTATAGGCTTAACAAATGTCTATTACCTTAAACAGTATATTATTTTAGTTTTAAAGTGTTTTTTTAAAATTTATGTTAGTGATGGATGCTGTGTGTACTCTTTTGAAGAGTGTGGGTACAGCTCAGAAAGGCAGAACATTGTAAAGAACATGGATTCATTAGGAAGACTGCCTAGGTTTGACTTCTGGTTCCTTTCTTAGTAGCAAATTACTTAAAATTTCTGTGTCTCAATATCCTAGTTTGAAAAGTATGGAGAATTAATGAACCACTTCATAATGTTGAGAGGAGTGACTAAGTTATAATACTTAACAGGTATAGAATAATGGCTAGCACAGAATTAATATTGTACTATGTAAGAGATTTCCACTAGTTTGACTGTATTCCCTATACTGTACAACACATCCCTGTGACTTACTTATTATGTAACTGGAAGTTTGTACCTCCTAGTCTCCTTCCTCTATTTCACCCATCCTTCACTCTCCTCACCTCTGGCAACCATCAGTTTGTTCTCTGTATCTGTGAGTCTGTTTCTGTATTGATGTTTTGGTTCATTTCTTTTTTTAGATTCCACATGTAAGTGAAACATATAGTATTTGTTTTTCTTGCTCTAACTTGATTCATTTAGCAAAATACCTTCTAGGTCTATCCATGTTTTTGGAAATGGCAAGATATTCCTTTACATGGCTGAGTAATATTCCATTGTATATATTTATCACATCTTCTTTATCCATTTATCTATTGATAAACACTTAAGTTGCCTACATTGTCTTGGCTGTTGTAAATAATGCTGCATGAACATGGGGGTGCATATATCTTTTCAAATTAGTATTTTTGTTTTTTTCAGATAAATACCCAGAAGTGGAATTACTGGATTGAATGGTAGTTCTATGTTTAATTTTTTGAGGAACTGCCAAAATATTTTCCATAGTGACTGTACCAATTTATAATCCCATCAACAGTGTATGAGGGTCCCCTTTTCGCCACAGTCTCACCAACACTTGTTATTTGTGTTCTTTTTTTTTTTTTTTTTTTGCGGTACGTGGGCCTCTCACTGTTGTGGCCTCTCCCGTTGTGGAGCACAAGCTCCGGACACGCAGGCTCAACGGCCATGGCTCACGGGCCCAGTCGCTCCGCGGCATGTAGGATCTTCCTGGACCGGGGCACGAACCCGTGTCCCCTGCATCGGCAGGTGGACTCCCAACCACTGCGCCACCAGGGAAGCCCTTGTGTTCTTTTTGATAATAGCCATTCTGAAAGGGGTGAGGTGATATCTCATTGTAGTTTTGATTTGCATTTCCCTGATGATTAGTGATTTGAGCATCTTTTCATGTGTCTTTTGGCTATCTTAATGTCTTCTTTGGAAAAATGTCTATTTAGGTCTTCGCATTTTGTAATTGGATTGTTTGGTTTTCGTTTTTGTTTGTGATATTGAGTTGTGCGAGTTCTTTGTATATTTTTAATATTAACCCCTTATCAAACATATCATTTGCAAATATTTTCTCCCATTCAGTAGATTTTCTTTTAGTTTTGTTGAATGTTTCCTTTGTTATGCAAGAACATTTTAGTTTGACGTCCCATTTGTTCATTTTTGTTTTTGTTGCCCTTGTCTGAGGAGACATATCCAAATAAACATTGCTAGGACCAGTGTCAAAGAGCATACTGCCTTCTTTCTTCTAAGAGTTTTATGGTATCAGCTCTTTCATTTTTGTCTTTTTATTCATTTTGAGTTTATTTTTATATATGTTATAAGAAAGTAGTCTTTATTATTTATTTTATTTATTTTTTGCATGTAGATGTCCAGCTTTCCAACACCATCTAATGAAGAGATTGTCTTTTCTTCATTGTATATTCTTGCCTCTTGTCATAAATTAGTTGACCATATGTGTGTAGGTTTATTTCTGGGCTCTCTATTCTGTTCCATTGTTATATGTGTCTGTTTTTGTGCCAGTATAATACTGTTTTGATTATTATAACTTTGTAATGTAGTTTGAAATAAAAAGAGCTTAATATCTCCAGCTTTGTTCTTCTTTCTCAGTATTGCTTTGGCTATTTGGGGTCTTTTGTGGTTCCCTACAAATTTTAGGATTATTTGTTCCACTTCTGTGAAAAACTCCATGAATATTTTGATATGGCTTACCTTGATTCTGTAGATTGCTTTGGGTAGTATGGATATTTTAACAATTTTCTCTCTTCCAGTTCATGAGCATGATATACCTTTTTATTTATTTATGTCTTCTATGTCTTTTATCAATATCTTTATAGGTCTTTCACCTCCTTGATTAAATTTATTCCTAAGAAGTTTATTCCTTCTGTTGCATTTGTAAATGCAATTATTTTTGTAATTTCTCTTTCTAATAGCTTGTTATTAGTGTATAAAAATGCAACAGAGTCCTGTGTATTGATTTTGTATCCTGCAACATTATTGAATTCATTTACTAGTTCTTTTCATTTTTCGGTATATTCTTTAGGGTTTCCTATATATAGAAGATCTATTGTGTTCTTTAACCTTACTAGAATTTATTATTGTTATCATGCTATACAGTCAAGTATTGTTTAAATTAACCTCTGTATTTGCAAATTTTTTTGCTCATCATTCTTTCTTGTATGTCAAATATTGCACCTGGAAATATATCCTTGAGAGCTACATTTGAGAGAGTCTGAAAGTTTCACACACAGTTACTGTTTTCTTGAAAATGTCACTATTTTAACATCATGATTGAAAAAAAAAAATTGCTGGGTATACTATCATAAGTTGATGATTTTCTCTTAATCCATTGAAGATAATATTCCAGAATCTTCTAGTTTCCATTCCTGCTACGATTAGCCAGTTCTAATTACAATCCCTTTGAAAGGGGTTACTTTTTTCCTCTAGGAGTTATCATAATTGTCTCCATCTTCTGTGTTCTGAATTTATATCATTATGCAAATTTATTTGCATTGATTTTAATTCATTTCACTTGGGATTTATTTCACTTTGGGATATTTGGATTGGTAACTTTTATCATTTCTGAAGTAATTAAGATGCTACCTTTCAAATATTGCTTCTATCTATGTTTGCTCTCCAGTATTTTTGGAACTCCAGATTATTCAGTTGAACCACAATTTCCCATTTTAACTTTTTGTTTTACTGTGTAACATTACATATAATTGATTTAGCTATATGTTTTGTTTATTAAATTTTTACTTAATTATGTCTGGACTGCTATAAACAAACCCATTTGCTGTGAAGTTACATATATATGTGTATATATATGTTTAATATCTGAATGTCTTATTTATCCTTTGGTTTACTGTGTGTTTTTTGTTTCATCATTTATTTTTCCCTTTTTAAATTTATAAAACATTGGATATGTATTTTGTATTGTATTTGATAATTCTACATTTTTATGTCTCTGATTCATTTGTTTGTACTGGCTCATAGTCATGGTGGTTTGTTTCCTCGTAGGGTGTGTGTGCGTATGTGTGTGTGTGTGATATTTTATCTATGGTATCATATACCCTTCAATATTAAATGTAGGCATTTTCTGAGTCCTGCATTGGGTTACCTTTGCTCCACAGGGAATTTGCATGTCTTTCAGGTGCCTAATAGAACTCTCAGCCAAGTGGATTTTAAACAAATTCTCAATTTGTAGATTTTTGAACCACCCAGTTGATTATGGGCACAAACATATATAAAGGGTATATATCCACATACATATATACATATCCACTCAGCACCAATTCTCAAGACAGGATTTACTGCTGAGCCTGAACTGTTGGGTTGATTTCCAGTTCACTTTTATATGAAAGGTAATATTCTATTAGACTTACCATCTTAGGCAGGACCATTTTGTCCCCTGTCCCTTTAGCTCTGTGACCATGAAAACCAAACTCAAGTTCACCTGGTGACAGTACCAACAGTGTGTATTCCTGATTTGATTTTCTTCTTACATACAACTTAGTTCTTCACACTTGATTATTTTTTTTACTTTTTTCCAACTTACTAATTCATTTTTGAAAGATTTTAAATCAAAACTTTAAAAGTAATTTTTAATATTTGGGTTGGTCATGATCACTAGACTGCCAAACTGCTAGAAACAGATGATAAATAATTATCTTGAAACCAATCTCTTCTCTCAGTAAACACATATTATTTTCCTCCAGGTGACAAAGTATACAAATATGGTTACAGAAAGCAAATTACTAGCAATATGTTAGCTCTTTAAAGCAACCAATAGAGTCTATCTTCTAGACATATTTCAGAAACTATGTCAAGACACTTTAAAACCTCACTTAGCTATTGTTTGTGATCAAGTCTCTGATGGTGAAAGGAGATTATACTTACTTGGTCATGCCTGTTTGATCTCTCCCCAGCCATTAAAATCAGTGAAATGTTTAATTTTTATAAGTTAAAGTATGACATATTAGACAGCAGTCCTTATTTTAAATGTTTGCATATTTAAGCAGCCTTTATTTCAAAGGATGTTATGCTTGCTTCTCTTCATGCCACCATCCTGAGGAATAAGTAAATAGGCTACTAACATGGCCATCTTTTTCCAGCTTCAGCACTCTCTCCATCCACCACACACACACACACCCCCCCACACACACACACACACACACACACACACACACACACACACACACACACACACACACACACACACACACACGAGCTGTTCGAGACCTAGGGAAATTAAGCAGAGCTGTTTCTATAAAGAACTTTTCTTGGAGGGGAGACAAAAGGGTAGAGGAAAGCTGAGAATGAATGGAGAGCAGGATGCTAGGTTGGAGGGAAGCTTTGATATATTCACATTGTAATATACAATGTGAAGCAAATAGAACCATTTTTAGAAAAACTATGATAGAACAAAATCTTCCAGTAGAATAGAGCTGACCAGGACTCTGAGAAAAGGAGAGAGATGCCAGATCTGGACTTTGCAGTGGGTTTGAATGGCTGCCTTTACAGTATATTCTTAAAATCTCACTAGGACAGCGTGTCTAGTCTAATTGAAAATATAACTTTAAAAGGCACAAACTGCTGTTTGCCTGAGGTCTTTGATTCTGGTCCAGTTTTCTGATATTCAGAAGGCATTGTTGAATATATACTATGCTTTGCTGCAGTCTGATTTTTATGTTCTATTTTTAAGCACAACCCCCATACTACAGAATTCTTCCACTTTTCATTCTTCAATACCTTACCCTTTCCATGGTCCAGAAAATCTATTTCAGGGTTTACTTGGAACATGATTAGCAGCCTGCCTGCAATGAATTTGAGATGGACAGTTCTAAAATTTAAGAATACCAAATATGTTCTTTATGATTTCTTTTATACATGAGTTATGATATAAGGCAATACAGTTTTACATATTTTAAGATAATGGCTAATAAATTATATTTATAAGGAACTTGTTAAGCATAAGGCATGGTAGTTTCTTCTCAGGTGATTGTAAGTTTATTAAGATGACATGACTTAAAGGTATATATAAAACATTACACAGGGACTTCTGGTAAATGTTATTAGAATTAAAATAAATTTTTACTACTGAATAGAATTCGGGAACATACAGACTTTTCTGAAACAAATAAATATAAATAAGTATAAATAGTAATGTTAACGTGAATTTGAATGTATGAAGACTGTTTGAAACACATCGCATTAATTTAGCACTTAGCATTATTGGCTTTTTAATAAATTTTTCAGGAACAAATGTATAGGCATTTCTCTAAAATGATTAAATCCTTAAAATTAAGGATTAACACCTAGCACAAGTTTATATGTATGTATTTGTTTAAATTCAAATACATAATGTATTACAATTTATATTTGCTTAAAATAGGGTTGTAATTTTTGTACTCATGTTTGTACTCATGTAATACGGTGTATTATTTTAATAATTACAAAATATCATAACTATGTAAAAGAAAAAGGATGTTTACTACTTAAAATTAAAGTTTTTTCAGATTATTCACAGGCATCACAGAATTCGCAGAAGTATTTGGTGAAATTTCGACCAACTCGTATCACTTATTTTTCTTTTATTATTCTTATTCCCTTGGTGGATGTTAGCCCAGGCTTAAAAGTTTTCTACCAATGCATGGGTTTAACAAACTTTAATGGTTTACATGAAATTTATGGTGCTATCCATGTCCTGTAACACAGTGATCATTAACATTAAGGTAACACTTAATAAGCTATATATCATGTAGTCCTACCAACACCATAAGTAGGTCCGGAATTAATATTATCAAATGTGTGCATGAATAAATTGACTGGACACATTTGAAAAAAAATGAGAGGTTTGTTCTAAACTCCAAAATATTTGTTGTCTAATGTGTTATTTTGTAATTTTACATATGAACTTTTTGATTATTATTTTATGACTACAGATATTACCTCCCTGCAGTAATGCCTTGGAATTCTTAAAGAAATCAAGCACTTTAATTTTTGCAGCCCCTGTATATTAGTCAAATAATTATTGGCTGGAATAGAACTAAGGATTGATGTTGAAATTATGACACACAGGTTTTATACTCTTCCTTCTGAGGGACATTGAAAGTCAGGTTTGAATTTAGATTTTTGACTAGAGTAAAAGATGAACAAGCTAAATAATCAAATCAATATACCTCATTATAGAAATTAAATGTTACATATAAAACTGTAATCAAAATGTCAACTGACAAATATTTGCAATCTGTTATTTGTAATTAACAAATATTTTAATTTTTCATGTAATTGAAATATTTGTGAGTCAAATAATTGAAATGTTTAGTTTGAGAATATAGGTGAGATGAAGTTGAAGGAAACATTTGGTCTTTCAAACTTAATTATATCATTTTATTTTCAAAGATTGTAAGTAGCAAATAAGAAGGCTTATTATGTCTAATAGTAGTGGGTTTCTAATGTGAATAAAATAAGTTTGGAGGGCTTCCCTGGTGGCACAGTGGTTGAGAGTCCGCCTGCCGATGCAGGGGACACGGGTTCGTGCCCCGGTCCAGGAAGATCCCACATGCCGCGGAGCTGCTGGGCCCATGAGCCATGGCCGCTGAGCCTGCGCGTCCGGAGCCTGTGCTCCGCAATGAGAGAGGCCACAACAGTGAGAGGCCCGCGTACTGCAAAAAAAAATAAAAATAAAAAAATAAATAATAATAAGTTTGGAAACCTTAGCAGAAATACTATAACCAGGAGCAGCATTTTCTTTGTGTAGAGCCCAACCTGGGGAGAGGCTCTTGGGAAGCAGGGGAAGATCAATTTAGATGTGAGTTAGGTAAGTTTAGTTTGAAAAGAGAACTGTTCTTCTGAGTTGGAATATTGAGCAGGCAGAAGAAAATTAATTATTAAAATCTGTTATGAGAAGTTTCTCCTCAGAGGAATCATTAATCATGTCTGTTTCTTTCCTATTTATGGAGCAGATACTTGGAGATATGCCTGACCTTTATGTTAGTTTGCAGTTGTAAGAGAAAGCCCTCTACCCAGTTATCAGTGGGTTGACGAGATGGACGTTTACCTCCCATTGACTCTAAATGTGGGTTGGGGAGGGGCCAGATGCATCCATTTAGGGACTCAGGCTGAGGAAGCCTCTGTAGTTGCTGTTTGAACTAAAATTGTATCGCTTTATTGTCTTGGGCTACATCCAATCAATGCTTAAAATGTATGAGAAATTAGTATGTTAATTTACCTATTGTGCATGGAAGCAAGTAAATGGTTTTACTTAATAGTAGCTAGATTGGCTTACTTGTCCAAGAAAAGTAGATGCTTTGCTCTCTGGTTCATGTCAAAAGTGACATATTGATCTCTCTTGGACTATTAGCTAAAATATTCCTGTTTGCCTTTTCAGTCTCACTGACTAGGCAAGCTCTCTGCAATTAGGAAAATCTAGCTCTTAGAAAGATTTCAAAAAGGAATTCTGCAGTCCAGGAAGAGGTAGACTTACAAGTTGTATGGACAGGCCCTTGGTTTGAATCTTGCCAGGATGACTTCCTCAGGAGAGCTGACTTACTTCCCTAGGGCTTGATTTCTTCTTCTGTGACTTGGGATAATAACAGAACCACCTATCACAAAGCAGCAACATTCAATTTCATTCAAGTTTCTCAACTTAAGCAAGGTTTAAAATAAGAAAGTAACTCTCAAGTAATGTCAGCAAAGAAGGAAAATGAAGTTTAGTTGTGGAAGCATGGTACTGAAGAAGATGATAATTTTATTCTATAGGAAAGACTTCTGGTAAAATCGGATTAAAACCACTGAATTCATAATAATGACATTAGCGTTCTCCTTCCTGTTGTAACCTCTGGCCACGTAGGACTTTTTTCAAGTGCTTTAACCCCTTCTGTAATCTGCATATCTTTTTTTTTTTTTCCCCCCCACACCTGGAACATAGTTTCTTTCTCCCCTAATACTATACCCACCTAATTTCTTCTTGCTCTTTGGTGGTCTGAGTTATTTAGGATTTCCCCTCAGAGGTTCTCTCTCCAGTAGGATGTCACCATATATTCTGTTCTTATAGGTCTCTGGATTTTCTCTCTTATAATCTTCATCATTTCTAATTGTAATTACTTGTTGAAATTTTTATCTCCTCTCTGTATTATAATTTACATAAAGGGAAAGATTCCATCAGTCATGTTCATGGTTGCATCTCTAGTTTCCATGCTGAAATGTCTCACATAATTGACATTCAGATATAGGAAAGTGGCAAAAGGAAGAATGATCTATTTAACTTCTATATTACTAATCCTCTCAAATTTCACCATTGATTAAGAGGTTGCCTTCCGTGCAACCAGCTTCACTCGTAAAGAGTTATGTGTTGGTCCCTCTGGCTGGAGCAGAACTTGAATGTGATCTAATATTTCAGGATCTAATGCCAACACTTTTCTACTTGGCTTTCATTTTCTCCTCCCTAAGCAAAAGTCAGACCCTCTCCTCCATGGCAGAAACACTAGGTGTGCAGTTAGTATTTTCTGGCATTTTGACACTTCTGATATTTTATTTCTGTGTCCCTTTTTTCTCTCCAGAATTACTGGGCAAAAAATCATGTATAATTTGTAGGAGTTTAATATTATTTCTCTTTAGACAAAAAACTGACTTCAATATCAATACCACTTTTTTATACATAAAATTTGTTTATATACTTAAATGATCTACTAATCATTGTGAGCAGTATGTTTTTAAATAAGACATAACAAATTAAGCACTACATCTTTGTAGTTACACCAGACGAAAAAAATGTGAGGAGAGTTTTTGGCTTTAAAACACAGCAATAACCACAATACACCAAAATTTTTCTGGAAAAATTGTGCTTAGCTATGAATAAAATTAAATGAACTTTAGAATTAAAAAAAAATTTTGCAGCTCGTAGTTCCCTTAAGTTATTCTTTGAGAATAGCTTGATTTTATATTTATTGAGATAAGGAATTATTTGCTAAATAAGGGATTCAATTAATTAATGGTATTTATGAATTGTCCTACAAATATCATAGCAGAGATATTGATAATCCTATGAATCTTTCTGTAATTTTCTTATATTCCTAAGTGATTGAACTAGCAAGCATTGAATTCTTAGTAACTATTTGTCTGTTTAACATGTAGTTATAAAAATTTCATTTTAGATTTAAATTGTCTTGGTGAGACAGGCAAGGCATTTTAATGTGTGACTAAAACATATGCTTATTCTCGGCACTCCATCTTGACTGATGGGGTAATCTCTGGGTAGATCCCCATCTGGTACTCTTTGTGGGCCAAGCATTTATAATACTTAATGTACTTAGATTATATAAGGAAATAAAATGTCTTCATTCCCAGACATACTTTATTTTTGGTGGACAAATCAACAAACACTCAAGCATTACTTAATGTCTCCGCAAACAGCTTAATGTGGAAAACTGAGCTTTCGTCAGACATAGATAAAATGCGGGAGCACGGGATTCTGACATTGTATTATTGTCTACTGCTCCTTAACAGTGTTACTGCAGAATTAGAGGCTTAAAACAACACACACTTGTCGTCTCACAGTTTTTGTGGGTCAGGAGCTAGGGCAAGGCTTAGCAGTGTCCTCAGTTCTGGGGTCTAATAAAACTTCAGTCCAGGTTGGGGTTGGGTCTTATCTGAGGCTCAGCTGGGGAAGGATCAAATTCAATGCTCCCATGTTTGTTAGCAGCATTCAATTTTTTGAGGGTTCTTTGAGTTAGAGACTCAGTTTCTTGCAATTGAGCAGTTGACTAGAGTCTGCTCTCAGCTCCTTGCCATGTGGGTCATCCCAGCATGGCTTTTGTTTCCTAAAAGCCCATGTGGGAGAACAAATCTCCTTAGAAAGATGGGTTACGATCTTATGTAATGTTATCACAGAAATGGCATCCCATTGCCTTTGTTGTATTCTATTGGTTAAAAGGAAGTCCCAGGTCCTGCCCTCTTCAGAGAGGAGATCACCAAAGGTGTGAAAACCAGGATGCAGGGACCACGGGAACCACCTTGGTGTTTTTTCTACCACAGAGATAAAGAGGTATATTTTCATGGTGGTAAACATAGGAAGAAGAACAACTCTTTACAGCATAGGTTCTAAAAGTTGTAGGGTGTTTCGAGACAAAATGCTTATTATTAAAATTTAATATTCTTGCAACTCTTTCACTTTACCTTCTGGCCATAATTAAAACTTGGAATCGGTCTATGTTACTAACCCTAACCCTCATCGTTTTTCAATCTCCTCAGCTACACACATTCAGCAACTCTCAGCTGTCATCTTTGCTCTATTTCATTCAAGTCCCTTTCAGTACAAATTGTTTTTGACTTAACTTACTACTACATTCTCTTTGAAACAACAACATCTAAATTTTATTTGACTGTAAACTTTATTCCAGTTTTTTTTTTTTTCCTCCTCAAATCCCTCTGAGCCTGTGCTTCACCTTTATTAAGACTTCTGGTTATTTGAATCCTCTTCACTATACTTTTCCCACATTCCCAAACATGAGGCTTTAGTTGGAGTACAGAATCTCACTGTGGACCTCACTACTTTCCTTGCCAAAATCAGACCCTATCACCCACTGGCTGGGCAAGCTTCAGGGTATACGATTTGTGTAGTTACATAGGACTTCCC
The DNA here is from genome assembly GCF_000442215.2 of Lipotes vexillifer. NCBI lineage: Eukaryota > Metazoa > Chordata > Mammalia > Artiodactyla > Lipotidae > Lipotes > Lipotes vexillifer. Next base: position 2,753,374 of record NW_006780882.1, on the reverse strand, counting down.
TTTAACAAGGGCCCTACACTTGGTTTAATGCTCTGCTGTCCCATTTCATGATTCTTAATAATGTTGTCTTTGAATCTGATTTTTTTTTTGCGGGCCTCTCGCTGCTGTGGCCTCTCCCTTTGCGGAGCACAGGCTCTGGATGCGTAGGCTCAGTGGCCATGGCTCACGGGCCCAGCCGCTCCACGGCATGTGGGATCCTCCCAGACCGCGGCACGAACCCGTGTCCCCTGCATCGGCAGGTGGACTCGCAACCACTGCGCCACCAGGGAAGCCCCTGAATCTGATTTTTATAAGTGGTATCCAGTGGCACAGTGGAGCATGTGCATTAGCAGAGGAGTTGCACTTGGTGTTAGTACATGCACATGTAGGGTCAGGTTCAATGACCAAGTGTGATGCCCTTCTCTTCACAAAACTTAGGTTTCCATATAATCCCTATAGTACTTTCTAACAGCACCTAACAATGTGCAATTTACAGAATATGTCATATTTTCATGCTTTCATAAATATATGGACCACATTCCATAGAAAATTAAGTCCTTTCTTATCCTGGCTGGAAGCTGAGTTTGTCCTCCTTAAAAATCCAGCCCAACAAAAATGGTGGCTTGGGATGGATACTTTCCATTTGCTTCTTGAGAGCCACTTTCAACTCTTCTCTGTCACCCCTTTGTTTTCCAGAAAACTGACCTCTATGGATCACTCCAATTATCTTCTCTTGTCTCTTATCTTCTCATTGAGTGTGACCAGGGAGAGCCCTGACAACAGATCAGCAATCTTCCTTTCTGTGATGACTTCTGTAGAAGTCACTGGTCTGATTCAAGGGGCCACTACAAAATTCCCCCCTTCTAGTGTTTCTTAACTTCTCTCTCTCTTCTCATTATGTTCAGCCTGTGACAGTCCTGCCCCAGGATCCTGTACTACCTAATGTGATAACTCAATACTACACCTTGGTAAAATAGCTCCCTTTAAAGTAAACATTCCTCAAGCAATTTGCAAAAAAACCCCAAAAAACTCCAGTAAAAGCATTTACTTGTTTTTTAAGGCCATGCCTGACATTAATCATCCCTGTCAGGTAAGAGTAATCACTTCCGTCTTTGTTTCAGTGGAGTTCTTTACACAGGCCTCTGTTTGATCATTGAGCAAATCATTGCAACACACCAGGTAACAGTAGTGGTGTGGCTATCAATTCCATAGCTCAAAATGAAACTCCTGCATTGATTCTGATCTAATCTGGTCAGAATCCTATGTTGTCCCTTTCTGTTCGCAATACCCATATTGGCTGCCTGTGACCCATGACATAGTTTTATGAGGATTTACTAGTAGTAGTGGCTAGTGAGTGGAAGATTGAGTGCTGTGAAATCTCAAGACCATTCCCCTCTGCTCTTCTATCCTCTATATCTAAAGCATCTCTTCCTCTCTTCTAGTTTTTGTACTTGATCACCCTCCAAATAGACCTGCCACTTCTCTTTATAATGGCTCTCATCTTCTTTTTTCCCCTTCTCTCAATTCTAGAAGGTAAACGCTGCTGTGTAAGAATGACTCCATCTCTCAATTAGGTGGAAGGAGCCTTTGAATTTTTGTTTCTGCTTTAGTGTTCACTGCGAGAATAAAAATGTCGCTTGGACTATAACAGTTAAAAGAAAAAAAAAAAGAAGAAGACGGGAGAAATACAGAACAAGCAGTCATGTTAATAACTGTTTAATGCAACCCTGACAGATTTCTACAGTTTTCACCTTAGCCCTGAAGTTGCCTGATATCTAGGACTGAGTCTTATGTATCTATGCATACCTAGGAATTAGCACACTGTGTTGACCTTTGGGTGTGCTTAATAAATCTTTGCTGCGTAAAAGATACTAAAAATTATATCAGAAATATATATCTCATCACAAAAATCCAGAGCTTGTCCTAAAAGCTATTATTTCCCTTTGTGTTTCAGCATTTTGTCTGTTTATTGCTATCATTGAGTAAATGAAAGCTCATGATTGGGGAAATATAAACCTCATTTCATTCATCCTGGATATGGTCAAGTAAAGATACAGGAGAATAATATATATAGTGTTTTGAAATGTTTATTGTAAAGCATACTGGTGTTAATTCAGTCTTTTCAAAGTAAATGAGTTTTATAATACCAGAATAACATATAACAGTATAAAGTTTAAGGTAAGAGAATTATTGTGTGTTCTTGAATTGCCATATTTACTTTGATAAATTTTTCACAGAACATTTTAACATCTTATTGTTTAAACTAGTAGATATTTATTTGGTACTTTTACAGAAATATTTTTTTGTCACTACTCTGTTAAAAGACACTAAGTAATTAAAGCCTCTGAAACCATATTTTTTGTTTGTTAAAAAACCAACTTATATTTTCTCAAATGTCAGAATCAATCCTCCTCAAAGAACGAGATTTACCTTCTGCAGCTCTTAAGCAAGTTCTTCCTTGTAACATTTTCTTTTGATCAGATTAGAGCCATAGATTCTAAATTTTGGTCTGCTGAATGAATCACTATTATTTTTAGTTTCTTTTTCTTTTTAATATTAGTTATTTTTATCTACACCGTTCTGCCTATATCCAGCTCTGCTTAATGTTTTATTTAGGATGAGCACAAAATCCATGATTATGTATATTTCTAAAATATATATACACATTTATTTAAAATTATTCAAGGGATGTTATCTTATATACATATATCTCTTTCTAGAATATATCTTTTATAAAATCCCCTTTTTACATTTTTACATTGGATTGCATGGTTAGGCTTGACAAAGAATAAGCACAGAATTATTCCATATTCAGAAGTCAAGATATACTCGTGTCTGGGATCACATAACTGACTCTTGTAATAGAAAAAGATAAACTTGTAACAATCTCCTCAAAGAGTAACTGACAACTGTGGCATGACTTAATGAATAAAATAGTAAAATTTCCTAAATATATTTAAAAGGCTGTACTTCAGATTAAAATTACTAAAGTCTCAAAAATCAAATGCTGTAGCTGTAGGGTCCTCAGAATTTTTTTTAAAACGTATCTTTGCCGTCAGACGGATTCAAAGAATTTGTCCTACAGTATTGGTCTTTTATGATGTATTTCTCAGTGCAACTACTACAAAAGAATCAACAAAACGAATACATTATGTATTTGCCTCAGCCAGGAATTGAGTATTTTGTGAAGATTTAGTTTATGATATTTATAATAGACTAACTAAATTGCAGGCTGTTCTCTTTACTCCTATTTCCATTACATGGAATAATAAAATACATATATACTAACACAAGCCTCTTGCTTTAAAAGTAAGTCCATTAAAATCTCATTCAACTCTATTTTTTAATGGTCAACAAAGTAAGCTTTTTTTAAAACCTCTGAAAAAGGACCATAAGGATATCATTCACCTTTCTTATTCATCAAGCATGATTTGAATCCATTGTAGAATGTAATAAGGTAGTTTGTAAAGCAGACAGCTTAATCTCTAAAGTATCATTTACCTCTGCTTTAAATGACTTCATTGTGTTTACTAGACTATTCAGTATTGAATAGGGAAACACGTGGAGTAGATAGCATGAATGTAATTAATTCTTATAACATTCAAGTGAATTCTTCATGTGGATAATGTGGATTACCCCAAACAATTGTATGGAGTCTTTTATCTAGTTCAGTTATTTGAAATTGTGTTGTGTTTCCACACAGAAATAGGATCGTTTTCATCTATTATGGCTTAAATATTTTTATCAAGGAAGAAAGTCCCTCCATTAGTATTTCTTATATTGGAGGTTTATTTAACTGGATGTGATGTATGGGTTAATATTCTAAAATTACATAAACATTCATATGTGAAGGTATGCACTCAAAGGAATCTCTGAAATTTCAGAAAATAAAATAATATAAATGCCACCACATCATGCAAAGTTTATCACCCTTAAATTCTGATATAATGCCTTCCCATTATTTGTCCTATGTATATGTCTTTCAAGACTTACCTCAGTGTTTTACATGCCTTAAACAAACTTTAGTAAAGTAAACGTAATTGCCAAAAAGGATATAATAATATATAGTACATACACAATGATCACAAATTAATTAACCATGTACCAAAAACACATGTTAAAGACAGAAAATCAGCAATACCTTTTAAATTTTTGTCATGCCATTTCTCAGTTGCATTCTAGATTCTCTCCTTTGGATGTAGCTGTTATTCTGTTTTTAAAATAATCTCCTTTTGTGTTTATTTCATTCTTAAATTATATTGCAAACTTTGAATATATTTTTGTATAATTGGGATGATTCTGCTTATAATCTGATTGTGAGGTCAACCACACTGATGCATAAAGCTATAGCACATTCAATTTCATACTGTGTAGTGCATTATTATACAAATATTACCTCATTTATCTGCTGTTCTGTCAATTTATATTTGATATATTTCCTTCTGTTCTGTTAACATAATGCTATGAAACAGTGTATATGTGCAAAGATTCTCTAGGAGTGGAAATTGTTACTTCATGGATTTGCACATTTTAAAAAGTATAATATTAATACACTTTAATATTAAGTTATATTCCCAAGTTGTTAAAGCATTTTACATCCTCACCAGCAGTGTACAGCATTCCTACTGCTTCATATTCCTACCCATACTTAATAGCTTTAATTGCTTCTAGGCGACCTTTTGATATTTGTATTTATAAAAAACAAAAAACATAAGATAGAAGGAAACCACATTTTCTTTGCCACAGCTTAAATTTCAGTGGCTCATACAATAGTTTATGTGCAGTTTCACAAGTATGTAGTACTTAATCTTATTATATCTGTGACAGTTGTTTTCATGTGTCAGCTTGGTTAGGCTATAATATACAATTATTTAAACAACCATTAATCTAGTTGTTTCTGTGAAGGTATTTTGTGAATGTAGTTAACATCTATAATCAGTTGACTTTAAGTTAAAGAGAGTACACTTAATAATGTGTGTGGCCGTCATCTAATCAGTTGAAGGTCTTAACCACAAAAATAGGTTTCACAGAGAAGAAATTCTATCTCAAGACTGTAACATCAAATCCAACCTAAGGTTCCAGTCTTCCAGTCTGCCCTACAAATTGGATTTCTCTTGCCCTTTCTCTCTTTTTTGCTCCATTTCTCTTTCTCTCATTCTGTCTCTCTGTTACACACACACGCACACATGCACGCACACACACACACACACACACACACACACACACACAGAGCTTAAAGTTTCTTCTATTCAACAACAACAAAAAAATAGGTTTGGGGAACAAACTTTGGAGAGTTATTAATATATGCATAAAGGTATATTGCAAAGAGGAAAAATATGTTCAAATTCAAATGTAGAATTTATAACATTTCTCAGTCTTTGCTAGAGTTGTTTTGTTTCTCATTTAGTGACATCTGAATTTCAAGAATAAAAAACAATCTTTCTGAAGTAGGATGGATTCAAATAAAGTCATTTAAACCTCAGGATATAGCAATATACATTTTTACTTTTCTATACTTGAATAAATTTCTTCATTGTTTAGAATATGCAAGAAATTCTCTCATTTTTATTTAAATAAAATTTTAAGCGATAGCTCAATTATTTTTTCTATAAAAAAAGGGCTGATAATAACCTGAATAACTCTCAAAAAGCCATAACAAGATTTACATCTTATCAATAGCATTTCACCAATAAATATTCTGCTGTCGTGTAGCTATCCCACAGAAACTGTGTAGACTTCCATCCCAAACTTGATTTGGATGTAAAGAACAATGACACCACACACACATCACGAGGGGGTTGGAGATTTGTCTCTCACATTAAAAGGCTTTCTGTGGAGAGTGGGGAGGTCTCCCAAGCATATGCAACCTGGCTTGAGAGAGCAGAGAAATGAGACAGACATGGTTCTTTTATGGTGGGTAAGAAGTATGGCCAGAGTGTTCAAACCTTGTGTGGTTTGAACTTCCAGCTGATGCTAAAGAAGGGAGCATCTGGGCTTTCTTATCAGCTTTTCCAGATGTGGGGCAGCAGTGGAAGAGGGAGGGATGAGGCTTAAAAGCGCTCAGCAATCAAACAGTAAAAAAACTAAATTATACATATACATATATCCACTCATTTTTTAGATTATTTTCCCATAAAGGCCATTACAGAATATGGAGTAGAGTTCCCTGTGCCATACAGTAGGTCTTTATTAGTTATCTATTTTATATATAGTAGTGTGTATGTGTCAATTCCAATCTCCAATAAAAATTAAAAAAAATAAATTTAAAAAAAGAAGTCATACTCCTATTACATATATGTTGTAGGAAGTAAGCATAAGATGAATCCACTGTAATTTATTTCAAAGGGATTTTCACTATCAATAATCCTGTACTCTTAACTACTATGGAGTAATTGCAGAAGTAAAAAAGAGAAGGAAGTCTTTGTTTACCAAGTTTTTGGAAATTTTACTGAACTTGCGATGCATAATTTTTATCAGTAGGCCCCTCACATTCTCAAGCATGATTTAAAAGAGTAAAATTTTACAAATGATTCTTTAGATAAAATTGTAGCTTCTGATACTGGAAATGTGGTAGATGAAATAACATGAAATGATGCCTGATAGAAATGTCTATAAATGCAGTCATTTAACACAAAATAATACTTTGATTTCAGAGAAGAACTTGAGAGAGAGAAAACGCTTCCCCATTGATAAAAACCATTTAGGATGACAAGTGGGAAAGTTGATGATGGACTTTTCTGTAGTAGGGAGTTGGGAAGAAATGCAGATCTTTGAAACCTAGAGGCTTGTGATTTAATGCCCACTTAAGGCCAATACCTTGGATCTTTTTGATAAGTTTCTATTTCAAGTTATACATAAATTTGTAGCCTTAAAACAGTTGACAAATTAAATGAAATCATTTGGAAACTTATAAGTTTCCAAATCCTTTGCTCTCCATTGACTCTGCTTAGAGGGAAAAAAAAAAAAAAAAAAAGTTTAAAAAAAAAACCCCTCAGAAATAAGAAATAACAAACTGCAGCTCAGATCTGTTTCCTTCCTTATCAACCATGACAGTCTGTTGCTGTGTGCTTGAGATCCTAATTAACACTATTTACCTGGTCTGGTAACCACCAAGATGAGAAATTAACACAAAATTTATCTGGAATTGATTATATTTCTGAAATATCTGGAATAAGTAATTGAAAAGGCACTCTGAAAATATAAGATTCAATCTGTTATCTAGGGATACCTCTGGAATAAATCTGTCTAAATATTGCCTCACAATTCAAATTAACAAACACCAGAGGATAGGGAAAACTATTATAGTGACTAAGGGTTCATGACCCAATAAACAGAAATAATTTGTAATTTATGATAATAAAGCAATTTAAAACAATAACAAACACTTTGGAATTAGAATTTAATATTCAGTTTGACTAGCACAATTAGACATAGGTGAAGAGAGTATGAGTGAATTAGAAGACTCTAGGAAATGACATACCGTACAGTGTAGCAAGATTAAGGTATAGAAAATACTAGGGATATTAAGGATAGAATTAGATGGTATACATATATTTAATAAAAATGTCAGTGCAAATTTCAGGGAAATGAGAGAGAGGTAATATAAATAGAGTAAATGAATAAATATTTCTTAGAAATAGATTTTAATATGGCCCAAGCAGAATGAATTAAAGTAAATGCACATCTGAAAATTATAAGACTGCAAAAGAACAAAGAGGATACCAAAACAGCAGCTGGTAAATAACAACAAATAATAAATGATGAATGACAATAAGAATGACAGCAATCTTCTCAACAACAGCAATTGTAGCAAAAATCAATGAAGTCTGTTTTCAGAATCTAAGAAGTACTTGTCAGAAACATTCAAATTCATAGATAAATAAGTATTAAAATAGAGAGGGAAATAATTTAAAAAAATCAGGTTCTGGGAGAAGTTACAACTGACCTCCAGTGAAAAAAACTGTAAAGGAGTATGCTTCAGAATTATAAAAAATGAATTCTGAAGAAAGGACAAAGGATTCAAGATATTTTGTGAACAAAGTTGATAAATACACAAGTGAATCTAAAGTGATGGAAATTTAAAACAGCAATAAACTTAATGCTTTTAAATGAAAGAGAACTAGAAAGCAGTCTAAAATAGGGATAAAATATTCATTGACTTAAAAAAAAATATATTTTTAAAAGTTGCTGACCTGAGTAGCTCATACAGAATATCAAAAGGCTTCTCAAACCTGGTGTGTTGCTCTGTTGGGAAGGCTGCATTGTTAAATAATACCTTTGGCCCAAGGAGCTTCCCATGAGACCCAGTCCTCTGATGTACTGAAGTATTGCAACTAAAAGTTTATGGAGATCAAAAACAAGAGATATCTGACCTTGACAGTTTTAAATAGTAAGAAATAAAATGAATTCCTTTGATCAAGAAAGTTCAAGTTAGTTTACCAATAATAAATTTGTTGTTATTGTTGATGCTGTGATAGTTTTCCCATATCAGTAAAGCAGAAAAAAAGGATACAAGTCAAAATTGAAATTGTGTTTACAGTAGTATTTATAACAGGCAGTTCACAAAGCACAAATATAGCTTCTCGAACAAGCTTTGAATCCACGAGTCCTTCTAGCTGAATTAGATGCTACCTTCTCATTGATTACCAAACAATTTCCCCAGACCTCTCTCCTCACACATTTGTGTATCTGACAATAAAATCCATTCATGTATAATTATGAATCAAAACTTAATTGTATTAAAATTTCCTAACAATAAATGTTTACATATTACAAAATAGTGTTCTAATTTGTATAATTTTTATTAGATTTCCAGGAATAAAACTTTGAGAGCAGAAATTGTGCTTATTAATATATACATGTTGTTTTGTATTTTGTAAATGTCTACACATTCTAGTACTTCTAAAAGTGTGTGTGTGTGTATCCTAGCAAAAAATACGTGTTCAAAGTGTTTAATAAATATTAATTAAATGACTGTGCAGGGGTACATTATGATTAATATATGTAATTTCCTCTTAGAGAATTCAATGAGATAGTTGTTTGGGATTGCAATAATTCAATTAAAGAGCAGAGGCATTTAAAAAAAACATGTTTCATATGGAAGTTTTCTCATTGTAATATCTCATCATCCCTAGTTGAAAATAATAGTTTAACAGCTATTCCTCTCTGTCTACTTTAGCATATTAGTTTCCAATCCATTAACTCTAACAAGTTAACACAAATACATTTATATATTAAAACAAAATATTAAAAGTGCTTTATATTACACAGATAGAAATTACAATACATTTACATCAGCAACCTCTGAACTAGCCTATTCGTTTTAGGGAAGAACATATTTCATTACTGTCTGATTTGTAATGTTACTAAACTTTTGTTTTCATGATATACTAAATGCTTTATCAAATTCTAAGAACTGTTATCATTACAAATTCATTTTCTACAGAGAGGGGAAGTGCTTAAGCCACTGATCCAGTGAACCCATCATATATAGACAGTTTATTTTAATCATCGACATGAAAATTTTAGCTAAAAGGTAAAAAGAAAGCATTTATAAAGCATACTACATGTAATTATTTGAGAAAGAATTTCCATTATTAAAACAAAAATAATTACATAAATATGGAAACTACCACCTTGTGCAGTAATATAAGACTTTTAAATAAATCTTTCATTGGATTATCTTGTGAGTAAATTTGAGATTGTTTTGTTAAGTTGGGTCTAGTATCAGGTTTTTTATCCCTATTATTTTTCAAAAACATGTTTTATGATACAAATCAAATTCAAAGTGTGTATGTATATATATGCATTGAAATTGTGTTTACAGTAGTATTTATAACAGGCAGTTCACAAAGCACAAATATAGCTGTGATAATATCTGTATATGTGTGTATCTACATATATAAATAAGTAAAAATTTGGACTTTAGAGAGTACATCAATAAATTAGTGTGTTCAAGCTACTATAATTTTTATTAAGTAGTACATATTTATCAGTGATATTTTCATCAAATTAGTTATCAGATCATAGACTTCAGAAGAAATAGGAGGTTGAGGAAGCTAGATTTAGATAAAAATGGAAGAGTAGGAATGCTGGATATAGGGGAATTATCTGAAGAAGACTGGACTAGATTAAACATTATAAAGTGAAACTGAGGATAGACTGTGGGGTATTTTTTCAGGGAGGGGATAAGAATAATACGTATGTGTAAAGTTAGAACCAAAATAGGTGAGAGCAGGATAGAAAAATGTCTATTCTTCTGTTACAGATTTGCCTGAGGCTTCCTGAATAAGACAAAGCTGGTGAGAGAATGTTCACTATTCAGCAAAAAGTAACAGTGACATAACAATGTGCCTAGCACTGTATTGAGAGAATGAAGTTCGTTGTTCGTTCCTCAGAAGCAACCCTATGAGCCAGGAATATTATCACCATTTTATACGCGAAAGAAGAAAAACCCACATTTTCTAAAAAAACACACAAATAGTAGGGATCTCAAAATTTCAAACTAGATATTATCATGTCTAATTAGAAATAATATCCTAGTTAAAGCTTGGGAATTAAAATTAAAGGAGGGACTTCCCTCTTGGCACAGTGGTTAAGAATCCTCCTGCCAATGCAGGGGACACAGGTTTGATCCCTGGTCGGGGAAGATCCCACATGCCATGGAGTAGCTAAGCCCATGCACCACAACTACTGAGCCTGTGCTCTAGAGCCCACGAGCCACAACTACTGAGCCCGAGTGCCACAACTACTGAAGCCCATGCACCTACACCCCGTGCTCCACAACAAGAGAAGCCCCCACTCGCTGCAACTAGAGAAAGCCAATGTACAGCTACACAGACCCAACACAGCCAAAAAAAAAAAAAAAGTTAAAGGCAATAGAATAGTAAAATCCTCTAGTATTTCTGGCACAAAGAGAATTTTCTTGATTATAAGTGTGTTGAGAATCTTTTATTTCTATACAAGTGGTAATTCCTTCTCAGAATTTTCTCCAGTGACTCTCAGAAATCTATTTTTCTTACTCTCACTTCCTGTTCAGCTTTTAGGAGTATATTCTAAGTAAAATATATTTAATTCCTTAGCTTCACTAGTGCATTCTTTTTATTATTAGACCCAGAAACCAATTAATTGAGAGCAATGATTTCTTGTCTGGTGACAAGTAAACACTTCCTCCAGAATATCACCTAGTAATAGTCTTCCGTGTCCCAATAGGCCTCCCCTGTTTACTGTGTCTGACATGGATAAGACCACTCTTTATTCACTCCTTGCAATGCACTTATGGGATTAGACACAGTTTTTAACAAATAGTATTATTTTCCAAAACTTCTTTTTTCTTGCAAGTTATGTCTCCTCACTGACTATTTTCATACCTTTAAGACATAGAAACAAGGGAATTAAGGACAAAGAAAAACTAATTTAAAATAAAGAATAAAAATAAATAAATGCAAGTAAGATGTATATCTATGGAAATCTGTAAATGTGCTGTCAGATATAGAAGAATATATTTCCTCAGAATTAAATCCAAATTTCATGTTGGTAGGGAAATCAAGATTGCGTGTAATTATTAAAGTGTGCTTGGAAAAATATACTTGCAGAGATACTGTAGTATAGATGTACCTTCAGTCTCTTAGTCTTTTGATTTTTGAGATGAAGTTGACATCTGAGTTGCTGGTGAATACGGATTTTAACTATAACCCTTTATATTAGTTTCCTGCTATAACAAATTACCATAAATTTAGTGACTTACAAAACACATATATATGATTAACGTTCTGGGGGTCGGAAGTCCTAAAATCAAGATATCAGTGTCTGGCAAGTCAGAGTTCTGAAACCAAGGTTCCTTACTTCTGGAGGTCTCTTAGAGAATCTCTTTCCTTTTTCAGCTTCCAGAGGCCATCTGCAACCCTTTGCTTGTGGCCCCTTCTGTCTGCAAAGCTCATCACTCCCCTCTTTCCAGTCCTCATCATTTCTCTCTCTCTCTCTTTTTTTTTTTTTCTTCCGTTATGCGGGCCTCTCACTGTTGTGGCCTTTCCCGTTGCGGAGCACAGGCTCCGGACGCACAGGTTCAGTGGCCATGGCTCACGGGCCCAGCTGCTCCGCGGCATGTGGGATCTTCCCGGACGGGGGCACGAACCCGTGTCCTCTGAATCGGCAGGCGGACTCTCAACCACTGCGCCACCAGGGAAGCCCGCATAATTTCTCTCTTACTTTGACTCTTTTGCCTCCCTTTCATAAGAACTCTTGTAATTACATGGGACCTGCCAGGGTAATTTCCCCATCTTTACCTTAATTACATCTGCAGAGCCCTTTTGCCATCTTGTAAATAACATATTCACAGGTTCCAGGCATTAGGATGTGGACATATTTGCATGTGTGTGTGGGAGGAGGTGGGTTATTCTGCTTACCACACCCTTACCTGTATGTTTCTCCACACCTATAGTCTTCTATCCTCTGTAAATCTCGGTCCCTTTCTGTGAACTTTGAATTTAAAATCAAGTTTAAAAAAATAGATTTTTTTAGAAATAAGCAACGACTGGTCTTATTGTTCTCATTATTGAGCAGATTTCTCACACCACGTCTCCTCGTAAGTAGCAGGTACTCTTTCAGATGGCTATTTGATTCAGAACCAGGCCCTGGTCCAATTAAATTGTGGTCAGAGTTGATAGGTCCCATGTCGCAAAGCATGTTAAACTGCATGCAGAATTATGCTAGCTACTTGATTCTGATGGAGCTGTGGATATGGCAGACATTCAGAGTGTGGTGGACTCTTTCCTAATACTCTAGTTTTTCTTTGTTGTTAGCAAGCTGGCCATTTACCTCTTTATCTGTTTGTCCATTTGCTTCTGGGTGAGATGAGCATTGATTAGAGATCAGCCTTCAGGCAGAAGGAGCAATCAGCCAGGAAACAAGGAAGCATGAATAGTGTGGAGCTGTCTGGGACCTATGTACTGTTTGGTACAGTTGTCATTTTGGGATGTAGGTCACCATGGAAAGCCAGGTATCAGGAGTCTGAGAGGTAGACAGCAGTTAGGCCTAGAGAGACTGGGTGTTTTAGTAGATTCTTTCCAGTGACATTCTGAAAATAGTATTTAAATGATGCATCTTAGGAGGTGTCAAGACCAGTGAGAAAACTTGTGATGTTACTTGTAATAAATGCAAATTGCCAAAACCAATGCATTAATAGTAATGGTAAAGAAGTTTTAGGAAGGATAACAAGTTGTTAAGAAGAGGTTTTTCCAGGATATAGTGCCTGTGAAGGAAGGGAGGGATTTCTGTAATCTTTATGCTTCTTTATGATTATTCTACAAATGGGGATTGGAAATGTGTAAGAAAAGCACTTAGAGGGTGATTGCACAGTTTTATTATATTTAGGCTTCAGCAAACATTTTTCAAGACTGTGTCACAGTTTATCCTTATCTTAAACAGCATTAGAGGGACAGATCAAAGAAATACAATAGACTGATTTTTTTTTTTTCTTGCGTTATGCGGGCCTCTCACTGCTGCGGCCTCTCCCATTTGCGGAGCACAGGCTCCGGACGCGCAGGCCCAGCGGCCACGGCTCACGGGCCCAGCCGCTCCGCGGCACGTGGGATCCTCCAGAAACGGGGCACGAACCCGCGTCTCCTGCATCGGCAGGCGGACTCTCAAGCACTGCGCCACCAGGGAAGCCCCAATAGACTGATTTTGATCAAAACATTACTCATAAGACCCTGGTGACTGACACACCAGTGTGAACTTGTGATAAAAGATATGGATTAATAACTAGGTGAAGGACAGTATACAATGGTGTCAACCTAAAGAGAGGTTTCGAGCATATCCCTTCAGGATCTAGATTCATTTCTGTTTATTTCAGTGGTTGTAACCTGTTCACATTGTAACTCGAAAACTATAAAGTAGTTGTAACCACCAGATTTGTGTATGACAAAAATCTGGAGTCATGGTACATATTTTATATTACAGAATAAAGAATCCATAATATTTGGACAACAAAGAGTAGAGGACCAAAACTAATAAGCATTTTAAAGTGATAAATGCAAGGTCCTGTCCTCAGATCCAAAAAGCCAACCATACAAAGGATAGGATCACTTAGCAATAGCCTGTGTAAAAGAGATTGTGGAAGTTTTACTTGACAGGAAGATCAATACCAATCAATAGTGTGATATAGCTCCAGCATAGCTAATGGGATCTTATATTTCATGAACAGAAATAGAGTAACTGGACTGAAGAAGCTATAGGCCATGCAGGAATCTTGGCAGTTCTGGGTACCATACTTTGAGGTGCTTGGTGAAATTAGAATAAATTTAGAGAATGACAACCAGAGAAATGAAAAAAATTGTTCTTGAAGGCTTCCTAGGTACCTGACACTTCATAATTGCTTTACTAAAGTGGCTTCCTTTATCTCAAAAAACAAGAAAAAAAAAAAAAGAAGAATGTGATGTAGGTGACGATGATGAAATATTTACGGGTGACATCAGGAGAAGTTATATGCTTGTCACACCAGGGGCCTCTCCGGTACAATTTCACTGGTGATCCAGCATCTGTGCTCTGACTGCACAATGTGCCAGAGACTGAATTTGATCAGCACAACTTAAATGGATACATCTCTCGGAGCTAACTCAAGTTCACTAAGATCACAAACCCAGGTTTTACCCATTTTGGCAAGTCAGTAGTTCTCAGGGGGGGAAAAAAAACCCCTCAAACTACTACAACAACAAAAACTAAAATGGGACGAGGCGTTTCTGCTGCCTGGCCAACGTATTTTGCCACTGTCAACATGATAGGCCAATTGTAATCAGAAGGCAGCTTGATGCATCTGTTACCTTAATGGGTTTAGATTAGATGTAAAACCACATACACGAAACATGAAAGCCCTGATTCTTAGACATCCTCACCTCAGAAAGGTGCCCACCATTGTTTATATGATTAAAATTAAAGAAATGTTCCCTGTTAATTCTGACATACCATTGATTAGAAGATGTCAATTTTAGAAATGTTACAAGGTGAACAAAATGGTGTGTCTTAGAATTGATGAAAGATGTTACATATAGTCCTGCCAGCCTGAGAAATGTTTGGTATATTAAAGAGATTTTGCGTGTTTCTGCTCTAAAACATTACACATCGATTGTACTCTCAGGCCATATTGGTATTTGCCTTATATCCCTGTTCTTTGATGGTAGACACACCATGGTTGTGCTGCAAATATTGCCTAATAGCATTACTGTTTCTGTCTTACACCTGAAAAAGCTTAGACTCCAGTAAAACCTTCTTTTCCTAGGTAATAGGCTTACAATCTGTTTTTTTTCTGGCACTGTAGCTTTCTTTCTTTGGCCCTTGCAAACTTCTCTATTCAAACGTATCTGGCTAATATTGTGAAACAGTAGGTGGGGTGAAGTAGGTAAAGATACAGTGCAGAAAAAAAATCACAAATTAATATTTGCAATATTTCCTTAAGATAGCTTTCTTCAAATATTTGAAAGATTGCCAGGCAGAAGAAGGATTCATTTTAATTCCACGTATCTCTAAGGAGTAATAAAAAGCTAATGGATAGATTGTCTTTAAGTTTCAGTTTATATAACAGGAAAATTTATAATTTAATAAGTTAAAATTCTCAGTGATGGGGTGATCTGACACAGTAATGAGTATTATCTTTGAATGTAATGCAAAGACTTCTTAAGATCAATTATATAAAGAGAGTTTAAGTATCAGATTCCGTCATTCAACAAATACCTAACTTTATATCACTATCTACTAGCATGGTATTAGGTATGGTAATTAGAGCAATGAAAAAGCTTTGATCCATGGAAGTTACAAGGATCATTTTGCTAGGTTATCATTCTAACTTATAAATACAGGGTTTTTGTTTTCGTTTTTGTTTTTGAATGAGTAGCCTTTGGACTAATCTACTTATAGGCTGGTGAGTAGGATACCCCTGGAGAACTTTAAGAACTATTGATTTATATTGGCTTCCTTCTCAGATGATAAGAATATCTAATTCATCTTTAACTTGTCATTGATGCTATTGTCTGTTTTGTTCATTGTTATCACTCCCCACCCCTGACTTAATTACGGTTTTCTTTCCCCATCCTTCCTTTTTAATGGAAAAACTGCTCTCTCATGCATGTTACCTGCCCAACAGAGCACATTTTGTTTCTCTTTTGCAATGAACTGATCAATCACTTTACAAGAGTTTTAGCATCATTTGTAATATTCTTTTGGAAGGAGTACGTCTCTTATGAGCCATATTATCACTTGACTTTAAAACAGGCTTTTGCATCTGTATGTTATGTGTTGGTTAAAAGTTCAGGAACGGCTATTGTACCCATCAACAAATATTTATTTTATGTCATTTTGTATCTCTGATAGGAAAGGGTAAGGATTCCTAAATTCTTGATTATTTTGCTGTCTGAGGTTTTACTCTATTTCAATTAAGTCCACTAAGAGGGGAAAAAGAAGTAAAAGTGTTTAATATTTAATTTATATTTTATCCTTACCGTTAAATATACAACTATTATAGTTACTTTATCATTGGTAAAATGAACTCACTTAAAGGTTCATATTTCATGTTGAATCAACTAAACTTCCTTGTTATATTTAAAAAAGAAATGTTGCAGTTTTAAAATTTCTGCAGTTTGAGACTGTATCATCCAGCAAAACTAGCCTGTTGTGAATCAGAGATATAAAATCACAAAGCCTATGAAAAGTTGTGTCAAGCATGAAGTTATCTCCTCAGACACTTTTATGAGAAATATATTAAATCTAATAAGTTGCTTTGTTCCAGAACCCTGCAGACTTTAGTAATATTTCTCTAAAAAGAAATATTCATATTAACATTTGTATGCTGATAATGTTTTATTACACATTACTGCTACATTTTTAAACACCAAACATGATTAATTTGTGTTTGCAAGTCTTGTTTTCCTGAGTTATGCACAATTATGCCATATCTTATGGTACAAACTTTTTGTTCTTTGATGATATCACTTTAATTCTTAAATTTCAAAGTGTTTCATTGTGCTGTGCTTTAACTACATACAATATGTGACATACAACTGGTATAAAATTCCATTCTGATTCCATAATCAGAAAAAGGGAAAGCTAAATTCCCTAAACTTTTGTTTTTTTCTCTCTTTTCTTTCATTCCTTCCTCTCTTTCTTACTCTCATTTTGTAATGTTTTCCTTTTTCTTTTTCCTTTTTCTCATTCTCATATGGAAAGCAAGGGCTTTAATTTTATGACCTATTTTTAAAATTTTGGCCCATTCCAGAAAACTTAAACTATGATATTCATTTAAAAATATTTATTGATTACCTGACATATGTACTAAAGATGTAGTCCCTCATTTTTATTTTTTTAAATGTTTATTAATTAAGTTTTAAGAAATCAATGCCTGATTCTATGTTTGAATCCATGTAGGGGAACATTATGGAGTTAGAAATGTAGGCTTCATAACCAGATTCCCTGGGCTGAAATTCTAGTTCTAATAGGATGAACTTAACCTTACCCATCTTCAGTTTCCTTATCTATAGCATAGGAATAACAGTATTAGCTTCCTCAAAAGAAGACCATATATATGTGTATGTATACATACACACATACTGTTTTATACCGTTTTAGCTCCATCATGTTTGTTTTCTTTCTTTTTGTTGTGCTAAACAGGCTCTAAGCTGACCCTCAAGACCCTTTTCTCTTGCCTCTCTCATGCCCTTATGTAATTTCCATTCCTTGAGTGTGGTTGAATTTGCTGACTTGTCTCTAATGAAGACAGTACAGAAGGACTGTTGGTATGCCATTTCCTAGATTACAAAAAAGACTTTGGAGTCTGCCTTTCTTGCCCCGTTTTGCTCTCTTTCCTGCCCAGAGGGAAGCCAGCTACCATGTTATGAACTAGCATATGGAGATGCCCAAGTGACAAGCACTGGCCACTCTGGACAATAACCAGCAAGAACTGGCCAACATCCATGTGAGTGAACTTGGAAGCTGATTCCCCAGTTGTACCTTCAAGTGTCTGTAGCTATATCTAACACCGTAATTGCAGCCTAGTGGGAGACCTTGAGCTTGAGACACCCATAGCAACTATGAAATAATAAAACGTTGTTTTGAGCCAGTAAGTTTTGGGATAATCTGTTATGCAGCAATGGATTACTAATATACTACTGCTACGTCTCTTTCTTGACATTGATTAGAACTGAAGTCCTTAAAAAGGAAAGATTCTCTGTGCTTTTTGCAGATGATGGTGAACAATGTAAGGTAGATAGGTTAGGATGACCTCTCAGTAGGCTACCAAGAACAGTGTCACATTAGGGTATCAGGAAATCATATAGTAGATACAAATGGCTTTTAATTTAAATGTAATGGAATTGCATTGCATTAAAATTAAATTCATTAGAATGAAATGGAATGGAAGAAAAATAGGAGAGAACATGATAGAAAATATTTACTTGTTTTGGAAGTAATCAGAATAAGTATCAGTTGTATGTATGTGTGAGTCTGTGTTAGAGGTCCTAAGAACCTGCACACATTCAGTGATTTGCTGGAGGAACTCTCAGTACTCAGAAGCAGTTTTGCTCACAGCTATATTTTATTAACACAGTCAACAGGAGAACGGATGGGTTAGGCTGAGTCTGGAGGAATCCAGGCACAGATTTCCTATGTTCCCCTCCACCTGCACTCCTGCTACATGCACAGGGAGGGGTCACACAGAACGCACTCCTTAACCCAGCAGCAAAATGCAAAAATGCGTGCAACGCAGGAGAGCCTGTTTGACCTTCAGAGCGCAAGATTTTTTCCAAGATCTTACTGGTTATGTAAGAGCAAATACCAGCCACACATACTGAAATGCCAGATTTCAAAAAGGAAAGCAGGTGTTCAGCAGACCAGGTTGGGTAAAAAACAGCCAGGTTCCCAGCTGCCAGCCATGGGCCAACCCTACAGATGGGCTGTGCTGAAGATGGTGACTTCAGGCCTGCTGTGTTAACTCTTTCCTGTGCAGTGTGTGCATGCCTTTGCATATTTGAATATGGCAGCCTTTCTTGTAATATCAAGTCCGAAATGAAATGACCCTTAACAATATTGATTCTTTAAGGACCATTCCATGTTTTATATCTGAACTTTTTCTTAATTTCTTCCTCTGAACTTCTATATGGTATTACTTATAACTTGAAAAGGGAATGTGTTAGATTCTTGAAGCTATTATAATCATGGAGATTCATTCTTACCTGCCCTGCTAACTTGGTGCTCTGTGACAATAGGCATTAGGCTTGTATCTACCCAACGCGCTGTTAGAGCAGACAATATACATACAAACGTTCCCTTTGAGCAGGTATTGGCAAACTGAGGCTTGTGGGCTAAATTTGAACTACTGACTGCTTTTGTAAATTAAATTTTTTTTAAATTGAAATGCAGTTGATTTACAGTGTTTCAGGTGCACAGCAAAGTGATTAAGTTATCCATATCCATATATATATATTTTTTCTTTTTCAGATTCTTTTCCATTATAGGTTATTACAAGATACTGAATATAGTTCCCTGTGCTATACAGTAGGTCCTTGTTGTTTATCTATTTTGTATATAGTAGTGTATATCTGTTAATCCCAAACTACTAATTTATCACTTACCCCCTTTCCCCTTTGGTAACCGTAAGTTTGTTTTCTATAAAGTAAAGTAAATAAAGTTTTCATGGAACACAGCCACACCCACTTGCTTATGTGTTGTCAATGGCTGTTTCTGCAACATAACCAGAGTTGAGTAGTTGCAATAGAGACTTCATGGCCCAGCAAAGCCAAACACCTTTACTACCTGGCACTTTGCAGAAAAAGTCTCCCAAGCTCTGCATTAAGAAAGCAGAGTGGGGCTTCCCTGGTGGCGCAATGGTTGAGAGTCCGCCTGCCGATGCAGGAGACACGGGTTCGTGCCCTGTTCCGGGAAGATCCCATATGCCGCGGAGCGGCTGGGCCCGGGAGCCACGGCCGCTGAGCCTGCGCGCCCGCAGCCTGTGCTCCGCAACAGGAGAGGCCACAACAGTGAGAGGCCCGCATACCGCAAAAAAAAAAAAAAAAAAAAAAAAGAAAGCAGAGTGGCTTGCACAAATGTTGAATAAACTATTCAACACCCTTGGGAACTAAAGAGAGTGATAAAGGGAATAGATAGGACAGTGATAATAAAATTTTATTCCATTATTTTTACTTATTTTTCCTCATGGTTGATACTTGTCAAGCAATTGTGATATAATAAGACTATTGTTTCTCTCAGAGTTTCCCCCAAAATATTAAAGGCTGTCTTACATAGTCTTGACTTAAGACTCTTCTGAACTTAAAGTCCCATTATCACCAACCTTTATACTCTGGTCATGAGAAATAGACATTAAGAGGTAATAAGTAATAATCTGTTAAGAACTGTTTTCTCAGAAATTCTGTTAATCCAAATGTCAGAAAAAATATTTGTCAGACAATACCAGAAGTAGTAGAAAATAACAGATTTCATGGAAAGAAATTTCAGTAGTGCTGGTCTAGCTGAGAATGAAGAATGTGTTCAACTTATGAGCGTAAACTTTATATGACCTATCACACAGAAGGTACAACCCAAAATGTATACACTAAGCAATATATAACATTTTAAATTAGGTATTGTGGCCTGCCAATGCCTCTGGGACTGAAAACCTGCTTTTTTTTTTTTTTTTTTTTTTTGCGGTATGCGGGCCTCTCACTGTTGTGGCCTCTCCCTGTTGTGGCTTCTCCCGTTGCGGAGCACAGGCTACGGACGCACAGGCTCCGCGGCATGTGGGATCTTCCCGGACCGGGGCACGAACCCGTGTCCCCTGCAGCGGCAGGCGGACTCTCAACCACTGCACCACCAGGGAAGCCCAAAACCTGCTTTTTTAATACAGCAGAAAAAATACAATAATAGAGTTTATCTGGAGCTGAGTTATGCTGGGTTCAGTAAGGAGAGTAGATTAGTGTGAAGTAGGATGGAGTGGTAGATGGTGAGATTTTCATCCAGGTTAAGATGTGGTGGTAATCTTGATGAGAACAGTTTTCATAGGAATCTGAGAGATATTGAGGAAAGGAAAATTAGCAACACTTGGTGGTGACCTGTTTAATTAAGGTGGGTATTTTTGCGAGAGAGGAGAGAAGCTGGGTAGAGAGTATCCTGTCTTTGTCCAGGGTATGAACTATATGAAGTGAGAATGTTAAGGGAAAAGAGAAAGTATAAATAAATATGAATTAGAAAATGGCCAAATATAGTAAGAAACTGGAAACACAAGCCTTGGAGTCAGGACAGAGCCTCACTGTATTAGGAAAAACACTAGACTATGGACAGAAGCAGGTAGGATGTAATTAAGTCATAGCCATAAATCTGCTAGTAATGTAACATTACTTGCACAGGAATATGAATAAAGAAAAATGTATTGGTCTTTAAACGAGAAATCTTTACAAAAATTTGATGGTGTACCTTGTGAAAAATAAAATGGTAGTAAGACTAAATACCGATATGTTGACAATATGTAAGAAATATGAGGTATAAATATTTAACTCATAATAAAAATATAAAGAAAAAATATTTGAGTGATTCCCCCCCCCCCCCGCACACACACACAAAACAGGAGAAAATCTTGCAGTGAATAACATATAAATACATATTTGTGATTTTAAAAGCCTTTGGAGTAATTGATCAGTAGAGAACTTGCTCTATTCTGATGAGCGAAAGCAGGGAACCTAATACTGTAAAATAAAATTAAGTAGCTGTCATTGTGGGCACACATTTTGCTTATTCAGGTGAGGCTTTGAGACCCAACTCGTCAACCCACGGCTCTGAAGAAATCATTTGCTGCACATTATTTCACAGGCATACACATTGTCTGAAAATGTCTTATTTGGACCAGGACTCATCACCATGTTCTTTCAGCAAATTGGGCATATTTGTATAAATTTCTAATATTAAATGAATAATATTAACTATAGCAACAACAAAATATGTTATTTTCATATTGTACTTCATATTTTCCCAGGTAATTTCTGGAATGAAATCATCTGCCTTTATTCTCTAGAGTTGTGACTTGGCAGTTTTATAACTATAGAACACTTTTATTAATATTATGGTTTTAAACTCCTCTATCTGAGAAAACCTATTTTCAGTGAATCATCTGATTTTAACGAGGGCCTGTCCTAACCCAATTTTCCACATGGGTTAATAAGGCTGGAATGAGTCATGGAACTGAGCAAAGGTCTGAGGGAACTGAGCTGAACTTGTTTCTATTAATTTCTAGATATTCATAGCTTTGCCTTTACTTAAGGATAAAATTCACCAGGATAGTGTCTCTCATATATTTAAAAACAGAGATGAACTTTTCTATGGTGTTTTATGAATATAACCCATGATATAACATTTAAAATGTCAGATGTATATTTATGAATATGTTTTAATGCTTTAAAGGTCTAAAATGTAGGTTTGATTTTTTTTTTTTTTTTCGGTACGCGGGCCTCTCACTGTTGTGGCCTCTCCCGTTGCGGAGCACAGGCTCCGGATGCGCAGGCTCAGCGGCCATGGCTCACGGGGCCAGCCGCTCCGCGGGATGGGGGATCTTCTCGGACCGGGGCACGAACCCGTGTCCCCTGCATCGGCAGGCGGACTCTCAACCACTGCGCCACCAGGGAAGCCCTGTAGGTTTGATTTTGAACCTTGTTCCCCAAAGTAAAATTTAGTCACTTCCATATGATATTAAAATTCTCAAAATTTAATTTTTGCGTTGTATGATAAGGTAACCAAATGCTTTCCATTATTTTGTTAAAAATTTTTTTGAAGTATAGTTGAATTACAATGTTTTAATTTCTGCTGTACGGCAAAGTGACTCAGTTCTATATATTATTTTTCATGTTCTTTACCATTATGGTTTATCACAGGATATTGAATATAGTTCCCTGTGCTCTACAGTAGGACCTTGTAGTTCATTACTTTTTAAAGTAAATCTACCTCAGTTTGATTTTATATTATACTTAACAAATGAACAGATGCAAATGTAGTACTTTTTAAAATGTAAGTAGAAATTATTGGAGGGAGGTACACCTAAGAAGTAACTGGAAGTTCCTAGTTTTGTGAATTCACATTCCATGGTTGAGCCCAGTTTTTTGGTTTCATTGTAAAGACTTAAAGTATGCCCTCTAACACATGATCTACACATGCTTCTCAGCCAAATTGAATCCGTAATTTCCACATAAGTTTTCCAATTAAGGACAAATAAGAAACAAGCCAACAAACAAAAATCCCAGATTTTTATATTTCTTAGAAGATATCATCAAATTTCAAAGTTTGGACTGCCAATGAGTAGGTCACCTAGATCATAGACAGGAATCTCAGTGTTCAAAGGAACCCATTTCTTTTTGCATATGCGCTTTCCAAAAAATTATCTTCACCATTTTCCCCAATTCCTTGCCTGCCATTTAAAAGTATTCCTAGAAGCTTGAATCTCACCATTCTTCCCCTGGAAGTACAGAATTCTGGGCCAAGAAGCAGGGGAATTTAATAAGTTCAATTACTCTGGACTAAAGACTAGAGTCTATTAGGGGACAATTGCACTCACTTATTTCCAAAGGAAAGCTGCCCATTGCTGCTGAGAATAACTAACGAAGCTTTTCAATTGTAGGTTGGAGCTCAAATGGAGGAAAATAGGTCAGTAGAAGGGAAGAAATGAGAAATGAAGACTCCATTGGTGGGAGGAGATTTGAGGAATGTCAGCTTAGTAACTGCGCAGCCAAAACAAAGAAATAGGCCAGAAGGAGGAAAAAAGGAAGAAATTGGCAAAAAGCTCATTATATAAATTAGGTTTGGGACCCTGTGTCCCAAACACTTTTCAGTTTCACTTCTTGTTGCTGAACCAGATTTGTATCGATTCCGGGCCATGCAAAAATATTTAATCTTTGGGATGATTAATGAGATTGAATATGACCAAGCTTCTTGACACAGCTTTGAGCCACAAAGCTTTGCTTAGAAAATCAGGCTTCGTTTTCTTTTTTTTCCTTGTTTGAGTATAGCACTTTGCATAACATCATACAAAATTGGAATGCACACTTTTTATAGAGGATTCAAAATATATTTGAAAATGTAACAACTTGAGTATTTGGAATAATTAGCTGACTGATACTGATCATGCACAGTTCATCCAAATATTCACTCTTTTCATCAGTGTATCACATTTATAGCGAAGAGAGAGGATTTATAGGAATGAATAAGGTTACATAGCATTTGCTTTGCCCAACAAAAAAAACCTCTTGTTTTGTCAGTAGTGATTGTGCTTAAGCTGATGGTGGGCTGTTCCTGTTATTGCTAAAATTATTATTCACAAGCTCTGAAAGCAAGTATTTCTACCAAAAGTATATGGAAAACTGCTTTTATAAATGTTATAAATACATATTTATCCATAGATCATACATTTTAAAAACCAAAAGCCAGGATTATAATTTGTCTATAAGCAAATTTTACTTTGTTATTGAGAAGATAGATTTTGACTATATAAATACAAAAATGTAGAATGTATTGATTGTATATTATATACTAGGATCCAAATTCTGTGTGAGGCACTGAGGGTATAAAGATGGACGAGTAATAGCTGTCTTCAATGATAGGGTTAAATATTGTCTTGAGTTTTGATAATGATTTTTTAATGTTATAATGATGTTCTCTGATCAAATGGGTGATTCATAGTAAAAAAGTAACTAAATTTTTCTTTTAGTTTATGTAACTAGGTGCACATGGCCCAAATCTTTATTTAATTCTTTGTCACACATGGAAAATGTCCCTTGGGAAGTGTATGTGTTTATAGTGAAAATATTTTTCCCATGTCCAAAACATTTGAAGTGTAAATAATTTGGAGACAGCCTTTTCTGTGTTTTTTGCTCACTGTTTTTCAACTCTAAGGCTTTGATAAACATCAAAGTGCTGCTGCTAAAGAAGGAGAAACATTTAAATCCCAAGGTACACATTAATTTAGTTTTACAAAGTTCCTTTAGGATTGAAGCACATAAAAGTCATTGAAAACTGAAACTATAAGACAAACCCCCAAATTGCAAAATACTTTCTTTTAAACTATCTTAAGTCTACTATATTATTATTATTATTTTTTAAATTTTATTTATTTATTTTTGGCTGTGTTGGGTCTTCGTTGTTGTGCGCGGGCTTTCTCTAGTTGCGGTGAGTGGGGGCTACTCTTCGTTGTGGTGCACATGTTCTCCTTGTGGTGGCTTCTCTTGTTGTGGAGCACAGGCTCTAGGCACGCGGGCTTCAGTAGTTGTGGCACGTGGGCTCAGTAGTTACAGCTTGCGGGCTCTAGAGTGCAGGCTCAGTAGTTGTGGCGCACGGGCTTAGTTGCTCCATGGCATGTGTGATCTTCCGGAGCCAGGGCTCAAACCCCTATCCCCTGCATTGACAGGCGGATTCTCAACCACTGTGCCACCAGGGAAATCCAAGTCTACTATATTATTTTAATGAAGAGAAATTCTGGACCAGCATTCTATCTTTGGCTTTGAAGACATATAAATATATATTTAATATGTTTGTTCTAATCATAACACGGGAGTTTAGTGGTCACTCAACAGCTGAAAGACATATTGTTAAGTAAAAATATTGAAAAAAAATAAACAGATTTAGGTAGGTACTCTTAAGTACTTTGTTTTTTGAACTTTTCTTCCCTTTGGGGAACATGACATTGCAATCAAATCATTTCAATTCAGTAAAATCTGTTAAGATGCAAGATCTCCCGAGAATGATTTAAAAGTTTCAATCTGTGAAATTGATTTGGAAGTAGAGATTTACTTTACCTGCTGATTAAAAAAAATATCCTATCTTTTTGAGTAAAAATAGAAATTAGAGAAATTTAAGTGACAGATGTATTCACTTCGAAAGGTATTACAGTTGACTGATGCCAAACATACTATGTTTATATAATTCAATCCACTTATTTTTATTAGCTTTCATTATATGTTAGTTTGTTGGAGGAGGAGTGCTGAGCTCCCTCTCCATGGAATTTGACTTCTCTAAGTTAACAATCCTGGCCTCTTGCCCACCCCCTATTCTCAACATAGAAGGAATAATTCGAAGGAGAACCAGAATAACTCAAAAGGTGGGAAAAGTATAGACAATTCTGTCTCAGCCATTTCCTCATCTTTTAGAAATAGATCTGCTTATAGCAAATGTAAATTCTTTCTTTCTTTCTTTCTTTCTTTCTTTCTTTCTTTCTTTCTTTTCTTTCTTTCTTTTCTTTCTTTTCTTTCTTTTCTTTCTTTCTTTCTTTCTTTCTTTTCTTTCTTTCTTTTCTTTCTGTGAAGAGCAGATCCCCATGAGGAGGGCCTCCATTCTGTGAATTCTATCAGTGACTTTTCCTATGGAAGTTGATTAATGGGAGTACTGAGAAAGTAGCAAGGCCCAAAGGCTGAAAGACCTAAGTTACAGTAATCACTGAAACAACAGCAAACTGAAGGAAAACATATGTAGATGTTTTTACAATTTTGGAGTTGTAAAAATTTTTCCTAACATGTAATTATACTCATAAAGGAATATATTAATATCGTTATGGCAAACTAAACAAATCTATTTAAAGGAAATATAACCAGTTGAGAAAAATTAATTTGCAACTTATGTGGAATGAATGATTTCCTTCTACCCAAGAATTGTTTTCCAATTGTGAAAAAAATAATATAATTCTTTCCTGAAACCTCTACTACCAGGAAAAAGGGTAAATTACATAAAGAAATATTCAAAGAAAACACAGCCACAGTCAATAAGCAAATGAAAGCTGTACCCTCATAGCCACTGGAAGTGTAATGCAATAGTTATTTTAAATAAAGTCATGCTTAACACTACTTTATAATATACATGTCTATCCTTTAATAATAATAACTTCATAAAATTCTGACCCTAAATGAGAAGTTACATAAAAGAATGTTTCAATAATTCTAATGAGAAATATTATGTCTTTCCTAACTAAACCACCAAAACAATCTTTTCAGAAACATATATTCATTGAGCAACAACAATAAAAAAGAAGTTTATGTAACAGACAACCATTTACATTATACACTGGGTGATATAATAAATGCAATGCGCTGAAGGTTTATATTCCTCCAGGAAGAAGAGAAAATTAGATTGCTAGTAGTTGTAGGAAGTAGGGGGTGAGAATCATTCTTTAGAAGATTTTTTCCTCTTTCTGCACTCTTTCTTCTTCCAGTTTCCTTTTTCTGGACAATGGGCTAACTCATGGCTATCTAACACTTAAACTGCACCTAAGCACCAAGTTATCATACCAAATACCTTGAAGACAACACAAAGGCTAAAGACTTCTTAGAATACTTGGAAACATGGAGATCATGCAGATACACACGAGACTAAGGTGTGGGTAGAATATGCAACTCTGCAACCTTTTCACTTGTCGTATGTATGCTAAGTCAAATGTTTTGGATTATCTGAACAGGGTGGTACACCATTCAGATGCGTCCCATGTGATGTTTAGGAGCTATGATCCTAATTGGCGGTTGTGTCCTTGCCTAAAACTGTAATGCCAAAATATCACTTCTTTCAGCGTATCAATTTAGTGTGTTTCAGATGAAAATGCTGATAATTAAAAAAGACCCATTTTGGCATAAAGGCGCAAACTGGGCAGTGAGGTAAATTTGTAGTGTATATACCACATTTAACGCACCAGTCAAAAATTATTTTTCTGATTTTAAATACCCTTTTTCACAGCTCTAAAATTGCTCACAACCCCCATATCATACTTATTTTTTTCCTAGAAAATTCCTGTTTCTCTAAATTTAAACTATACTTCTCTCTGAAAATCCTTCCCCATGTCAGAGTGGTTAGAAATGTGTCCCCTGGTGCCTGTAGAGCTCTGTGAAAGCAGTTATCATAAGCAATAACATATTGTACTGTAATTGCCCAGTCCCAGCCTCCTTCAGCTCCACACACGTGAGCACATACACACTTGTACAAAGGCTGTGAGCTCCTTGCAGAATCGGCACGGAACAGTTATTCCTGTGTCACTAGTGTTTCTTAAGTAGTAGGTGTGAAACATCGATTTTATGGAATTAATGATTACAAAGTAAAAATGATCAAAAGATATAAATGTAAAGTGGGAGAATACCCAGAAATTAATTATTGTCATATGTGTTCATCTGTAGTGGATTTGTTGGCTTGCTGTTTATTTGTTTTTAACTAGTCCAAGATCTGGATGAATATTGTAGCTGTTCTACTTCCTTGCTGAATGTCCATGAACTTACTTAGCTCTTCTAGGGATAATAAATACTCAGGGAAATTATGAAGAAGGAATAGGACCAGATAATAAGTATATGTGTACTTTGTAGCATATGTAGAATATGCTATTTATTTCTTATTTATTTGCTTTTGGCTGCGTTGTGTCTTCGTTGCTGCACGTGGGCTTTCTCTAGCTGCGGCGAGCTGGGGCTACTGTTCGTTGTGGTGCGTGGGCTTCTCATTGCGGTGGCTTCTCTTGTTGCGGAGCACGGGCTCTAGGCACACCGGCTTCAGTAGCTGCGGCGCGCGGGCTTAGTTGCTCCGCGGCACGTGGGATCTTCCAGGACCAGGGGTAGGACCCAGGTCCCCTGCATTGGCAGGCAGATTCTTAACCACTGCGCCACCAGGGAAGTCCTGAATGTGCTATTTCTATTTCAATCTGCTTTCTTGGTCTTTCCAACCTCTATATAAATCTCATGAAGCCAATTTACAATGTGTGCCAATCTTACTGAAAGGAAGAAAATGTAATATTTACCTCAGTGTTTTTATTACCCACAGTTCCCTGTTGCCCCATATATTTGTTTATTCCAAAATTACTTTTTAATTATTTCAACATTCTAACTCTCTGAATTAAATAAAACATAATATATTTGAATGGATATATTATATCAGTTAAAATACAGTTTTCATTTTGGCTCAGCAGCATGGCAGACTCAAGCATCCTCCTGATTCCTGAAATGAGATTTTCAAGTATATCATTGTGAACCACCATGACCCCAAGATAATGTTATGGACTGTAATTTTGTGTCAGTGATATATTGGTTTCAGAAATGGCACAAATCTAGTTTTGATTGTGGCATCTTTTAACCTGTAACTTCTATGTAACAATGATAAATCTTAAAGTTATAATGTAACTCCTGCTGTCAAGGCTGATCCATCTAAGCATAAAGCACAACCAAGTAAGGATTTTACTTTACCTTGAGAAAAACCTGTGCTTTTCCAGTTAATTAACAGAAGTAATAATATATATACATATATATGTTCATATTATCTATACATATGTTTACATATGTACATATGCCATATATAATTAATGGGTAATGCAATTAATTTTAACTAGTGCTTAATATTTTTTTTGCATATAGAATTTTGAGCCTGAACTTCCCTTCTGAATCCAGAACATTATTAAAAACAAGCATCTTTAAATGTTATTAGGCTTTTCTCCAGGTACTAGTATTTTTACAATCATCAAACAGCATTCTTAGTACTACATGAAGTATAATACTTTGAGATTGAACTATGGAATATGTCAGGACTTAAATAAACTTTGTAAATATACACTGGCTGTGGATCGTACACATTAATCAGGCATGATTTCTGCCCACCTTACATGGCATTTTGCTCTCACGTACATTTCCCCTGTCAGCTAAGTTTAGCTTCAGATTATCATAGAAATATGTATAACGGGTTTATTAAAAGTCCTAAGATTTGTGAGATACAAGTAGAAACCAACTTTATTTTTCCTTTTCAGTAGAATTTCTCCTTTCACTCATTCCTAGAGTTGATCCTTTTACTCTTGAGTGCAATCAGTCCACAGCATTTTTATGTGTTGTTTCCCTTATCTTGTAGTTTCAAATGAGTTCCAACCTTGACCCTCTCTTCTGACAGTCCATTCCACTTGGAGGACATGTATTCTGCTGGGTGGTATTTCAGAATGGGGTAACTTGTAGAGATCCCAGCACTAGCTTCTTTCCCAGCACCATGGAACTAGAGTTCACTTCTAATTCAGCCTTTTTCATGCACTGTTGCCAAAGGCCACCGTACTTTCTTGGTGGAATATATTAGTAATAGCTCCCTATGCTACCTTCCTCTCTCAACTTATTCATACAATGTCTTCTTGTCAAATCACTGGCCTTCTTGCTGTGCCTCAAGCACACACATGACTCAGGGGCTTTGTACTTGTAGTTCCCTATGGCAGAATTGATCCCTCAAAACTTCCCATGGTTAATTCCATTTCTTATTTCAGGTCTCTACTAAAATATCACATTTTTTTTTTTTTTTTTCCGGCTGCACCACGCGGCTTGCAGGATCTTAGTTCCCTGACCAGGGATCAAATCCATGACCTCAGCAGTGAAAGCATGGAGTCCTAGCCACTGGACAAAAAGTGAATTCCCTAAAATATCATTTCTCTAAATTGACTTTTTCTAGTCATCCTCTCTAAAGTAGCCCCCCTACCATACCATATCACACATCACTTCCTTACACCGACTTTCTTTCTTACTATCCTATCCATCACTGCTTGATATTGTTATACAGTGATGTGTTTACCTGTTTGTTTTATGTGATTCTGGAGTTAATTGTGTCCCCTGTATTAGTTAGAGCTCCCCAGAGAAACAGAACCAATGTGTGTGTGTGTATGTGTGTGTGTATGCACAGAGAGAGAGAAAGAGAGAGAAAGCTATCTATTTTAAGGAATTAGGTCATGTGATTATGGAGGCTGGCAACTCCAAATCTATGGGGTAGGACAGCAAATGGGAGACCCAGCAATGAGTTGATGCTGTGGCTCAAATGCAAAGGCAGTCCAAAGACCATACAAAAACTGGTATATAGTTCACTAATCTCTGATAAGGATATAGATATTTTGTGTAGGAGCTTCTTTTCTTCCGTAAATGAGAAATGAAAATAATTAAAAGTTAAAATATTTTTATACAAATTTAGATATATCTTACTATAATTAAATTGTTCCTTCAATTACAAGTTGATATTTTTGATATTTTTATTGTGGCAATAGCATTTTATAATAAATAGAAATTAAGAGCATAGGAGGAAATGTTTCTCACTAAAGTTTAAGGGTTATCAAAACTGGACTTTGATCCAGTCATTTATCTCTCCCTTCATCAGTTGCCTCATCTGTAAATTGAAAGAATGGACTAGGTTATTGTTTCTTAAAGATCTGACACAATAGGCTTTTGTATAAACATAATGTCTTCTTTCAGATTTGCTATCTTTTTACTATGAAATGTGGATACTAGTCATTGTCAATGCCCATCAGCCAAAGACCTCCAGGAATACACTTGACAAAGTTAGGTTTATTACTTGCTGCAGCAAGAGAGACTACACACCTGGAAAACAGTGAGTTTTTCAAAATGGAGGGGTTGATAGTGTAGAATATTTGCATGATTGGGGACATGAAATGTGTCAGAATTATCTTGACAAGGATCTGACAGGGTAAACCATGGTGTTTTGGAACAGTCAATAGTGTTATTGTATCAAATGTGTTCATTTGGATTTACTTTTAGATATATTTTCTAATATCTTCAACTTTGTGTTCTGAGTCAATTTGTGTTATCCACTTGTGTGCTGAGTTTGAGCTTAGATAATCTACGACGGACACTATAATTTAGCTTGGCGCAGTTGATCTGTTTTGCATGGATACTGCAGTCCGATTGGAAAAGCTTCTCCTTACAGACTAACTACCAGCAGAGACTTTTTTTTTTTTTGCGGTACGCGGGCCTCTCATTATTGTGGCCTCTCCCATTGCGGAGCACAGGCTCCGGACGCGCAGGCCCAGCGGCCATGGCTCACGGGCCCAGCCGCTCTACGGCATGTGGGATCTTCCCAGACCGGGGCACGAACCCGTGTCCCCTGCGTCGGCAGGCGGACTGTCAACCACTGTGCCACCAGGGAAGCCCCAGCAGAGACATTTTAAAATTTATTGGTATAATGCCCTAGGGTTGTAGGAAATATTTAAATATAAAATTGAGTAAAGCACTTAACCTATAGTAGGCACGTAATAAATATCTATATGAAGTTTAGCTTTTCCTCCCCAATTCCCCAAAACAGTTGTTATCCTAAATAAACAAAACAGGATCACACAAACTGGACAATAAGACTACAAAATAGAATGGAGAGTATATCCTAAAGCTAATAACTAACTGCTACTATTAACTGCAAATCATGTGTGTATGTTTTAGAAGTCCTTTATTCTCATTCAATGACACTGTATGGCTAAAGGAATTAGAAATTATCTTTAATATTCTTATCTAATCTAAGAATTTGTTAGTGTTACCATGATGATCAATACTATACACCATAAGGAAATATTAGTCTACTGTCTTTTGTTATTGGAATGGAGAAATAAAAATGATTCTAGCCAAGTGAAGCCTAAAATAAATGTATAGATTCTCAAGCATGAGAAATCTATAGGAGTTGCTGACACAATCAAAACTTTATAAAAATAGGATGCCCTCATTCTCTGTATGCCACCTCTGGTTTTGCTTTTCTTCACCTTTTGTCCTCTTGTAGACTTCTTGCACATGTGTCTATGAAAAACAGAGATATGGGGCATTCTTTCTCCCAATACTATTTATCAATACCAGGAAAGGGCTCTTCTGAAATCAGCTTTTAGACTTAACACAGTTGTAAGGAGGATGGGATAGTTTAAAAGTCCAATCCTGGGGGGCATGCAAATACCTGTGGAAACTTGGAGGCACCGCCTTTATTGATTGTGTGCTTAAGGCTTGAAAAAACAACAGTCAGTATAACCCAGTAAGTGTAGCATGTTTTATATGGGACCTATTATAAAAAGTGGGGTGTATGTATGCCTGTCTGTCTCTTTTTAAGGAAAGAAGATTCCAGAGACACTGGCTTTCAGTTGGCTGAAATTTAAGGCAAAATAAAATGGGCCAGTAAATACATAAATCTCTAGGTATTCTTTCTAAACCAAACATTGTCAAGAGTCCTATCTTGGATTTCCATAAAATACCATAAGAAAATGTTAGAATTGTTTTCTACCCATCATGTTTGTCCCCAGTCTACTTACTGACAAGGATGAGTCTGAGGAATTTGTTCATAATATAGCCTATTTAGCTCTTCATTTTCTTCCTCTAAAGAAAAATTTAAAAAGAATAGCTTCATGCCTGTGAGAATTAGAAGTAATTAGTACTTTTTTAAGAAAAAGGTTTAAGTTTTTTTTTTGTTGTTTTTGGCAGGGTAGGGGACTTGCCACAAGAGATCGTAATGAATGCTGATGTCAAAACAATTTAAGCAAGGAGAGGATATAATTCTTTAACAAAGTTATATTTCAAATATTTTAGTTATTTTCTTAACAATTTTTTTATCTCACTGCAAAATAATGATATTGGAAGAGGAATATCTAATTAGTTGTTGAGTTTTTTGTTTAATTTTACATGGGATAAGATTTTTCTCATAATTATAGGATACAGGTTATCTAGTATATCTTCTTCACTTTTATCTCAGCCATTAAAAAAATTATACAATTTCTAAAGTTTACACTCCATTTACAGTTATTATAAAATATTGGCTGTATACCCCATGTTATGTAATACATCCTTGTAGCCTATCTTAAACCCAGTGGTATTGTAGCTCTCACTTCCCCACCCCTTATTGCCCTTCCCCCAAAACTGGTAATCATTAGTTTGTTCTCTATATCTGTGATTCTGCTTCTTTTATGTTATATTCCCTAGTTTATTGTGTTTTTTAGATTCCACATATAATTGATATCATGCATTATTTGTGTTTCTCTGTCTGACTTATTTCACTTAGCATAATACCCTCCAAGTCCATCTATGTTGATGCAAATGGCAAAATTTCATTCTTTTTATGGCTGAGTAGTATTCCATTGTATGTGCATGTTTGTGTGTGTGTGTGTGTGTGTATTTTTTTTTTTACATCTTTATTGGAGTATAATTGCTTTACAGTGGTGTGCTAGTTTCTGCTTTATAACAAAGTGAATCATTTATACATATACATATGTTCCCATATCTCTTCCCTCTTGCATCTCCCTCCCTCCTGCCCTCCCATTTATCTGTTGATGGACATTTAGGTTGCTTCCATGTCTTGGCTATTATAAATAATGCAGCTATGAACATTGGGGTGCATGTATCTTTTCAAATTAGTGGGTTTTTTTTTCCAGATATATACCCAGAAGTGGTATTGCTGCATCATTTGGTAGTTCTATTTTTAGTTTTTTGAGAAACCTCCATATTGTTTTCCACATGGCTGTACCAATTTACAGTGCTATCAGTAGAGTACAAGCATTCCCTTTTTTCCACATCCTCACCAACATTTGTTATTGGTGCTCTTTTTGATGATAGCCATTCTGACAGGTGTGAGGTGATAGTTCATTGTGGTTTTGATTTGCATTTCCCTGATGATTAGTGATGTTGAGCATCTTTTCATGTGCCTGTTGACCATCTGTATTTCCCCTTCAGAAAAACGTCTGTTCAGTTCTTCTATCCACTTTCTTTTTTTAATTTTTGAAGTACACTTTATTTTTTAGAGCAGCTTTAGACCCACTTTTTAATACAGTTGTTTGTTTTTTTGATATTGAGTCATATGAACTCAATAGAAATGATCAGTGAAACAAAAAGCTAGTTCTTTGAAAATATAAACAAAATTGATAAACCTTTAGCCAGACTCATCAAGAAAAAAGGGAGAGGGCCCAAATCAATAAAATCAGAAAATGCAAAAGAAGAAGTTATAACCAATACCACAGAAATGCAAAGGATCATAAGAGACTCCTACAAACAACTATATGCCAGTAAAATGGGCAACCTAGAAGAAATTCTTAGAAAGGTACAATATCCCAAGCCTGAACCAGGAAGAAATAGAAAATATAAACAGACCAATTACAGTAATTAAATTTAATCAGTAAGTTTAAAAATCCCAACAAAAGTCCAGAACCAGGTGGCTTCACAGGTGAATTCTACCAAACATTTAGAGAAGAGTTAACACCTATCCTTATGAAACTATTCCAAAAACTTGCAGTGGAAGGAGCACTTCCAAACTTATTCTGTGAGGCCAGCATCACCCTGATACCAAAACCAGACAAAGATGTCACAAAAAAAGAAAATTATAGGTCAATATCACTGGTGAACATAGATGCAAAAATCCTCAGTAAAACACTAGCAAACTGAATCCAGCAATACTTTAAAAGGATCAAGAGAGATTTATCCCTGGGATGCAAGGATTTTTCAGTATCTGCAAATCAAGCAATGTGATACACACTTTAACAAATTGAAGAATAAAAATCATACGATCATCTCAGTAGATGCAGAAAAAGCTTTTGATAAAATTCAACATCCATTTATTATAAAAACTCTTCAGAAAGTGAGCATAGAGGGAGCCTACCTCAACATAATAAAGCCCATATATGACAAACCCATAGGTAACATCATACTCAATGGTGAAAAACTGAAAACATTTTCTCTAAGGTTAGGAACAAGACAAGGATGTACACTCTTACCACTTTTATTCAACATAGTTTTGGAAGTTCTAGCCACAGTTATCAGAGAAGAAAAAGAAGTGAAAGGAATCCAAATTGGAAAGAAAGAAAAAAAACTGTCACTGTTTGCAGATGTCATGATGTAATACATAGGAAATCCTAAAGACACCACCAGAAAACTACTAGAACTCATCAATGAATTCAGTAAAGATACAGGATACAAAATTAATATACAGAAATCTGTTATATTTCTATACACTAATAACAAAGTATCAGAAAGAGAAATTAAGAAAACAATCCCACTTACTATCACATTAAAAAGAATAAAATACCTAGGAACAAACCTATACCTAAGGAGGCAAAAAACCTCTACTATGAAAACTCTAAGACACTGATGAAAGAAATTGAAGACAGCATAAACAGGTGGAAAGATATACTGTGTTGGTGGATTGGAAGAATTAACTTTGTTAAAATGACCATACTACCCAAGGCTATCTCTACAGATTCAGTGCAATCCCTATTAAATTACTAATGGCATTTTTCACAAAACTAGAACAAATAATTTAAAAATTTGTATTGAAACACAAAAGACCCCAAACAGCCAAAAAAGTCTTGAGAAAGAAGAGGAGCTGGAGGAATCATGCTCCCTGACTTCAGACTGTAGTACAAATCTACAGTAATCAAAAGAGTATGGTACTGGCACATAAGTAGACATATAGATCAATGGAACAGGATAAAGAGCCCAAAAATAAACCCATGCACGTGTGGTCAATTAATCAGTGACAAAGAAGACAATAATATACAATGGAGAAAAGACAGTCTCTTCAGTAAGTGGTGCTCGGAAACTGGACAGCTACATGTACAAGAATGAAATTAGAACATTCTCCAGCAACATATACAAAAATAAACTCAAAATGGATTAAAGACCTAAATGTAAAACTGGATACTATAAAACTCCTAGAGGAAAACAGGCAGAACACATAAATCACAGCAATATTTTGACATAAATCACAGCAATTATTTTTTCAGATTCATTTCTTAAAGTAAAAAAAAAAAAAAAAGATAAAAGCAAAAATAAACAGATGAGCTCTAATTAAACTTAAAAGCACTTGCACAGCAAAGGAAACCATAAACAAAATGAAAATACAATCTACTGAATGGGAGAAGATATTTGCAAATAATATGACCAATAAGGGATTAATAGACTTTTTTTTTTTAAAGGCCCAGAGAACATAAGTGATCGTTTATGACTAAACAGGAAGTCAGTGGCAAACTCGGGTAGAGGCCATGTGTCCTGACTCCCAGTGTTGAGATCATCCCACCTATATCCTTAATATTAATACTGTCCCCCTTTTCTTTAAAGGTGAAGTAAAAGAACTGAATATAGTTTCTCTCAGTTTCACATTACTGAAATGTTGATGTTCTGCGTTCCAGTCACCTTTAATTCTCAGAAAACAAAACTTTATTTACTCTACAGCTATGCTAATAAAAAAACCCACTACCACGTGGACAAATCACACTCTACGCTTCAAACCTGTATAGGTTACAAATTCTTTAGGGCTGTTTCCATATCTTTTTCAAAATTGTGTCTTGTCTCAGTTCCGGGAACATAATAAACACTCAGTAACTGAATTTTTTTTTTTTTTTTTGCGGTACACGGGCCTCTCACTGTTGTGGCCTCTTGCGTTGTGGAGCACAGGCTCCGGATGCGCAGGCTCAGCGGCCATGGCCCACGGGCCCAGCCACTCCGTGGCATGTGGGATCCTCCCGGACCGGGGCGCGAACCCGTGTCCCCTGCATTGGCAGGCGGACTCTCAACCACTGCGCCACCAGGGAAGCCCAATAACTGAATGTTTTTGAATGAAGTTTTTCAATTGAAAGTCAGTTCTGTTTATTTTGGAATGCATTGTGATACATACTTAGTTTCCAAATGATAGCATTTTCAAACTGCATTTTACTTAGAATTGAATTAAGATATTTCCTTTCTGATGTGGTCTTTACTAAAATTTATAGAAGAAAATAGATTATATGAATACTGTAGTTTATAAGAAACAGTCTGAGATTAAATAGTTATACTTTGTTGAAAATTGGTGTGAGTTCAGTCTTTCTGCTATATCCTAATAGTAAGAAGAGTTACATAACAATTCCAAATACCAAGATCAAAATTTTCTGAATATTTTCACTGAATGTATAACTGCAATAATACCTGATAACTACATTGAATTATACAATCAGCCTATTAAGAAACACTTTCCTTTTTTTACTCAGAGATCATAGTTTAAATGACTACGTTCTGGAAAAAAAAAAAAAAAAAGACTGTGTTCTATACTGAAAATGTGAGGTCGAAGAGAAATACTGCCTTTAAAAATGACACTATTCTAACATCCCGTTATAATTTATTATTTTTATATACAGCTTTGATATAAGGGGAAATTATATTGTTTAACTATAGTAAATGGTCATTCCCCAGCCTCCAACCAATATATTTTTAAAGAAATTTTAGGTATAACTTTGTTCAATGCTACTCATTACGGGTGGCTAGGTATAATTAGTGTTATTAATTTTGGTTCACAGCTCCTTGTAATAAGCAAGATGGTGTATTAAAAACCATAAGTAAATATTCCACAGTGACTGTAAGCTTCATATATTTATGTGATTATTATATTATAAAATTTTCCTCCTTTTTTAATAAACTCTGATTTGAATGGGTTTGCTTGGGTTTAATCTGTTTTACCACTCAATAAAGCTAATATTCTCTTGAGATAGCTGCATCTTGATTTAATTTACTTTCTCTGGTTCAATAGAAGATGCAAACGGAGCAGTTCTATCAGTTCAAAAAATAATGTTTTTATGTTGAAATGCCAATGTTAAGGAGTCAATCTGAAATGCCTATTGATTAATAATGTAGTGCTTATGTATTGAGTGGCATTCAAAGTCCAAGCTAATTGTATTCTTACATTCAAATACCTCAAGAAAACTGGGTATTCATTTTGTCTTTTTACCATGCAGTGGCTTAGTATTCAAAAGGTCCCGGGACTTCATAAAATTGTATTAAAAAGAAAATCAATTCCTAGGCAAAGTGGATTTTTAAAAATCCATAAGCATTAGATTCAGTATAGTCTGTTTTGCCAACATTCCAATCATGGTCAAGTACATACAATAAGTATAAAAGTATGTAGGTGTGATGAAATTTTTTATGCATGTAAAATGATACAGAGACATTTAATGAGTAATGTGTACTCACCACCTATCTTACGGAATGAAATCCTACTTACTAAGTTGAAGTCTCCCAAGTACGTATTCCATTTTCTCTTTCTCTCCCATCCTATCAGAGTGTATTCTAGAGTACTGTTTTAAATATATTAAAGCATACAAAATGGACTTATAATTTGCCTATCCTTCTGCAGTCTGACTTTATCATTCAATATAATATTCTAGTAATTCATGCATATTAACAAATGTAGTCAGTTGTACACATTTTGACTGTTGCACAGTTCCACGAGATGTATTCTGGTATTTATTTATCCATCCCTTGTTGATTTAATTTTTTCTAACTGAAAATGAATCTATTATAACAGTTCTTATGCATGTCTCTCTGTACATGTACAAGCAAATTTGTAGGCTATCTGGAAGTAGAATTTTGTGTATATGGAATGCACATTTTTAAATGCATGCATATAGAAATGGAATTTAAAGAAATTGCCCCTGTTTTCTACATTCTTGTTAATACTTAGAAATCAGGTGGTGGTTTTGCCAGGATGGTAGTTAAACTGAATTTTCTGATGATTTTTTTCACTTCCAATTCCTTGATTATAATGAGATGTAGCATTTTCTCAGAAGTTTATTGGCCAATGTGGTTTCCCTTAAACTACCTTCTTAACTTTGTCCATTTTTTGTTTCAACTTTATTGTCAATCATTTTATTTTAGATTTGTAGGAATCCTTTATATATTCTTTTAATATCCTGTTTTTTAATATTTAAACTTTTTTTATTGGAGTGTAGTTGATTTACAATGTTGAGTTAGTTTCATGTATACAGCAAAGTGGTTCAGTTATACATATACATATGTTCATTTTTTCAGATTCTTTTCTCATATGGATTGTCACAGAATATTGAGCAGAGTTCCCTGTGCTATGCAGTAGTTCTTGTAGGTTATCTATCTTATTTATAGTAGTGTGTGTGTGTTCATCCCAGGCTTCTGATTTATCCAGTCCCCCACCACATTTTCCCTTTGGTAACCGTAAGTTTGTTTTTGATATCTATAAGTCTGTTTCTATTTTGTAAATAATTTCATTTGTTTCTTTTCTTTTTTAAAAATTAGATTCCACATTTAATATTTAAACTTTAATGTAGTTGATTTTATGAGAGCTTTTTTTATGCTACTTGATGTGTGTATCCTGTTTAAAAACTTGTGCATACTCTAAGGACTATGTCCTTATAATAAGTAAAATCGTATTATAGTAAAATATATTATCTTCTGAAAGTTTTGAAAATTTACTTTATACAGGTAGGTCTTTTTACCGAGAAATTTAAGGGGTATACAATTGCAAAATAGATTTTAAAAACCTATTACAGGTAGAATTGTCTGATAATTAAAAAAAAATAAAATTAGTGATGTGTGCACATCTCAGTGCATGTATCACCAGATTTTAAAATTATGAAAAATGTCAGTAAAACATTTAATTAATTTAAACTATAATGCATGTAATAAACTAGATATGTGTACAGAAGGTTTATTTGGTGAGGATATTTGTTTAATGCATTGTATCAAATTATATCTTCTGTAAGATTTATGTCTCAGAAGACTTAAACTTCAAAACCAGTCCTATTCTAACCTATAGATTTTACCTGGTCTGACTGTATAGAAAGGAAGTTATACATATGCATACACCCAAGGTGAAAAACAAGTTGTTTTTGAAACTATAAATATTTAAATGGAAGCTAAAAAATAGTCTGTCTGACAAGTTTCCTGTACTTTAACTAGTAAAAATGATCTACCCTAGAAGATAATGGTAATAGTCACTAACTCATGTCATATGGGACTCCAGGTTTCTCACATTCTTCTGTAAATCTGTGAATTATGCTGGCCAAAAACAGAGTGCTTTCATATTCAACCAGGTGATTGGCTCTCTCCAATAGATCTATATCAATAAAGGCTTTCTTACATAATTAATTACTATGATAGACTAGACATATCATTCTCTCCTACAACAGTTATAACCACAGGGAATCATATTTATATTCTGTATTCAGTAGACATTTAAAAATTGGCTCCTTAGTATATCATTACTGCCATTCAGCTGCTTCATTTTCTAAAGGTGTGCATTTTTGGTGTGAGCTTTCTTTAATAATGAGGAACAGGGAGCAGTCCTAGACTCGGTGCTTAGGTGCCCAGAAATAGGTCTCATTTCATAGCATGCTCTGATGACTGTCCATTGTCCTGAATCATGAGAATAAAGAATAAAGTGGTTATTCTTTAACTGAAGTTTGATTGCCATGGATCTTGAAATATCATGTTTTCACTAATGGTGCTTTCTTTTATTTGTTTTAAGGAGAAAGACAAGCAGAGTTACCTTAGTGTTAGTTTTTTATTATATGCATACAAAATATATGCTAACCCTCCTTTCAGGATTCAGTGCTTACCATTTTCATATGTCTTTAATGTCCTTTAATCTGTAACAATTTCTCAGACTTTCTTTGTCTTTCATGAACTTGGTATCTGTGAAGGGTATAGGCAAGTTATTTGATAGAATTACCCACAGTTAGAACTTTTTCAGATACTTCTTCTTGACTAGTTTCAAGTTAGTCATTTTAGGCAAGAATACCATAGAAGTGATGCCATACCCTTCTCAGGGTGTCATATCGGAAGAAATGTGGTAACAATGTGTCCCATTAGTGGTAAGGGTCACTTTGATCCTTCATTAAGGTGATTAAAGTGATACTTGATTAATTTTTGCAGTGTAGAGTCAATATTTTCTTTTATATGTAAAACATAATTTGGGGGAGAATATTTGAGATTAAATAATATCATGTTCTTCATTACACCTTTACCCTTTAATTTCATTGTCCATATTGATGATTCATTCTACATTCATTAGTTAGAATTCTACTGTATGGAAAAACTTTGCTGCCTCCTTTTTCCTTGTTTCCTTCCTCGTTTCCTTCCTTCCTTCCTTCCTTCCATAATGTATTTATATAACCATGATAGCGTAGAAGGAAAAATACACATATATAAAGGACAACACTTGGATATGACTACAGATTGGGTTTGATAATTATTGATGAAAAATTTATTCCTCTATAATAATTGTAGAGTGGTTTTCTGTGAGAAGTGAAACTAAAGAATATAGGAATACAGGCACAAAATATCTGCAATTTACTCATAACTATTTCAATAAAATATACATTGGGTGTTAGAGCACAAATGCTAAAGTAAGTGAGGCAAAATGTTAACATTTCAAGAATCTGGATAAAGAATATATGGAATTTGTTGAGGGTTTTCTTTCAACCTTTCAGCAAAATCAAATTAGTTCCAAATTTATTGTGAACAATGATACTGTATATATGTGCATATTAAACTTTCATTGGATTTCTTTTGTAAATTTATAAAGCTTGTATTATCTCAGTCTTTTATAAAATATAAAAATGCATTAAACACTTTCTGTAAGCCAGAGAGAGAGGGGCCCCAATGAACCTTTGGTAGAAAATCTAGTCTTGAATTAGCTAATCAGTGAATAAGGAAATTGGTTGAATTTCTGTATCTTAACTATTGTTTACTCCCCCAAACTGTATGTTCTTTGTGGTTCTAAGATATTGTATTACATATATAGGGTTTATTTCACTTGATGAAATAAACATAGCTAAATTTTAGAAATGAAATGGTCACTCAGTGACCAGAAAGAAAACAATCAAAGTTTATCTAAATTTGAAACATCTTTAGCCACTAGCTTATACCATTCTTACAGCACAGTGGAAGAAATGGCATGTGTATCCGTCTTTTAAGATTTACGCTCTTGCTGTTATAGGTTATAAACCAAAAGACTGAACAGTCACTAAAGAAGAGAATGAATTCACTGAACAAATGTTCAGAGGTTCAAGAAGAAAAGTGTGAGAAACTCATGTGCAAGGACTATTGGTACATTTCATTTTTCATGTGTCTGTAGGAATTGATATTCAAACATTT
This sequence comes from Lipotes vexillifer, assembly GCF_000442215.2. NCBI lineage: Eukaryota > Metazoa > Chordata > Mammalia > Artiodactyla > Lipotidae > Lipotes > Lipotes vexillifer. The sequence goes on along the minus strand of NW_006780882.1, from coordinate 2,710,733 downwards.
TACGTTTGTAACGGAACTGACCATATTTAATTATTTAAATATATTCAGTTATGTTTATGATTAACTTACGAGTAGATGATAACTATTTTCTTTGACATTATTTCACAAATCAATATCATAATCCAAATAGGAAGGTGTAAAAGTGAATTGTGCTTCCCTTGATATTTCAATATTGATAGCTTCTGATCATTTGTGTTACTTGAACTAAAGGAAAATAGAACACATTGAAATATGCTTTCCCACTGAGTCACATAAGACATAAGGCAGCTTTTTATCATTTAATAGTTGAGGAAAGGTAAAGTCTTACATAAGTGGCTCTCAGACTTTCGTCCATTTTTTAGCGATATACTTAAGATATAAGAATGTTCAATTATTCAATATATTTATGAAGACATTCTTAGGTTATTAGATTGCAGCACAGATGAAAAGCCAGTAGGTTGTCAAGTCTTGACTTTCCAAAAGACCACACACACATAAACGCACACATACATACAGGCATACACATACAAGTTAAGCACAGTTTATTAGACCTATGGCAGTGAGGTAGAATATCAAGATTCTTTGATATAAACAAAGTAGATTCTAGGTAGAATCAAGGTAGATATGAAGATTCTTATTAGTGCCTTAGAAGCATAGATATAAACACAGATCTTTAGTGTTTTGTGTTTTTAGTGTTTCGGGATCTGGGCTCAAGTGGTTTAAAGGAGAATATTTACATGCAGGGCAGTGGTTGGAATTGAGCAAAGTTTGTAACATCATAGTTTAGAGCTGGCCTGCAGGAAAAGGTGTGGATTTCAAAGCAAGTCATGATAACTAAATTGTTGTTTGAAAATAAAATTGTTTGCTCAGGTAAGATAACAAATATCCTGGTAAAAGACTTGTTTGCCCAGATGAATAAGCTCTTTGTCCAGATAAATGTGTTTACAGGAATTTCCTGAATTGAACAGTAAAATTATTAATTTACATCCTTATCTTCCTAGAAAAGAATGTCCTGGACAAAACAAATATCAGTGTGGCACAAATGATCTCAGTTCTCAGTACTGATCATGAAGCAATGTGAATTCAAGTGGTCTCAGCTCAAGTTTCAAGGTTATAAATGGTTCCCTTGATAAAATGGTGGTGATATAACTTTTTACCCTACTCAGGAAATTATATTGGAATGTAAATCATTAAGAGTAATGAGTGAGTCTAATTTTTTAACATAAAATGAATGACTCACCAGTTTTTTAAAAAATAAATAATGCTATTCTATCACACTATTTATTTAAAAAGCCCTTAAAACACAAGGATGTAATACTATTTAAGAGCCACTGCCTGAGAAGCAGACGTAAATGCCAAAAAATTTGTATGATAAAATTGATTTTCCTCTTTTTTAACACCAAAGGGAAGATCAGTTAGAAACTATTCATATAATTATTATTACTCCTTCTACATAAGAAACAGGCACTTTAAAAAAAACCTGACTTCCTTTATTTACATATATCGAAAAAATAGGTTAAGCAAATATGCACACATGTGCAGGTGTGAACACACACATACAATTAGTATTAAAGCATAGGCTGAGTTTTTAAGTAAGATATAATTGACTTTATCAGTTTAAACTGATAGTTGTATAACCTGGAACTGACTAGTTGTATAACCTGGAACAATTTCATTTTTAAGGCTAGATTATGTGTGTGTGTGTGTTTGAAAAACTGTAGATTAAGGTATAATTATTATTAAGGCACAGTAAATTATACACAGTTATTATTTGTAATTGAACAGCTTTATGGGAAAAACCCTACTTTTTGTTATTTATTATAAATTTTCTTTAGAGTTAATTATGAATTCAACAGGAAAAATAATTTGAGGACCATTTTTAATGACCAATTAAAACATCAGTTTTACTGACAGAAGTGTTGCTTTCCCAGATGAGCTAACTCTTGGTATAGATAGATTGGTTTAAAGAATTTCCTGAATCAAAAAGTAAAATATTCGTTTGCACACGTGTCTAGTGTTGGGCATAAATAGTAAAGCCTATTCGTACTGGTAAGTTCATAGGAGATTTGGCAGATAAGGCACAAAAATATTATTGTGATATCCTTATCATGAGCCTTTAGATCATTTCTTAATGCCCAGAGTAGAAGGATGAACCCAGAAAAATCTTTTCTCGTGTAGTCAAAAATATAGAAGGCTTCAGTACAGTGAGTCTTTTAAAATCTTACTGCAAAAGTTTAGTTCAGTTTGACAAGCATTTACATAGCACTTAATATCGTAGATATTCATTCATTTGTAATTAGAGTCCAAGGTGGCATGTCCCAGGATGCATGCCCTTCATAAAACTATGTAAGGGTATCCCTTCTCCAGGCAGTTTCCATTCTTTACTGAAATACGAAAAATGAGTTCATCTTAACAGGTTTTTGTAAAGATTTTTTTTAACATCTTTATTGGAGTATAATTGCTTTACAATGGTGTGTTAGTTTCTGCTTTATAACAAAGTGAATCAGCTATACGTATACATATATCCCCATATCGTCTCCCTCAAGGGATAACATAAGTAAAAAATATTTGAAGTATGAAGTGCTATGAATGTTTTAAAATCCAGGATATAAATCAGGAAGAATACTACTTCTTGAGTCTTCATGAACAGGGGAACATCAATTTGATGCTCAGTTATCTTTGTTACCTGGAGTTTTTTGAGATGGAGACCTGTAAATATGAGTGATAAGTCTGGAATCTTTAAAATGGCATTTATTAAGGAATGAGAGTCAATATTAAGGAAAAGTAGGACAAAAAGACAATTATATCTGAGGGATAACAAACTGTTTGAGCCCTATTTGTGAAACAGTATAAGAATGCAAAACAAATCACCAAAGCAACTGATATTTGCATGAATAATGAAAAGAGTTTTTAAATTGAATTTCCCATAGGAACAAAATTATTGTCAATCATAATAAAAAAAAGTAGTGAGTGCTTTTTGTGTGTGTTGTGGGTCTGGATATTTGTGTTACACACATAGGAGGTTATGCTCTAATTGTGTCTTGTTCGTATTGAATTTCATTTACTGCAGTGCAAGAGAATTTCCACAGTACATATGTTTAGATAATGAGGTGGTTTTGAAAATGCAGTCTCCTCCTCTGCAAGTAATAGTAACTGATTTATTAATTTACTCTTTCATTCATCTAATTTTCAAGTATCTATTGAGTACTGGCTATTTGTTAGTCATTGTTTTAGGCAGTGAGAATATTCCACTTAAAAAAAAAACTCCCTTCGTTCATGAATCTTATCTCCTGTGCAGTCTAGAGTTAACCAAAAAACCAACTTGTCCTATTAGTTATGACACTTTCACACAGGCCTAATGCTTGTAAAGAATGTGTCAGATGTCAATTTCTCAGAAAGACTCCTAGAAAAAATGTCAGTCAAACAAACTGAGTTTATTTAATTTACTTAAGGGATGTGATGTTAAATGTATGTGTCCATTTGGCTACGCCCAAGTACCCAGATATGTCTTAAAAATAATTCTGGATGTTGTTGTAAAGGCAGTTTTGATGAAATTAACATTTAAATCCGTAGACTTTTGAGTAAAGCAATTGTGCTCCATAATGTGGGTGGGCCTCATTAGGGCCTTAGGCAAAAGACTAATCTACTCCAAGGAAGGGGGAATTCTGCCAGCATAAGGCCCTTGGACTTGAATTGCAGCATCATTTCTTCTCTGGGTCTCTAGGCCATCCTGCAGATTTTGGACTTGCTGTCCTCCACAATCATATGAGCCAATTTCTTAAAATAAACCTCTATATAAATACACATCCTGTTGGTTCTGCTTCTCTAGAGAACTTGCGTAACACGTGATAACAGCATCTTGACAGAATCTTAAGGACATCTCAGAAGGGAGAAATCAGGGACAGATACATATAGAGTTTCATTAAAAATAATTTGTTAATCTGGATAATTTTAAGTCCAGTCTTGCAATTCAAGGGATTAGTTTGGCTTGGAAGGAATTACGGCATGACAGCTCTTTATGAATGGAGGAACAGAGGAATAAAGGAAAGGGCATTGAGGCAAGCATTGACAGGCAAGCCTTTAGTCTTGATAAGTATGCTTTTCAGATCCTCCTAAGTCTTCAAGAAGCAAATTCCTGGGGCAAGAAGCAAAATTACTTTGCCTCATCCTAGAGTTTTTGTTTTTGTCTTGCACAAAAGCTGGGTAGAAAGTTTTCCCAGAATTGTTTAGAACTGAGACAGGAAAGTACGTCGTTTCAGTTCTAAAGTGTATAGGCGTGTACTAGAAATTGAAGAAAATAAATTAGGAAGAGTAAAATAAGGCTTTCGGAGAAAGAATCCATTTGTGGTGGCCTCTTTGAAATCAACCTAAGTTTTGTTTTTTTTTTCTGAAATTGCAAAGCAGTTTTGTTACTGAAGTACATACTGGATCACTAGTTATAAGTCCAGGTTGCCAGTTCTAATTCCACCTCTCACTAACTTTATGTCTTAGTTAAGTGTTTTGACTTCTCTGAGCCTGAGTTTACTCACCTTCCTTATGGCATAATGGTCAGGATCTCACACAGTTTTAAAATCCTGTTATTTTCTCAATAGATAATAAAAATATGGAATACATACTCTAAATATAAGCCTCCTCAAAGGATATATGATGGAACATTATGGAAATGAAAATTTGGGACAAACTAGAGAATGATAGATTCTTAACAAATAGTGACTCTTGGAAGCGTGTTGAATATAGAGATGGTTCTCTGAGCCAGGCTACCTTTCTCATTGTATAGATTAGTATAAAATGTTGTGGCCCCTCCATTGACCACTATAAGTAAATAAATAAATAAATAAATATTAGGCTGTTGTAACTATGAAGATTGTCACTGAATGGATGAGCAAATCTTTGCAATTGGAAAAGATGTCAAATTAGTAGTGTTTAAACAAAGTATACTTGGCTTGCTTAATACTGTTCTACCTAATAATAGAATTCTTATTTTTATAAGAAAAAGGAAAGTGGACAGCTTCTGACAAAATAAAAACTATATGATAGATGGATATTAGAGAACTTAATATAATGTTTAATCTTTACTTTTGTAATTTACAACTTTGTATATTTTTTCATTTGGGCATCCTTTGTGTTTGACTTATTTTCTGTAGGGTGGGAAGCAGGGCAATGTGCACACTGCTGCTGCTACTGAGAGGAACCGTGGGCGGTCCTATTTAGAGACACTTTGCCAGAATGCTCTAAGATATTTGCTAGAACAGTGACAGTGTTTTAGAAGCAATTTTCTTTATTTCGGTTATATGCTAGATAAATAACATGCTATAATGTGAGCTGTAAATGTTGCGCTGCACTCCTTGTCCTTCCCCCTCACAGTTCTATGGCACTTGGATGCCAGGGACTTTGTGTCACAGGTATTAGCTGCTGCCTGTGCTATCAGTCTGCAGCAGGGCTTCTGTTAATTACCTTGCCATAGTGTCTGAGGCAGATAGCAATCTTTCCTAAAGAGCAGACAGATTTAAAGAGGCAGAATTAATTAAAATTGATTCACACATTCTGTCATGTAGAGGTCTGCCAGGAGCCTTTCTTCCCTACACCCCTCCC
>NW_006780882.1:2642461-2705152 GCF_000442215.2 Lipotes vexillifer | reverse complement strand
CTTCCCTACACCCCTCCCCACTTCATGATGTTGTACAACATGGTACAGGTGGGAATCCCTACCTTGGAATACTAATTATGGGGCTTGAATGGGATTAGCCACAGTGATTGGCAGTGTAATGCATGAAAGGGTTTTAAAATTTACATCATTTAAGGGATTTCTTGAGGGACCAGTTCTTTCATCTAACTTTTATAAGTGGCTATTGAGAGGTTGACAAAGCTGAAAATCCAAGGTCACTAAGGATTATCAGAAAACTTACAAATGAATTACACATTTTAATAGTTGGTCGTTCAACACTGTAGACTTTAAAAAGGCATGTGAAGTATCGGAAAGAAAGATAACAGAAGTATAAGTGTATTGATATGTGTTAACAATTTTTATTTTTTCCAAATGGCAGACTGAATGATAGAATTTATACCTGAACATGGGAAAATGGCTAATAAGAAATTAACTTGATAATCACGTAAACTTCTTATACTGTATGTAACTAACCATTACCAATTTCTGTCAAAATGTGAAACAGTATTATCTTTAGTCAAATTAATAATTGTCTAATTCTGGACACCAGGGGTTATGTTTTTCTCTACGAAGTTTGATGTCAACATTAAGCTGCTGTAACAAAGAAACCCCAAACATTTAAGCAAGATAAATATTATGTGTTTTGTAGCTGGTCCAAACATTTAAACAGCATAAGTATTATCTCTGATAATATTTATAATATTATATAACATAATATATATTATATTATAATATTTATAATATAATACATTATAATATTTAATTATATATTATTATATAATAATATAATAACAGTTCACAGAAGAGTGTTCCAGGATTGATAGTGTGTCATCAGTACAGCTTTTGTGAGCCCAGGTCCTATCATTACATCTGCAGGAAGAAGAAAAGTCACATGCAGGGCATGTGGGGATATCACCTCTAGGAAGGAGAAAACATCCTTGCTTTTAAAAATAGGACCCTAAACATGTAAATATCACCTTTTGTTCATATATCATTAACCAAATCATCAGCCAGGTGCTGCTGTCCAGCTAAATGCACATGACCATGGAGGAAGCAGGGGATGGATATGGGAGAACAGCTGGCACCAGTAAGAAATGCAAAAAATAAAAGGAACAATTAAAATCAGCAAGTTGAAAGACTTAATAATGGCCTGAGTTTTCTTCTATGATTCTCATGATTTCACATTTTATATATTAAGAATTCCTTTCAGAGTTAGAAATTTAATATGGAAGATAAATCTTGATAAGTCATTGAAATATTCTTTGTCACATAGTTAACAGATGTTAAGAAATATTGTTTTAGATGCAAATGTAAAATAAGTATAAGAAGAAATAAGGAATGGAGTAGAAAGTTAATTTACCCATTACATGTATTTCTTCCAAATATTTTATGTCTTAAATTGACTGAAATGTGTCATTCCTTATATCCAAATGAAGGTTTCTAAAGAGAATTTATACCCCCTTGAAAGTTACAACTATAATGTATAAAAGTGTTGCTTCTATCACCACATAATAGTGTTTTAATCAGTGTTTGATTTCTTAATATGTTTATTCTTTCAAGAAATGTATACGGCCCCCTGAACATGTGTTCCATATTCTGTTATAGACTTTGAGCAGCACACAGCAAAATGAAACAGGCAGGACCCATTACTTCAAGGCACGTACAAAACCTGTCATTTTTAAAGAACAAATTGTCTGGAGAAGATTTATAGCATTGAGTTTTCTTAAGGAAATTTTAGTGGAATTTTCCAGTTCAAGAATTGAAATTATAATAAAAGCAGAGAATAATATTACCTTATATTACATTCTTTTTCACAGTTCTAACTTGCTTATCCAAAAAGTGTAGAATAACAATTTAGAACAAATTAAGATAGTGTCATCTTTGATATTGTTTGCAGGCTATACATGAACAAGTATATACCCCCAAAAATGAAAGTCATAAAAGTCTTAAAATTCTGGAAATATAATCTTACTGTATTTCCTACATAAACATTCGGGTAAGCAAGGTTTAAAAATATAAGCCTGGAGAGTGTCCTCTGCTTAACACAAAAGGGGAATGTCATCAACACTGTTCTGAATTAAAACTTTTGTTTTTAAAAAAGTAGTTTTATTGCGTGAATTAACACATATTGGGTTTCTTTTTTAAATTTTAAATTGTAACTGGCTCTTTATGTACTACACTTGGAATAAAAAGTATTTGATTATATCAAGATAGCCATGAATCTGAGAATGGTAAAAATTTGCATTGATAATCTCTTGGAAGTTGGAAAGCTGTACTGAAGAACAGATGTGAAGTGTGTCTATGTTTGTTAGCTTTTCCTTGAAGTACTGTTACTTGGGGGAATTTATATAATCACAGGTATCCTTGATTTTATCTCTGGAGCAAAGTAAATTGATGGCTCTCTCTTCAAAAAAGCCCGATGTAGAGGCTAGATGACGAGAGATTAGTTATTCTTCAGTATAGTGCTTGCGAGGTGCAAATGTACAGTTTGAGGTGGAAAGAGCCAATTGTAGCTGCATAAATATATGGTTTGTAGCTACGTGAATGTATGATTTATAGCTGTATGAATATATGAAGGCTGATTTTAAAAATTCACACATTATTTACACCTATACCACTTTAAATTAATTATATAAAAGCATATTCCTTGATTACAGCTAATCAATTGAAACCACTTAGAAATAACAGTAGTTTGAGTTTCACAAGTTTTATATCCCATAGCACACATTCAGCATGTCAACTAGTATTTTTGGTTTAATAAACTTAGATATTAGTTTTGAGGATTTCGACGTTTTGGATGGGGTGGGGAGAGATAGAGGCGGTGTTTGGCAATAATTAATTTTACTCTATGCCTCCCCCGCTTCTCACCCCCAGCCTCCATACCTTGAGGATGTGGCTTCCTTGATGCTAACTGGGTTAACAAGTAAGAATGTCCAACATCTCTAATAATCAGTAAATTGGGAGGACCCTATTTATAGCAGAAAGCTTCTTGAACAGTGCACTACATCCCACAGTACCTGTAAAACCACACTTAATATTCAAATAAAAATATGTTACTCTATGATTGACTCCATTTTTTATCAATTTTTCTTTTCACTATGCTATTTTATTTTTTACATCATGAAAAGTCACGTTTAAATTTTCTAGTTTAAACTGTAATATTCTTACGTAACATTTGTAATTATTCTGATAACAGAACCATAACGTTACCACAGTTTTAGTCCCTTTACCATGTGAGAATATTGCTGAGAAAAAAAGAACTGATTTGATTAACTGAGAAAGATTTCTTTTTTAGGTATTTTGTGAAAGTTTTTAGTTCTTCTTGCTCTAATTATTTTCTTTTGAAATGAGAAGGGAAATATCATAATTTGATTATTTCTGTTACTGTTGACATATGCCTTAAACATCACTATTTCAGTAATACACTCTTTCTTTTCCACACTTTTGTTAGTTTTCTATCTGCTACTATAACAAATTACCATAAATCTAGTGGCTTATACCAACATAAATTATGAATTCTTACAGTTCTGTAGGTTAAAAGTCTTATATGGGTCTCACTGGGTGAAAATCAAGGTGTTGACAGGGCTGCTTTCCTTCTGAAGGCTCAAGAATGAATCCGTTTCCTTGCCTCTTCACCTCTAGATCTTCCACATTCCTGACCTTGTGATCCTTTACCCCCATCTTCAAAGACAGCAACACTGCATCCCTCTTTCCCAGTTCCATCATCATATCTCTTTCTCTGACTCTACTCTTCTGCCTCAATATTCCACGTGTAAGGACCCTTGTAATTAGATTGGGTTGACCGATAATCCAAGATAATCACCATATTATTAAATCCTTAACTTGATCACCCATGCAAAATCCCCTTCGCCATGTAAGGTGACATAGTCACAGGTTCCAGGTATTAGAATGTGGGTGTCTTTGAGGGAGTAGTAGGAATATTGATCTGCCTGCCTCAATGCTCATTGATTTGTTTTTAAACTGGGTCACCTCAAAAATTGCAGTAAGATATAAGAAACAGATATTTCAGGCTAGGAAGAAATGATAGCATGAATCAACACCAATTTAATTTTCATATTCAGATTATTTCTGTCTTTCTCTTTATATTACCTTTGAATTATCATTTGTTATCCTCTCCTTGCTTTTACTAATACAACACATAATTTGAAAATTGAAAATACTTCAGATACAGAAAAGCTGTTTCCTTATTCTTTTAGAAGCCAGACTTTGAGACTATTATTCTTCCTATTGTTTTGTTAAAATTAGATTTGGTATATATTCTAACTTATTCATTAAGTATAATAAGTAATAAGCCCATCTTCCTAAAGATAATAAAATAATTTAAATGATACAATTTTTTAAAATAAAATAATATGCATTAATATACATAAATCAAGAATGCTTAAAAAGTGTATCAAAGTGCCAGGAAAAGTACACTTAATGCATACCTTCAATTTATTAGTCACAATAGAATCTGAAGATTTTATTTTTTTAAACTTCAAACAATAATATGATTAAAAAATCATGGATATTCTCAAAGCCAATGATTTTTACAAACTGTTTAATAGCAAAAGGAAAATAACTTCTATTAACAATAAAATGCATTGTATATGTTGGAATTTTAATGGAATAAAATATTTGCTAACCTCTAGTTCATAAAAAGAATTTCCTTCAGCACCTTTCACTCATCAATACAACAGCACTAACTTGGTACCATTATTTTCCCAAATTACAAATGGAGAAGCTGAGGTTGAAAGCAATTAACCTACTTAGCCAACATTAACAATGGTTAATTAAGAATTGAGTCAACATTTGCAAATTGTATGTTCTTGGTAATATTTCAATTATATAAAATGTTTTACTTCTACACTTCTACACTGCTCTACCTTCAAAACTGTGTAAGTATAAATTATTTTGCTCATTGTTCTAAAAGAGTGAAATGATTGGAAAAAATATCCTAGTACAAAACTTAAGCTGCAGCATTTAGGATTTTACTGAGAATCTCAGAATTTATTATAATATTCATGTATTACCATGATAAAGTTCAACAAATCACAGCTAACAAGTTCTTTGTGACCTATCATTTATAGGGAACTGATATGATATAAAAATACCAAGGGCACCTTAACAAACATATAATATTTTACATCAAAACTAGTAAATATACCAATGGGATGAATAAGTATCTGTGATTAATAACGATATTAGAAAACCGTACTAGCAAAGTTTGATTTAAGATTTGTCATACATTAAATATTTTCTGAATGAAACTAGTAACCATAAAGTTGGAATGCATAAAGTTAACTGACTTAAAGAATACATAATACAAAGGACATTAGAAAACAGTACTAGATACCTTACCTTAGATTCACATTTGCTTGTTCACCCAGATAGCTCTGATTTCAAACCCAGTGTTTGCTGGTAGAGGTTATCTTCTGTAACTGAAACAGAAAAAAAAAATGCGAGAGAATAAGGGACATTTATATTCATAATGCACAGGGGGGTCCCACAACTCCTGGTCTCCTCCTACTCTCTCCATCTAAGAGAGGGTCTCAAATAAAATGACTAAATTTAAAGATTCATATGGACATATAATTTATGGCTACAAATTTTAACCAGTTTCTTTGACTTCAGTCTTTTCCCCTTCAGGCCATTTTCCACACTGTTGGCAGGCTTGTGCAGCTATTATTTCCTACTCTGCATTCTACTTCCACAATCTTCTCTGTTTTCTCTTTTTCTTGATGATTCTAACTCCTCCTTTGGATCTCACCTTAGACTCACCACCAATCAGACTCATCCTATTTCCACACAGAGGATTCCATAATCCCTATTCTTTTCATCATCTGGAATGCTCGCCATACTCTTCTGTTTTTGCCTGTTCTCTTGTCTAAATCTCCCTCTGGCCTATTATCTCTTTGAATTCAGAGACACTGTTTGGGATTTGCTACCCTAGTTTCCAGAACATGCTATTACAAACATTCATTTTGCAAACATATGTATATTCCCTCTTGTCAACTGGCACACACTGAAATGGCTTTATAGCCAAATTTCTAAAAATTTTCATGTTGTTTGCTGGTATTTTTTACTGATTCAGTTGCTTCCATAAAATGGTCTTCATTCTTTTGGTTTGATAATGGATGGTTGCCAGGTTATTTTTGTCAGTAAAATTACTAAGTCATATTCAAGTGCTTTTGGCTTCAAATAATTAATCCTGATGCTTCACTTCAATTAGGCATCACAAGCTTAAGGATTGCTTAATAATAGATTTGAAGTTTATAAAAAGAATGTATGGATGATGGTAAACAGCTACTTCCCTTTTCATTAAGGGGAAAAAATGAAAAATAGGCATGCTAATTGTAAGAGAAGGACTTCAAGTTAGATAATAGTTAGGGATTTTGATTTCTCCAGTCTTTTGTTAACAAAAAAAGAAACGTTGCTGAAACTTTATAAGGGCTAAGAGAATAGTCATATTTCCCAAAGTTAAAATTTAGAGAACTGAAATTGAATCAATCTAGGGGACTTATCTTCAGCTGATCTACAAAATATATATTTCAACCATTTCTTTCTCTTCCCATTCCTTCTATTTCAGCTCTATTGTACCTTACAATATGCTTCTTATATCAATTTTGGCTTTAAACTTTCTCCTCTGCCATTTGTTCAACACATAATGTTAAAAGTATTTATTTTTATAGCATTTTAGACCATCTCCCTGCTGCAACTGTTCTAATGCCTTTGTTTTGCATTTAGCATGAAATCCAAACTCCTCACCAAGGCCCACAAGACCCAATACCATTGGCCCTTTATCTATTTCACCAACTCATCACTCCCTCGCTCAGTATAGTCAACCCATTGAATTTCTTTCTCTTGCTTGTTCATAGCTTAGTCTTTATGATTGGTGTTTATTTTACCTGAAAGTGCACCCCCAGATCTTAACATGTCTGGCTCTTTCTCATCAGTCTGATGTCTGCCAAAACATCACCTGTTCATAAGATATTTGGTGGTCATTCCAATCTACCTAAGGCTGCCTTCCTTTGTATCTCTCTTACCTTCTTTATTTCCTCCATGCAAATTAACACTGTGAAAAAATCATCATGTATTTAGGTGTTTGTATATGTATTGTTTTCCTTGTCTGTCTTCTTCAAGAGAACGTGAACTCCAGGAGAGATGTCTTGTCTATTTTCTTCACCACAGCATCCCCAGGACTTAAAACAAAGAGCAAACATAGCTTGATAGATGAACACATGTGGAAAGTCTCATATTTGCAGCACCACTAGCCCCAAGAAACAAGAGCAGAATCAGAAGGCATAATGCTTCATGAAAATCATTGTTTATAGACCTTTCATCCTTTTTGGTTTCTTTGAAAGCCTAATTATTGAAGTCACTCTACTGTTAATTAATTTAGCACATGGAACATTAAGGTTTTTTTTTTTTTCCTGTAATGCTCTATATTAACAAATAATGAAAGAATCTCTGTGGGTATTTGAGTGCAAACATTTTCTCTAATGGGACTACCTGTGGAGAAAATTTTATAAATCTGTGCCTAAAACAATACAATATGAATTGTACCTGCCGTGAAGCAAAAACAAAGTAAATAGTAGCTGTTGCTGTAATAGATAAACTAGTTTAATAGCTAGTACTAGAATTGCTGCTTTTTCTTTTGAACATCTCTACATGGAAATGATAGCAATTAACTTGAACGTTACAGCATCTGTGAGCTGAATTTGTTTACTCTTGTAGCTTATCATTTTTCCAAAAAAAAAAAATATCACTATAGCATCTGCTGGCTAACTGTGTAGAGAATACCATGCAAGTAGATTTTTATGTACCAGTAGTCTTCAAACAGTGGTTATATAATATTTATGTACATACAATGACACTTTATTATTCCATGAATCACAAATGTGTATGGGAGCATCTTATCATAAGTGTTTCAAAAAATATGATCAAAATATTACTGTGAAGAGTTATAAGATTATTGGATGTATTTTTCTAGCTGGCAGCATACCCAAAATCAAATAATTTCAGAATTAGCAGTGAACACATGACACTGATATATTTGAATAATCAACTGAAGCTGATCGCAAGCTCCTTCCAAGTGGGTATAGGAAGCATTAATGTTCTGTGTAATTGTTCTGTTCTTTTTAAAAAATTATGATAAATCTTCCAGAAGCAAACAGCTAACTTTATCTGTAAAATTACAAATTATATGACATCTAGAGAAGTGATGCTAATTAACTGAATATGTGAAAATACTCATTGATATGAAGGACTCTTAGCAGTGTGTTGGCATGACCAAAAGGACCAACTGAGACCATGTATTCTGGGGAAGACAAGATCAAGTACTTTGAAGACATTATGAATCTTAGTCATGATGTAATGATTTTATCTTTATGAATTTCTGTATTACTGAAATATTCTCAAAACGGGACCAGTGGACTCTAGTGACCTATCTCACAAACATTTTTAGATGAGTGCTATCTTAAAGAAATATTTCCTTCTATATTACCTCCTCTATGAGCTGAATCTTCCCTTTCCTGAAAAGTAAACCATTTTTCTGTCTCTCCTTTCCCTTTTACTTCCTCTGACTATCCTCAGCACCTCAATAAAGTCATTTGTTATCCCAACTTTCTTAAATTCAAAGGTTTATTTTAAATTCTTAGTTCTTATTCCAGAGTTATAAACTTGGACCTCATATTTACTCTACTGTTTTTGAGTATATGGTTCCCTACCATTACATATCAACTAAATGTTAACTGCCACACATCTGTATACTCCATTGAGATCTTTATTCTGAGCTGCGGAGTCACATACCCAGGGGTCAGATGGCTTTACCTACATATCTTTCAGGTAGTTTACTATTATTTTGTTGAAAACATAGCTCTCTTTTTTCCCCTTACTTCCTTACTTCCCCAATCTACTTCTAAACCTAAGTTATCTACTTCACCTGTATCATTAGTATCTCAAATTAGACAATCTATTACACTTTACATCAATCCATCTCTTATCCTGCCCTTTATAAATTAGTCACTAACTTCTCATGCTGACCTAGAAATAGCTCTTTGGATGTTGGCTCTTACCCCATTACATCTTGTGGCCTGTGTTTTTTTTTTTTTTATCCTTCAGTTTTATTCCACTGCTGTTATCTTAATTAGGTTATCATACCCTTTTATTTGCATTACTGCCATGGATTTCTAATTGGATTCTCTGCCCATTATTATTACCTATCCAATTCAATTACTTTTATGATACAGGATGTAGATCAAATGTTACCCATAATTTAAAGACTTCAAGTAGTTTGGCATTACCTACACTATAAAGTCCAATTTCCTTATCGTGAGAATCAGGTCCTCCGCACTTTGAACAGTTTTCCTTTTCAGTGCCACTTGCTGTGGTTCTCCATGTTCATGTCCCAATTTAAAGAGTTCTCTATGGTGACTTTCCTAATCTCTCCCTGAAGAAAACATCCATTCCCCTTTACTTTGCTTCCACAACTAAAATGAAATACATCAATTATAATCTTTAAATATATAATTATAATACAATACACATTTTTCTGCACAGGAAAAATATGTGTACTGGGTTAGAAATGTTTCGTCAGAGGGGTACGTCCAACACATAAAACGGTTAAGGAGTATGTGGTGAAAGAAGGAGTAGGAAGTTGATAATTCTATGAGTCAGGAGTTAAGTACTATCTATTTGTAGAAGGTTGCGTACATATATTGTGATGGAAGTATACATTTCTAAACCAGTGGGGGTGAAGAAGGCTACGTCTCAGTACTCATTTTTATGTTCTCCCAGAATTCAGTTTTGCCTTTCATGTCATGAAGTATTCACCTTAAATGTTTGGAGAAAAACAGTGACATACAAAAGAGTTACTTAAAAAGTTTTCCCTTTCCCATTGGGATTTCCTGGAGTACAGAATGCAACTGTATTCTACTCTTAACAGTAAAACAAATTGTATTTAACTTAAAAAAGTTAAGTTAAAAAAGTTAAGTTAAAAGTAGTCAATCTATAACGTTTCTTCCTTGATTTCATTATCTGGTATCTTTTAGCATTTGGATCTGCAAGACCATTAAAATCATTGACTCCAGACTAGAAAGAACTTGGGGAAACATCTAATACCCAATTATGTTATTTTACACTTCATCAAAATATGAAACGTGGGCTTTGTGAAGCATTCATTAAGCATTCTGTGAATCAAAGAAGTTCAAGACAATAGGAAATTCTCTAGTATCATGACCTTATGTCCTTTTCCAGACTCCTTTCTCACCTGATCTTCAGACATGTCTCTCACTGAACCCATGATCTGAAAGTGCAAGGCCCTCCTGCCTCTGTGCCCTGGATTGTGCCATGGCTTCACCTTGTACTTCCAACTGCTACTGGCAAATTACGACTCACAGGGCAATGAATCAGTTGTTTATTCCAAAACACCCACCAGAGCCAAACAGTACACAATTAACCACTACACGCAGGTGTCTTAAAAAACATTGTCTTTAAAACCCAAGCCAGTATCTTGCCTTGCCTTCCACCTCAAGTATTCCTTCATAGTAATCATTCTGTGCTTTACCTTTTTATGTTTGTCTCCCTAACCAGTTGATTTCCAGGGCAGATATTGTGGCTTGAACATTTGGCCTGGAATGAGGGCAGTCAATAATTAATGAACTGAAGTTAAAGAGCCCATAATAACTATATTTTTGAGACGGATTATTTTTTCTTTCTTTTATTTTTCCATTAAAATGTAATAAAACAGCATTCTTAAAGAAGAGGTTTGATGAGAGGCACTTAACGATTGTGAATTTACTAATAATATTTCTTCATTTCATTATAATATCTGCAGACTCTACTAATATTTCTCTAGGATTTAATTTCCATAGACGTAGTATTTGAAATTGAATTTTTGGCATACTCTATAAAGGAGGTTGTTTTTATAACTTAAAAGGTTGTTTTTCTCCCTTTGAATTATAAAACATAGCCGAAGCCTTTCATTAAGCTTCTGGTAACAGTGTCCAAAGGAAAACAAAATGCATCTTTATTTCCATTAACAAAATATTCTATACTGAGAAGGTCAAGGTTTTGAGACCCTACATTTTTTTAAACATCTTTATTGGAGTATAATTGCTTTACAATGGTGTGTTAGTTCTGATTTATAACGAAGTGAATCAGCTATACAAATATCCTCATATCTCCTCCCTCTTGGGTCTCCCTCCCACCCTCCCTGTCCCACCCCTCTAGGTGGTCACAAAGCACCAAGCTGACCTCCCTGTGCTATGCAGCTGCTTCCAACTAACTATCTATTTTACATTTGGTAGTGTATATATGTTTATGCCACTCTCTCACTTCGTCCCAACTAACCCTTGCCCCTCCCCGTGTCCTCAAGTTCATTCTCTACATCTGCATCTTTATTCTTGACCTGCCCCTAGGATTTTCAGAACCTTTTTTTTTTTTTTGATTCCATATATATGTGTTAGCATACGGTATTTGTTGTTCTCTTTCTGACTTACATCACTCTGTATGACACACTCTTAGGCCCATCCACCTCACTACAAATAACTCAATTTCATTTCTTTTTATGGCTGAGTAATATTCCATTGTAAATATGTGCGACATCTTCTTATCCATTCATCCATCGATGGACACTTAGGTTGCTTCCATGTCCTGGCTATTGTAAATAGAGCTGCAGTGAACATTGTGGTACATGACATTTTTTGAATTATGGTTTTCTCAGGGTATATGTCCAGTAGTGGGATTGCTGGGTCGTATGGTAGTTCTATTTTTAGTTTTTTAAGGAACCTCCATACTGTTCTCACTAGTGGCTGTATTGATTTGCATTCCCACCAACAGTGCAACAGGGTTTCCTTTTCTCCACACTCTCTCCAGCATTTATTTATTGTTTGTAGGTTTTTTGATGATGGCCATTCTGACTGGTGTGAGGTGATACCGCATTGTAGTTTTGATTTGCATTTCTCTAATGATTAGTGATGTTGAGCATCCTTTCAAGTGTTTGTTGGCAATCTGTATAATTTCTTTGGAGAAATGTCTATTTAGGTCTTCTACCCATTTTTAGATTGGGTTGTTTGTTTTTTTTGATATTGAGCTGCATGAGCTGCTTGTAAATATTGGAGATTATTCCTTTGTCAGTTGCTTCATTTGCAAATATTTTCTCCCATTCTGCGGGCTGTCTTTTCGTCTTGTTTATGTTTTCCTTTGCTGTGCAAAAGCTTTTAAGTTTCATTAGGTCCCATTTGTTTATTTTTGTTTTTATTTCCATTTCTCTAGGAGGTGGGTCAAAAAGGATCTTGCTGTGATTTATGTCATAGAGTGTTCTGCCTATGTTTTCCTCTAAGAGTTTTATAGTGTCTGGCCTTACATTTAGAGCTTTAATCCATTTTGAGTTTATTTTTGTATATGGTGTTAGGGAGTATTCTAATTTCATTCTTTTACATGTAGCTGACCAGTTTTCCCAGCACCACTTACTGAAGAGGCTGTTTTTTCTCCATTGTATATTTTTGCCTCCTTTATCAAAAATAAGGTGATCATATGTGTGTGGGTTTTTCTTTGGGCTTTCTATCCTGTTCCATTGATCTATATTTCTGTTTTTGTGCCAGTACCATACTGTCTTGATTATTGTAGCTTTGTAGTATTGTCTGAAGTCAGGGAGCCTGATTCCTCCAGCTCTGTTTTCTTTCTCAAGATTACTGTGGCTATTCGGAGTCTTCTGTGTTTCCATGCTAATTGTGAAACTTTTTGTTCTAGTTCTGTGAAAAATGGCATTGGTAGTTTGATAGGGATTGCATTGAAGCTGTAGATTGCTTTGGGTAGCATAGTCATTTTCACAATGTTGATTCTTCCAATCCAAGACCATTGTATATTTCTCCATCTGTTTGTATCATCTTTAATTTCCTTCATCAGGGTCTTATAGTTTTCTGCATACAGGTCTTTTGTCTCTTTAGGTAGGTTTCTTCCTAGGTATTTTATTCTTTTTGTTTCAGTGGTAAATGGGAGTGTTTCCTTAATTTCCCTTTCAGATTTTTCATCATTAGTGTATAGGAATGCAAGAGATTTCTGTGTATTAATTTTTTAATCTTTTACTTTACCAAATTCATTGATTGGCTCTAGTAGTTTTCTGGTAGCCTCTTTAGGATTCTCAATGTATAGTATTATGTCATCTGCAAAGGGTGACAGCTTTTCCTCTTCTTTTCCTATTTGGATTCCTTTTATTTCTTTTTCTTCTCTGATTGCTGTGGCTGAAACTTCCAAAACTATATTGAATAATAGTGATAAGAGTGGACAACCTTGTTGTGTTCCTGATCTTAGTGGAAATGTTTTCAGTTTTTCACCATTGAGAATGATGTTGGTGGTGGGTTTGCCATATATGGTCTTCATTATGTTGAGGTAAGTTCCCTCTATGCCTACTTTCTGGAGAGTTTTTATCATAAATAGGTGTTGAACTTTGTCAAAAGCTTTTTTGGCATTTATTGAGATGATCATATGGTTTTTCTCCTTCAGTTTGTTAATATGGTGTATCACATTGATTGATTTGCATATATTGAATAATCCTTGCATTCCTGGACTAAACCCCACTTGATCATGGTGTATGATCCTTTTAATGTGCTGTTGGATTCTGTTTGCTAGTATTTTGTTGAGGCTTTTTGCATCTATGTTCATCAGTGAAATTGGTCTGTAGTTTTCTTTCTTTGTGACATCTTTGTCTGCTTTTGGTATCAGGGTGATGGTGGCCTCATTGATTGAGTTTGGGAGTGTTCCTCCCTCTGCTATATTTTGCAAGAGTTTGAGGATAGGTGTTAGCTCTTCTCTAAATGTTTGGTAGAATTCACCTGTGAAACCCTCTAGTCCTGGGCTCTTGTTTGTTGGAAGATTTTTAATCACAGTCTCAGTTTCAGTGCTTGTGATTGATCTGTTTATATTTTCTATTTCTTCCTGGTTCAGTCTCAGAAGATTGTACCTTTGTAAGAATTTGTCCATTTCTTCCAGGCTGTCCATTTTATTGGCATATAGTTGTTGGTAGTAATTGCTCATGATCCTTTGTATTTCTGCAGTGACAGTTGTTACTTCTCCTTTTTCATTTCTAATTCTGTTGATTTGAGTCTTCTCTCTTTTTTTCTTGATGAGTCTGGCTAATGCTTTATCAATTTTGTTTATCTTCTCAAAGAATGAGCTTTTAGTTTTGTTGAGCTTTGCTGTTGTTTCCTTCATTTCTTTTTCATTTACTTCTGACCTGATCTTTATGATTTCTTCCTTCTGCTAACTTTGGGGTTTTTTTTTTTTGTTCTTCTTTCTCTAATTGCTTTAGGTGTAAGGTTTGGTTGTTTATTTGAGATGTTTCTTGTATCTTGATGTATGATTGTATTGCTATAAACGTCCCTCTTAGAACTGCTTTTACTGCATCCCAGAGGTTTTGGGTCGTCGTGTTTTCAATGTCATTTGTTTCTAGGTATTTTTTGATTTCCTCATTGATTTCTTCAGTGATCTCTTGGTTATTAAGCAGTGTATTGTTTGGCCTCCATGTGTTTGTATTTTTTACGGATTTCTTCCTGTAATTGATATCTACTCTCATAGCATTGTGGTTAGAAAAGATACTTGATACAATTTTAATTTTCTTAAATTAACCGAGGTTTGATTTATGACCCAAGATATGATCTATCCTGGAGAATGTTCCATGAGCACTTGAGAAGAAAGTGTGTTCTCTTGTTTTTGGATGAAATGTCCTATAAATATCAATTAAGTACATCCTGTTTAATATATCCTTTAAAGCTTGTGTTTCCTTATTTATTTTCATTTTGGATGATCTGTCCATTGGTGAATGTGGGGTGTTAAAGTCTCCTACTATGATTGTGTTACTGTCGGTTTCTCCTTTTATGGCTGTTCGCATTTGCCTTATGTATTGAGGTGCTCTTATGTTGGGTGCATAAATATTTACACTTGTTATATCTTTTTCTTGGATTGATCCCTTGATCATTATGTTGTGTCCTTCTTTGTCTCTTGAAATAGTGTTTATTTTAAAGTCTATTTTGTCTGATATCAGAATGCTACTCCAGCTTTCTTTTGATTTCCATTTGCATAGAATAGGTTTTTCCATCCTCTCATTTTCAGTCTGTATATGTCCCTAGGTCTGAAATGGTTCTCTTGTAGACAGCATATATATGGGTCTTGTTCTTTTTATCCATTCAGCCATTCTTTGTCTTTTGGTTGGAGCATTCAATCCATTTACATTTAAGGTAATTATTGATATGTGTGTTCCTATTACCGTTTTCTTAATTGATTTGGGTTTGTTATGGTAGGTCTTTTCCTTCTCTTGTGTTTCCTGCCTAGAGAAGTTCCTTTAGCATTTGTTGTAAAGCTGGTTTGGTGGTGCTGAATTCTCTTAGCTTTTGCTTGTCTGTAAAGGTTTAATTTCTCCGTTGAATCTGAATGAGATCTTGCTGGCTAGAGTAATCTTTGTTTTAGGTTTTTCCCTTTCATCACTATAAATATGTCCCTCCACTCCCTTCTGGTTTGCAGAGTTTCTGCTGAAAGATCAGTTGTTAACCTTATGGGAGTTCCCTTGTGTGTTATTTGTTGTTTTTCCCTTGCTGCTTTTAATATTTTTTCTTTGTATTTAATTTTTGATAGTATGATTAATATGTGTCTTGGCATGTTTCTACTTGGATTTATCCTGTATGGGACTCTCTGCACTTCCTGGACTTGACTGACTATTTCCTTTCCCATATTAGGAAATTTTTCAACTATAATCTCTTCAAATATTTTCTCAGTTCCTTTCTTTTTCTATTCTTCTCCTGGGACCCCTATAATTTGAATGTTTGTGCGTTTAATGTTGTCCCAGAGGTCTCTGAGACTGTCCTCAATTCTTTTCATTCTTTTTTCTTTATTCTGCTCTGCAGTATTTTTTTCCACTATTTTATCTTTCAGGTTACTTACCCATTATTCTGCCTCAGTTATTCTGCTGTTGATTCCTTCTAGAGAATTTGTAATTTCATTTATTGTGTTGTTCATCGTTGTTTGTTTGGTCTTTTGTTCTTCTACATCCTTGTTAATCATTTCTTTTATTTTCTCCATTGTATTCCCTAGATTTTGGGTCATCTTTCCTCTCATTTCTCTGAATTCTTTTTCAGGTAGGCTCCCTATTTCCTCTTCATTTGTTTGGTCTGGTGAGTTTTTACCCTGCTCCTTCACCTGCTGTGTGTTTCTCTATCATCTCATTTTGCTTCACTTTCTGTGTTTGGGGGTCTTCTTTTTGCAGGCTGCAGGTTCGTAGTTCCCGTTTTTTCTTTTTGGTGTCTGCCGCCAGTGGCTAAGGTTTGTTCAGTGGTTTGTGTAGGCCTGCTGATGGAGGGGACTGGTGCCTGTGTTCTTGTGGATGAGTTGTCTTTCTGGTGTGCAGGACCGCGTCCGGTGGTTTGTTTTGGCATGTCTGTGACCTTATTATGATATTAGTCAGTCTCTCTGTTAATGGGTGGGGTTGTGTTCCTGTCTTGCTAGTTGTTTGGTATAGGGTGTCCAGCAGTGTAGCTTGCTGGTTGTTGAGTGGAGCTGGGTCTTGGCATTGAGATGGAGATCTCTGGGAGATTTTCGCTGTTTGATATTACATGGAGCTGGGAGGTCTCTAGTGGATCAATGTCCTGAACTTGGCTCTCCCACCTCAGAGGCACAGACCTCACACCTGGCTGGAGCACCAAGATCCTGTCAGCCACATGGCTCAGAAAAAAAGGGAGAAAGATAGAAAGAAATAAAATATAGTTATTAAAAAATAAAAAAAATATTAAAAATTAAAAAGTAATAAAAGAAAGAAAGAAAGAAGAGAGCAACCAAAGAACAAATCCACCAATGGTAACAAGCACTAAAAACTATACTAAACACAAACAAACAAACAAAAATAACCAGACAGACAGAACCCTAGGACGTATGATAAAAGCAAAGCTATACAGACAAAATCACACCAAAGTCCACCGCCTCAATTTTCAGATGAATTGTCTATTCAGGTATTCCACACATGCGGGGTACATCAAGTTGACTGTGGAGATTTAATCCTCTGATCCTGAGGCCGCTGGGAGAGATTTCCCTTTCTCTTTTTTGTTTGCAAAGCTCCTGTGTTTGCACAGGGCATCTGTTCTTCGCTCAGACAGGATCGGGTTAAAGGAGCCGTTGATTCGTGGGCTCTGGCTCACTCAGGCTGGAGGGAGGGAGGGGTACGGATGCGGGGTGAGCCTGCGGCGGCAGAGGCTGGCATGACGTTGCACCAGCCTGAGGTGCCGTGTGTTCTCCCAGGGAAGTTGTCCCTGGATCACAGTATCCGGGCAGTGGCGGGCTGCACAGGCTGCTGGGAGGGGCAGCATGGAGAGTGACCTGGGCTTGCACACAGGCCTCTTGGTGGCGCCAGCAGTAGCCTTAGAGTCTCATGCCCATCTCTGTGGTGTGCACTGATGGCCATGGCTTGTGCCTGTGTCTGGAACTCATTTATGTAGTTCTCTGAATCCCCTCTCCTCACACACCCTGAAACAATGGTCTCTTGCCTCTTCGGCAGGTCCAGACTTTTCCCAGACTCCCTCCCGGCTAGCTGTGGCACACCGGCCCCCTTCAGGCTGTGTTCACGCAGCCAACCCCAGTCCTCTCCCTGGGATCCGACCTCCGAAGCCCAAGCCTCAGCTCCCAGCCCCCGCCCGCCCCGGCGGGTGAGCAGATAAGCCTCTCAGGCTGGTGAGTGCCGGTCGGTACTGATCCTCTGTGCGGGAATCTCTCCGCTTTACCCTCCGCACCCCTGTTGCTGCGCTGTCCTCCATGGCTCTGAAGATTCCCCCTCCGCCACCCGCAGTCTCCGCCTGCGAAGGGGCTTCCTAGTGTGTGGAAACCTTTCCTCCTTCACAGCTTCCTCCCACTGGTGCAGGTCCCGTCCCTATCCTTTTGTCTCTGTTTATTCTTTTTTATTTTGCCCTACCGAGATACGTGGGGACTTTCTTGCCTTTTGGGAGGTCTGAGGTCTTCTGCCAGCCGTTCAGTAGGTGTTCTGTAGGAGTTGTTCCACGTGTAGATGTATTTCTGATGTATTTGTGGGGAGGAAGTTGACCTCCACGTCTTAGTCCTCTGCCATCTTGAAGGTCTCCTGAGACCTTGCTTTTATCTTTAGCTTTTTTTCCCCTCCACTCATGCCTCACAAATGTTTTACTTGGGTTCTCTTTTTCTGTGCTGCCAGTGTTATCTATATTTTGGGAGCACTTTGCTGCATCCAGTCTACTCCTTTATGTCTCGTATATTCCATCATCTTTTATACAGAAACACTTGCAGTATTAAGTGTTTGAGCACTACCTCTTATATTTCACTTAAAACATCATGACACTAGAAATCAATTTATTCAGTTGTATACAGAAAATAGAAATTATGCTCATTAGCACATTTGTTCCGTTTAGGAAAAAAAAATTGTGTCTCTTGGTTTTGCTTTAGAGACATTTTATTTGAAGTCATTTTTCAAATGTTTATTCCCTGAAAATTTTTAAAATATTTATTTCTCCAAAGCCACCAGAATGGCTAGTATCTTCACTTTGGCATTTTATCAGTTTTTCTCAGTCATGATAGCAAACGTTTGTCACTATGGGAAACTATTCTTTTCTACTCTAATTTATCTAGATGGACACAAATGTTTCTTGAATTACCAAAAATAGTTGAATTTGCAAAATATAAACGTACACTATTCCCAGAGCTACTTACAATTTTATTACTGAATTAATATCAAAAATAAAAGGTCCTACTTAATAAGAAATTATTGATTATAGTTTTTGTAAGACAAAATTAGAAAAACTAGGAATTATGAAATATTATTTGAGAGTCACCTATTTTGCAATGCTCCTCTTGGAGAAATTTTGAGCCATAAGAGTTCAATATACAACTTCATTTATAATTAAACTGCTTAAAAAAGAGGACAAAATACCTGAGTACAATATGGATTTATTTGGACACTTGCCTTGAATGTTTAATTATCATCCTAATTTAAAAAATCATAAGTTACTGATTCTGGATAAAACTTCTCTGTAAAAGAACCTTGTAATAACAGCATTTTGATCATTTTTCTTATGTATTAATTATTTATGTGTCCTGACATTTTGAGTTTTAGCTTATCTTTGCCCCATATTTAAGTTGTTAAAGTATACATTGCTTTCAAGATTTGGAAGCATTAAGGGGGAGGATCTAGGACCTCAGAATGAAGGCAAATGTTAGGAGAGGAAGGCAAAAGTCAAGTCTCCTAATGTCTCCTTCTACTTACGCAGTTCTGAGTTTTTAAGCTTTCTAGCAGTGATTCTGTATACAGCTGCCTTTGGGAGGCTGCTCTATCTGTGTCTGCCATATAACAAATATATGCTTTTATCTTTCTAAAGTCAAAGTTTGAGGTGTAAAAATTCTAATGTAAACAACCGAGGCTAAATTTTCTTATTTAAGCATACCATAGAATTTTACAAATGGATTTTGCTCAGAACTAGATAGCCTGCTAATTTGATAGATTATGTTATGTTACTGGGTTAACAGTCAATAACAATTTAATAAGTTTCAGGGACAGGTATTGGAAATTAAATGAAGAAGAGGGAACAAACTACTTATTCTTATTAAATTTTAAAACAGTAACTTGTGGCTTTAAATATATTGCAGTTCCCTGCAACAAGGTAGTATAAATAAATAGATACGTATACACCTGTAACATTTAACTGTTACTGTTGTTAGTTTTCCAAATGCAGACAACTAAAGTAAAATTCCTAACTCTGCAAAATTGACACTACATCCATATTTGCACCTTTTTTTGACAAGTCTTTGTTAAACCAGGTACGTACATAACAAAACAGCGATATTGCTCTGTCTTTCTTATGTCACTTTTTTGCACTAATTAGCAGCGAGGGAAGGTGACCTTATTTTGTTGAAATGGTTGCTATTGTTTTGGGGTTTGGGAGAGTGTTATTTGGATATCTCCAAATAGCCTCTGAAGACCAATTAGCAAAAGCAAGATATGCATTGTGACTGTGTTTTAATTAAATGCCTACTTGAGTGTTATTCAGTAGATACAGCTTCCATATATACAAATTGTGTTCATGCTACACTCAAAGAAAAACTACGCTTTGCAGAAATCAATTACTAAATACCATCATGTTTTCTTTCAATTGTCAGATGAACCAATTATTCTACTTCACACACTGTAAATATTTTAACCTTTTAAATTGCTCTCTCATAATAATACAGCTTAGTTGGTAGAATGACAAACGAAACAACATATTTTAAGTTACATGATTTTGCTGTTCCTAGGCAAAAAGATTTAATTTTGAAATGTGTCAGATCTTCACAAATTCATCTTTAACATAATTACAATGTAAAAAATCCCAATGAGATGCTTGTTTGTTTGTTTGTTTGCTTCACTCTTCATTTGAAAACTTGATCTAATGATGCTGATTTTCATTTATGATAATTATCTGTTTGATAGGTAGATATAGATAGATAGGTAGATAGATAGATAGATAGATAGATGGATGTGGTTGCCGAAATTAAAAGTAAAATTAAGCAAGAACTTTTAAAGGAAAAAGAAATCTTAAAAGCCAAAGACTAACCCAACCCCAAGAAGGACAAGTGAAAATAAAATTCTTCAAAGGGTTACATTTCTTTGAAAGTTCAGAATACACTCAAAAATTTCACATAGGCCTTAAAGTAGGAGAGGAGGTATTCTGGGGAATTCAGCTCTTGAAAATTATTTTAGTTGTTAATTTATTTTAAGCCTTAAAGCTTTAGTCAAGTTGCTTTGTAAACTTTTATAATAGTCTGTTATCATTTATTCAAAAGATATATACCAACAAAACTTGGAAACCTTAATGAGTTTCTGATGCTTAGAGACATCTTTGGAAGAGGTGGTACTTTCACATATTCAGGAATTAAAGTCTCTTATTTTTGCATTTTTGAGTCTCTCTAAGTCACTAGTATGCCAACCACTGTCTTGCAGTGATACCTCTTCAGTCACTTCTGAAAAGTTGCCAGGAAAATCGTATCTAACTTTTAAAGGATAGGCTTGAAAAATCAGCCTCTGCAATGTCAACTCACTCTAGGAGTAAGAAGAAAAGCATGGCTACATGCCAGTATTACACAGCCACTTTGATAATTTTGAAAGAGCCATGTATCCATTTAACATTTTTATTTTTCAATTAACAAATAAAATCATATAATATCACCAATCTCTGACCTAATCTCATCATTGGATTCCAACTGCTCCTTGGGTGTATTTGCATATATGTAGGTTTTCTTTAATTTATTTCAATACTGTTTTGTAGTTTTTAGGCTATAAGCTTTATATTTCTTTTGTTAAAACCATTTCTAGGTGAAGTATTTTATTCCTTTTGATGATATTGTAAAGAGAATTGTTTTCTTAGTTTCATTTTCAGCTTGTTCATTGCTATTGTATAGAAATACAGTTCATATCTGTACCATGATATTGTATCCATCAACCTTGCTGAACTCATTTAACATTTTCTATATACAGATGATGTCATCTGTAGATACAGTTATAATTCTTCCTTTCCAGTCTGGTAGCAGTTTAGTTCATTTTCTTTCCTAGTTGCCCTGGCTAGAACCTCTGTGAGTAGCATTGATGATAGTAAATATGCTTGATTTATTCCTGAATTTAGGGTGAGGGCATTTAGTTTTTCAATGTTAAGTATGATGTTAGCTGGGTTGTTATCAGGTTGAGGAAGTTCTCTTCTATACCTGTTTGTTGAGTGTTTTAATCATAAATGAGTGTTAAATTTTGTCAACTGCTCTAACCTATATCTACTGAGAAGTTTGTGTCATAATCTCTTAATATATTTTAAGTAATTGCTTTTAAGATGTTAACCTGTCTTGAATTCCAAGTGGGATAAATCCCACTCGGTCAGGATGGACAATTGTTTTTAAAAAGTAATTTGAAAGATATAGTTAGCTAGTATTTTGCTGAGAATTTTTGTGTCTATATTCCCTAGAGATTTTGGTCTGTAGTTTTTTTTTTTTTTTTTTCCTTTTCTTATGATGTGTTTCTCAAATTTTGCTATTGAGGTAATACTAGCCATATAGAATGAATGGAAAATTTTCTCTTTGTTTCTGTCTTTCAGAAGGGTTTGTAAAGAATTGGTGTTGATTTTCTTTAAGTTTTTGTTAGAATTCACCAGTGAAGCTATCTGGGCGTGGGCTTAATTTGTGCAAAGTTTTTAAATTACTAAATAAAACTTGTAATTTGTTTTAGGTCTTTTTAGATTTTCTACTTCTTTTCTACTTTCTTTTCTTCTACTTTCTTTTCTACACTTGAAAAGTGTCTCCTCTTTCACTCCTGATTTTAGTAATTAGAGTCTTCTCTCATTTTATTTTTGCTCAATCTATTTAATTATTTTTAAATTTTGTTTATCTTTGCAAAAAAACAACTTTTTTTGGTTGAGGTTCTCTGTTTTTTTCTAGTCTCAGTTTTATAGATTTCCTCTCTAAAAATGTTATTCCCTTCCTTATGCCTGCTTAGGTTTAGTTTGTTCATTTCTCTAGTGTCTTAACAGGAAGTTTAGATTATTGATTTGAGATGTTTCGTCTCTTTTAATGTAATCTTTTATAGCTATGAATTTCCATTAAGCAGTAGTGTGACTCATAGGTTTTGGTGTACGTGTCTTCATTTTCATTTTTATCAAACTCTTTTTTCATTTTCCTTACTGTATCTTTTTTGACCTGTTGATTGTTTTAG
Organism: Lipotes vexillifer; assembly: GCF_000442215.2. NCBI lineage: Eukaryota > Metazoa > Chordata > Mammalia > Artiodactyla > Lipotidae > Lipotes > Lipotes vexillifer. The sequence continues at coordinate 2,682,402 of NW_006780882.1, read as the reverse complement.
GATAGTTTTCTTAAATTTCAACATATTTGTTAATTTTCCAAATTTCTTTCTATTACTGATTTCTAATTTCATTCTAATGTGGTCAGAAAACATACTTTGTATTATTACAATCTTCTTATATGTTGAAGTATGGTTTATGATCTATCCTGAAGAATATTTCCTGTATAATTAAGAAGAATGTATATTCTTCTGCTATTGAGTGGAGTATTTTCTAGATATCTGTAGGTTTAGTTAGTTTTTAGTGTTACCCAAATCTTCTATTTCCTTGTTTATCTACTGTAGAGTTCTTTTACATGTTGTTGTGGAGTTTTGAATTCTCATTAGGTATATACATATTTGTAATTGATGTAGATTATTGATATATTGACTATTTTTCAACACAAAAATCCATTTTATCTCTAGAAACAGTTATTTTAAAGTCTAAATTGTCTGATACTAGTATTTGCCCTATAGCTTTCTTATGGTTGCTCTTTTCATGACATGTGTTTTTCCATTCTTTTACTTTTAACCTATGTGTATCTTTGAATCTTGATTGTGTCTGCAGACAGCATATGTTTCTTTAATCCAGTCAACTCTAACTTTTAATTGTATTGCTTAAGCCATTTACATTTAATGTTATTATTGTTATACTTGGATTTACATCCGCCATTTTATTTTTTCTTTATGTCCCAGGTCCTTTTGTTCATCTGTTTCTCCTTAATGCTTTCTTTTTTTAATTGTCAAGATTTTCCGGTGTGTCATTTAATTCTTCCAATGATTTTTCACTTCTATATTTTTGAGTCATTTACTTACTGCAGAGCTTACCATACATATCTTAATTGATCGGAATTTACTTCAGATTTATCCCCGTGAGAATAGATACTTTATTTCTCTGTATTTTTATTCCATATTCACAATTTTTATGTTATTAGTGTTATGGCAATTGTATCTATATAGCTTGAAACTCAGCAATACATTATTATAATTGTTACTTTGTATAATTGTATATCTTTTTTAAAAGCTGAGAAAAAGAAAGAAGATCAATGAATTATTTTACAGGATTTATTGTATTAACCTTCTTATTTACCACTTTTAGTTCTCTTCATTATTTCCTGTGAATTTGAATTACCATCTGGTGTTATTTCCTTACTCCAAAACAGCTTTGCTTTTACCTGTCTACTTTGTGCTCTTACTGTCAAATATAGTACCTCTCTATATATTATAGTCCCAATAGTGCATTTATATGTACATTGTTTTATGTAATTGCTTTTTAATCAGTTAGGACAAGAAAGAAGAAATAAGCATGTATACTATCTTTTATGATTACATAATCACTTGTTTAATTGCTTCCTCTTATCAAATCTCTGTGCCTCTGCTCCAGAGATGGGTGGGGGTAGTGGCATCCTCTTCTGGGAATGACAACCCTACTTTATGAGCAAGAAGCTGGGTGGGGCTGGTGTCTCTGGTGGTCTTTTCTTGGCTCTCTCTGTAGAAAGTAAATGTCATTCTACAGTGAGTTGGAAAGAGGTCCTTCAGGGCCACAGTATTAGCAACCTGTTGGCTTCAGGGCAGAGCTTTCACCCTACAAATTGGGGATGGATAAAAGAAGAGATCCCAGACCTCTCAACTACTCTTGCCTAGAAGAGAGCCTCTGGTAAGAAATGGCAGTGTCCTGCCCCTCCTTGGAGAGGTTCTGTAGCCCTGACTGAAAGCCAGGGGAAGAGGAAGACTGTGTCTCTGGCTTCACAAACACAAAAAGGAGCTTCCCTTTTACTAAAGCGGGGAGCCAGGGAGGGGGTGGAGCAGGTCTTGGCTTAAATGCCATAGACTGGCTGTTTTTACACAGATTTAGTAGACATTCTTGAATAATTTTTTTCACTTCATATATGCTTCTAGGAAATATTCCAGAGATTTTATTGTATTTTAATATTCTTTCACCAGTTATGGTTGTTTTGCTGGGGTGAGAGTCTGCAGAATTCTTCAGATGACTATTCTGGCAGTTTACATCATATTTCTATACTTAGATTGGCATACAAAGTCATATACTTGTTTCATCATATGTTTTTGTTTTTGCTGTTCAGAAATACTAAGACTATTATTGTTTTCTTTTAAAACATCTATTTATAAAGTGATAAATTATGTTCTTAAATGAAATATTTGTCCAGGAAAAAAAAGTGGGAAATGGCTTTTGATACAGATTTTAAGTGGTATTATGGGTCTCAAATTTTTTTTTTTAATTTAAGAGAAAATAAATTTCTTAAGTTCAAACAAAATGTAGTAAATATATTTCATTTTAGTCAAAAATCAGTAGGTCCTAAAGAATGCTTTATTTTTCCATTTTAAACATTAAATCTGCAATGCTTTTTATGAAAGTGATTGTGAGATAAAATTACACATGAAAATTCTTTTAAACCAAACCAACATAACCGTATTATATTTTTTCTTTATTGACATTTTAAATCTTGATTTCTTCCTTAACATATATATACGTATATGTGTGTGTGTGTGTGTGTGTGTGTGTGTGTGTGTGTGCGTATGTTTGAATCTTAATATGTATGTATATGGTGTAACGAATACCAATATATTGTTTTCCTTGTTGAAACAAACAAAAGCACAGTGGAATTGGTGAATGAATAGTGGAGCTTTACCAAAACCACAACACTGATGTATGGCAGTTGAGTAATACGGAAACTTTTATAATTTTTCTTGTAGATGTGAGAAAATCCATTAGAACTAGGAAAAAGTAAAGCTATCACTTTGTTAATACCCAAAACTCAATGCTCGGACCTAGAGTATAATGTGAATTCATAACTTACTACTTTCATGTTATGTCCTCAAAATAACATGCATATTAGTATGTCAAATCCCTAAGTTTGTGGAAGTTCTTGGTTTTATTTCACTTGAATTTTTTTTTAACATGTTAGCACACTTATGGTAAAAGAGTACATTGTTTTTAAGTGAGTGATTACACTTTTAAACAATAGGTCTCCTTAAACCTGGACATTTTTGCATATTTGCCATAATTTAAGAGATTACCATTCTCTAAAACCTCTGCAAGCTATAGGCACTATATCTTTCACAGTAGCAAAATTCCTCTTACATGTCAGATATCCACTTTATCAACGTGTGGGGGAAGAGTGACAGAGGGAAATGTTGTTCCTCATCTCTACCAGTTCAGTTATTTTGCTGGATTAGTATCAGAGTAGCCAGGTCAAGTCTGAGAAACAACCATTTTGTTCATGGCTGAACCAGACATTGTCAATGTAGCTGCAGTTTAAGTTAAGAAAACATTTTTTCCCTGAAATTTCCTAAGGCAGGTGTCTGTAACCACAGGATACAGTAATAAATCAAGCTGTTAGACAAAGTAGACTATTACCATTGACCTTATATAATGTAATGACTCTTCTGAAGAGTTGTGAGTGCCATAACCATGGGATCTGCTGGTAGACCTTGCACTAGAACCTTTCTGTTCTCCCTCTGTACCTCTTTCCTACTCTGAACAGTTTCCAGATACTCAGGATTTTACCTTCTAAATTTTCACTGAGTCTTCTTGTGGTTTTGTTCAACGTTTTATGTCCTTGCCTACAATTTTCAGACTCTCCAGCAACTCTGCCTTTCTTCCCAGATTATCACAATTAGTGCCCATTATACTGTTTACCCCAGTTCTAAAAGCATCTAATTTTATCTAGAACCAACAAGTGCTTTCTAATAACTTTAAGCTGAATCTGGAAGGAGAAAACGAACATAAAAAAGAATAAGATACATTAAATTATATTGTTGCTTGGCATTTGTATAATGCTCAGTTGGTAAATGAATCCATGGATTTTGCATTATTTGGTTATTAACATTCATTAAAAACATATAATGGAATATGTCTGTATCATACTGAAAGTTCCAGGAGAGATGAGTTTTTTTTTTTTTTTTTTTTTTTTTTACGGTACGCGGGCCTCTCACTGTTGTGGCCTCTCCCGTTGAGGAGCACAGGCTCCGGACACGCAGGCTCAGCGGGCATGGCTCACGGGCCCAGCTGCTCCGCGGCATGTGGGATCTTCCCAGACCGGGGCACGAACCCGACACGTGTCCCCTGCATAGGCAGGTGGACTCTCAACCACTGCGCCCTGGGAGAGATTAGTTTTTAAATAATTATGTTTTAACTATATACCATATTTTAAAATACCTGTGTTTAAGGTATCAAAAGTTTATTGCTGATTTTTTTCATAGGTATTTTATTTTTAAGTAGAGGTATAGCTCTTTTTACATAACTTAAGCTCATTCTCATTTATATTACATTTCTAATCTAAATATTTTATTTTTCTCCTTTTTTAGCTATGTCCTATTACCTATTTTTTTACTCAGTAATTATTTATTACATTCGTTTGAAAATTAGTTATACTAATATTTTAATCAGTTAAATTAGTAGGTAAAAACAGTTGCAGAACATATATTTTTGAAATAAAACTAAGCGTGATCTTTTGATGTAAAGGTTTTTGTTTGATGTTTTTATTATCTGTTTTCTAGCAAAAGATTAAGTAGATAGAGATCAGAGTGTAGAAATGGTTTGTCCAAGGCATCATTAATTTCCTGATATATCTTAAAGTGAATATAGTGACATCATAAGATTAGAAGAAACGTGTCTAAACCTAGAATTAAACATGTAAGGTAAAATATGCAATATTCACTGGTAAAAGAAGATATATGATACCTGCTGCGTTATTATAAAAATCAGTGAAAAGCCACTGGGAAATAAAAGGAAACAGATTTAGTAAAACCTTGGGATGATTTTTAAATTTTATGAAATGCTTTTGTCTTTATGTCTCCTGGAAAGAAGCAAAATTGTAGTCTTAACTATACCTTATTCCATAAAGACTGTATTACTAGAAGTCTCCCTAAATGATTATAATTTCTGAATTAAATTTCAAATAAAGTGTTGCTTCTACTGAATATGGGCTGTATTAACATTACCTAAAGTTCTATATTAAATGCACACAGCCCACATTCCCATACTAGCTGGAGCAACTCTACAGAGTTTTGAAAATTCTTCTTGTGAGGAAAAGGATAATATGAATATAGCAAGATTATGTTGCTATGGCAACTATGACTTCCCTATTTCTAGTCTTTCTTGCACTTAAACTTTCAGCTTTCAGGTTGTATTGCCATTTTCCCTGCTAATCTATCTGATACATATGTAAAAATGCTGACTAAAGTATAACGAGGAAAAATATCCAGAGTGTTGTGAAATATTATCCCTCAATGATAAGAAACTTCAGAGTAAAAAAATGCTGACTCCAACACACTAAATATTTACTTTCAATAATACCACAATAGATATGTGTATATAGGGAATGTTATTAAAGTAAACTCTTTTGTAAGAGACTGAGTCAGACGAAAGCAAAAGCAATAGCAAAATTAAATAACAATAATCTCTTTTATAAATACATTTTACCAAATAACACAGGAAAGATTTTGTTGGATTCAACCAATGGATTATCTCATCTCATTTATTAACATACATTCACATCCATCTATATCTACATATTATATAAATGACCTAGATATCTTATTTGTGGAATATATATATATATATATATATATATATATATATATATATATAAAATGTTGCTATTTCTTTGTATAAAGTGTCGTATCTAACCTCTACAGCCATGCTTTGAAGTAAAACTATTTTAATTTTTTAGACAAGGAGTTCCAGGCTCAGCAAGTTTAAATAATTTATATAACTTAAATGAAATGATTAAGGAATTATTAGATAATAGAAAATTAGAATTTGAATCCATATGTATTTTATAATTACCCCGAAATAATATTCGAGCTAGAAACTTGGACTAGTACATCTGTTATTAATCTTTTAGAGATTACCTGGAAACTTTGGTATAGACATTTCTTTAGATTGATATTCAGTCTCTAAAAGAACAAAAATGTACACTGAAGCCTCAGTCCAGATATTGTTGGTGAGATTGTATCCTTTGAATTAACAGTGCCTGGCTTCTTATCTATAAGACTCTGACTCTGAATTTCTGTATGATTTTGGGTAAGTTACTGTATTAGGTTTCTCCAGAGAAACAGAGCTAAGAGGATGTATATACATAAAGAAAGACATTTATCTTAAAAAACCAGCTCAGACAATTGTGGACGCTTGGTGAGTCTAGAATCTGATGGAGGCAGGCAGGATGGAGGCTCAAGAAAAAGGTGCAGTTAGAATCCACAGGCAGTCTGCTGTGGAATCAGGAAGAAACAATATTGCAGATGAAGTCTACAGGTCATCTGCCAGAGAATTCTCTCTTGTTTTCCGGTATGTCAGCCTTTTTGTTCTATTCAGACATTCAACTGATTGGATGAGGCAAACTCACAATATGGAGGAAAATCCCTTTTACTCAAAATCCACCAACTTAAATATATGCCTCATCCAAAAACACCATCACAGAAACTTTCAGAGACATGTTTAACCAAATATCTGGGCATCAGTGTCCAGACAATCAGACACATAAAATTAACCATGACAGTTACTGAACTTGTTTGTATCTCACTTTCCTTATCTTTTAATACTAAGATAACATTTTTTAATTGAGGTGAAATTCATATAATGTAAATTAACATTTTAGGTGAGAGATTTAGCTGTATTTAGGACGTTCACAATATTGTACAACTACCACCTCTGTCGAGTTTCAAAACATTTTCATCACCCCACAATAATATGTGTACCCACTAAGTAGTTGATCACTACCCATGACAACCACCAATTTTCTTTCTGTCACTATGGATTTATCTATTCTGAATATTTCATGTAATGGAATTATACAATATGTGACATTTTGTGTCTTGGCATTTTGTGTTTAACAATGTTTTTGAGGTTCCTTCACATTGTAGCACTATAGCATGTATCAGTATTTCATTCCTTTTTACAGCTAAATAATATTACATTGCATATGCATATCACAGTTTGTCCATTTTTTCGTTTGCTGATGGACATTTGGTTAGTTTCTATCGGTTATTGTGAATAGTGCTACTGTGAACATCCATGTACAAGGGTTTTATTTTGGTACTTGTTTACAGTTTTCTTAGGTATATACCTATGAATGGAATTGCTGAGCTGTATGATAATTTCATGTTTTACTTATTGAGAAATTGCCAAACTGTTTTCCATTATGTCTGCACCATTTTAGATTCCTACAAGCAGTGCACAAGTGTTTCATTTTCTCCACATTCTCCCCAATGTTTGTTATTTTCCATTTGTCTGAGGTAGACGGATTAATGCTCTTTCACCAAAGATGTCCATCTCCTAGTCCCTGGAGCCTGTACAGGTCACCTTACATGGCAAGAGAGACTTTTCAAACACAAGCTAAGGAAATTAAGATGGGAAAATTATCCTGGATAATTGGGTGGACCCATTGTAATCATAAGTGTCCTTTAAAAAGTCAGAGAAGGAAATATGAGGACAGAAGCAGAGTGTCAGAGTCAGAAAGCTAATTAAAAGTGCTAAATTTCTGGCTTTAAGGTTGGGAGAAGGGACCATAAGCCAAGGAATGCAGGCTACTTCTAGAAATAATTGAACATAAAAGGCAATCAAAAGGATTTTCACTTAGAGCATACAGAAAGAACACAGCCCTGACAGTGTCTTGATTTTAGCTAACTAAGGCCCATTTCAGAATTCTGACTTGGAGAATTATAATAAATCTTTGTTGTTTTAAGCCACTAAGTTTGTGGTAATTTTTACACAAGCAACAAGATACTAATACATGTAATATATTATATTTAAACTGCAAAAAGCCAAAGATAACCACATAATTTTGAAAGGAGCCAGAGAAAAATTTACCTTAACTGTAGAGGAAAAAGGGTAAAATTACAGTGGATTTCTCATCAAAAATCATGAAAGCAAGAAGAGAATGAAATGAACTATCTAACATTTTCAAAGGAAACCAGAAAAAAATGCCACTAATCTAGAATTCTATATACAATGAAATTATTCTCAAAAATGAAGGGTAAACACTTTCTCAAACAAAAACATTGCCAGCAGACCTGCCCTGCAATAAATATTATAAGGTGCTTTTCCAGGTGAAAGAATACGATACAGTTCAGAAACACTGATCTCTATAAAAAAGTAAGTGTCAGTAAAGGAATACATTAAATTAAAATAAAATATTTTATTTTATTCTTAATTGTTCTAAAATATAACTCTTAAAGTAATAATAGTAACAGTGTTTGGGGTGATTATAGTATATGGACAATAAAATCAGTGACAAAAATACCATAAAGTACAGAAGAGAGAAGTGGACAACACTCTATTACAAAGGATCCACACTATATATAAGCAGTATATTATATTTTAAGTGGAATTAAAATAGTTAAAAATTATAATGTAAACTTGATAGTTTAAATAAAATTATTCAATTACTTGAAAGACACAAATTATCCAAAATTACACAAGGAAAAATAGATAACATGAATAGCTCTATATCTGTTAAATAAATTAAACATATAATTAAAAAAGAGAAAGTACCTGAGACAGAGGGTTTCAGTGATGAATTCTATGAAACACTTAAAGAATAAATAATATAAATCTTCAACAATCTTTTAAACTTGTTCTATGAGATAAGGGTTATCCTAATACCAAATCAGATCAAAACACTACAGAAAGAAAACTGCAGTCCAGTATCTCATGAGCATAGGTACAAAATCCTCAACAAAATTTTTGCACATTGAATCCAACAATGCATTAGAAGACTTACCCGCCCTGAACAAATGTCATTGAAGCTAGGAATGGATTTAATCAAGGAAATTCAACATAACAGCATTAAAAATTTCAAAAGTATATGATCATATCCATTGGTGACAAAAATATTTGATAAAATCTAACACTGACTCATGATAAGAACCCTCAGCAAACCCAGAATAGAGGAGATTTCTTCAACTTGCTATCGTCCATATACAAAAGAACCCTAGAGCTAGCATCACATTTAATGGTCAGAGAATGGAAGTGATCCGCTAAGATTGGGCATAAAGCAAGTATATTCTCTCTCACTACACTTATTCAACATAGTGCTGGAAATATGAGCTAGTGCCGAATGGCAAGGGGAAAATAAAATGGACAAATTTGAAAGGAAGAAATAAAGCGGTCTTCATCCACAGATGACATAATTGTTGTGCGCTTTGTTATGATTGCCCAACTTTTTCATTTATATATGAACTTTCTCTTTTTCATATCTTTTCTCATATTCATTTATTAAGAGTCATCACTGGGTATAACCAATAGAAATATAATTTGTGAAACTTGAAGAATATAGGGTAGCTACTTGTCTTTGCAAATTCTTTATTGATGTGATTGACTAGATTATCCCAGAAACTCCTGCTGATAAATGTGTGAATTTTTCTGGTCAAGTGATTTCTTATGAAGTAGCAGTTTTCTTCACCTTACTCCAAGTCCAGTGTGTGGGTGCGATAGGGAGCAAATTTCAGCTCAGTACTGGGAGGAACATGCCTTTTCATGGTGGTGGCAGAAAGTGATTCCTGCATCCTCAAGAAACGAGTTAGCAGTATTTGGGGCAGAAGTTGGATGTAATTTATTCCAAAGAGTTTGAAAAATAAGACTTTGATCCAGCCAAATGTTGAGTCAAACTGCCACCCTTCCTCAAACTGAAGACTAGAGCCAGAATTTTATTGCACTTAATCACATAATGTGTGAAAAGCTGTGTACACAGCAATTGGTGTATGTTTAATTTTTTTCTTTTTTTCTTTCTCTAGATTAGGATTTCTCAGCTGTTTTTGCAAATGTGTCCTTACAGGTTAGGTATAATTATTTGTTGTTTTTCCACGTTTTTCTTACCATGTTGCTCTAAAAATGTTGGATATTCAGGGATCAATAAATAACACCGCTATACCCAAATACTGAACAATTAAAAGTAACACAGAAGATGCAGGTGACAGTCAATAATAGTGAATACTTACTGGAGGCCAGGTACTTTCTAAGCATTTGATGCTTGTTAACTCATTTAAACTTTACCCCCAAAATTGATGAAGGAGGTTGTGTCATTTTCATTGAAATTTGAGGAAACTGAGAAAGTGTGGATTAAGAAACTTGTCTAAAATTCTACAGCTAATCAATCAGGAGCTAGGAATCACACCCAGGTAGTATGTCTCCACAGTTTTAACCTTTTATTTGTTAAATCCTTGGCTAATGGGAGCCCATGGAGGTGTTGTCAAATGGACATTCCAACACTCTTCCAATCTTCAAGGCTGGCCAAAGCCCTTTATTTCATCGTAAGAGAGCAACTGGAATACACTTTTTCTGCAGGCTGGCCAATTCCAAAACAAACACAAAAGAGGCTGAAATAAGTGTTCCTTTGTTGTTTCTACCAATCAAATAAAGTCACCTCTGTTCAGGAAGGAATCAGTGAAGCCAGGTGTGTTTTTGGAAGGCAGTTTTCTCCACAAGGAAATATGAGAAGTTTGGAATGAATGCCCCCTTAATTAATAACAAGGATACCTTATAACTTATTACTTTGTATTGTGCATTTTTATAGACTTGAGCTTATGAGGGAAGAAGACAGGCTGATTTTACATGAAAATGATGTGTAGTTCATCAACTTAAAGTTTTATATTGGCAAAAATATGATATCATGGGTGCATATAAATGAACTAACACAGTGTTCACAGAAGTTAAAAGAGGAAAAAGTGGTGGGAGAAATGAATCACAAAATGACACAAGATGAATATACTGAACTAAAAAAAATGATTCACAAAGAAAATGGCAATTTAATTTCAATAAAAGATCACAGTTCATATACATGTATATTTTTGAGTTGTACTGGTTTTGTACATATTTCTTTTAAAAATATGCTTAGGATTATAAATGTATAAAAGCTAAAAATGAAGACGTTCATACCACATTTTATTTCTGAAAATACAATATTGTCATAAAACTAAGTAAATGGTAATGAGAAATGATTTTTCTTCTTACTCAGTCAGGAGAACTATGGGGATAAATCAGATATGAGTAAGGTAATTTTAACCTTAATTTGAAATTTATTTAAGGCCAACTGGTATTTAAAATTGTCTTATCTAATATTGGTTCTCAAGAGGGATAACATCAGTTATTTCTCAATGATTCTCATTTTGCCATAATAAAACTGAGACACAAATTAAGATATTTTTTCATGATTGCTAAGTATAACAAAATTACTTTATTAAGTATTATAAGTATATAAAAGTATAAGTATTATTAAGTACTATAAAATTATTTCATAATATACATGAAACAAATTATTTCAGATGATTTTTTAAAATTTGTGTTCATTTTTTAAAAATGAAACAAGTTTTGTTATTTTTATCAATGTTGAAAACTGCTTAGAAACTATTGGTTCCCTGGAGATGCTGTACCAAAGTACCACGAACTAGCTGACATAGAACAACAGGAATTTATTGTCCCGCAGTTCTGTAGACTAGAAGTCTGTGATAAAGGTGTCAGCTGCCTTGCTTCCTTCTGAGGGCTGTAAGGGAGAATGTGTTCTATGACCCTCTACTTGCTTCTGGTGGTTTGCTGGCAATCTTTGGCATTCCTTGGCTTGTAGAGCATGACCCTGATCTCTGTATTCATCTTCATTTAGAGTTCTCACAGTGTGAGTGTCTGTAATTAAATTTCCCCTTCAAATTGGATTAGGAACCCACTCTATTCTAATATGACCTCATCTTAAGTAATTCTTGATACATCCTCAACAACCCTATTTTCAAATAAGTTCATAGTCTGGGGCACTGTGGTTAGGACTTCATTATGGGCTGAATTGTATCCCTCCCGAAATTCACATGTTAAATTTGTAACACTCAGTACCTCAGAATTTGACTGTATTTGGAGGTAGGGACTACAAAGCCATAAATAAGTTGAAATGAGGTTATTAGGGTAAGCTTTAATCCAAAATGATTTGTGTCCTTATAAGAAAAGGAGATTGGAAGACAGATATATACAGAGGGAAGACTATGTGAATACACAGGGAGAAGATAGCCCTCTACAAGCCAAGAAAAATTGCCTCAGATGAAACCAACCCTAGCAAATACCTTGATTTCTTACTTCCAGCCTCCAGAATTGTGAGAAAATATATTTCTGTTCTTTAAGCCACCCAGTCTGTGGTACTTTTTATGGCAGCCCTAGTGAACTAATACAGACTTCAACATACGTATTTTTGGAAGATACAATTCCAAAAAGAATTTTTTTGGGGAAAGCCATAAAAGAAGTTTAGCTTTTCTCAGTTTTTCTTTTTCTTTCAGTATTGTTACTATATTTAGTCAATTGTTTTGACTTGTCTTTAATTATGGTTAATACTAATTTCATGTTTAAATTAATTCACCTGTGGCATTCTAATTACGAGGAGTATTTTTTAGCAATATTATAGTTGTGTGTGAAAACAGAAAGATATTTAATTTAGAGAACAATTATTTTATTGCAAATTGATCCAGAAGGCAAAAATAGAATAATTATTTGAATTTAAAAGTACATTTAAATTCAATATAAAGAAAGACCTTTCAAGAATGAAACAGTCATAACAATATTGCCTATCACTTCCAGAAATAAACTTGAAATGCTCAGGGATATTGAATACTTATTTAATAATTATTTAATACTTAATAACAAAGGATTTTGAAGAATGCAATTGAGACTTTTGTCAAAATAAATGTAAAAAATCTGTATTTTCATTTTATATTTGATTTTCCAACAGGACATTGAATTGTATATTTGACTTCCCATAGGAAATGAAAAGGAGGTATTTAACTTGCATCAACTTTTACAAGAACTCTAATATTTTAATAACAATAATATACTTACTAATATTATAATCTGTGACATTCATATTTATTTTATTCCCATATTTTAAATAAACTCATCTTTCAAATGTCACCTACATCTAGCATGCGATAGCTCGCAGAGCACTGGTTCTCAAAATTAGTTTCATAATAGTATCACTTACAGAGTTTATAATAAGTTAATGACTGGGTCTTATCTCCAAGGACTCTGATTAATTAATCTGGTGAGTCCAGGTGTAGGATTTTTCAAAACTATCTCCTAAGCATATTAAAGTGTGGGAAAGTTTAAGATCCAGTCTTAAAGGATGCTTTTGATGAAAATGAGGCAGTGGAGAAAGAAAACTAAACACACCTACGTGTAGAAGGTAGTACAGAACACAGTTCAGGAGAAAACAGCTTCCCAATTCTTGGCAACAACATGTTTCTTATATTTTAATTGTGTAATGACTAGTAAAACCGATAAATTTGACTACAGATATAAGACCAAATATTTTAATGGCTGCTCTTTCTGTGTGTTTCAATTTTGTCTGTGTCTATATTACTGTATTTTTCCTATAGGAAATTATTATTTATTTATTTATGTTTTTACGGTACGCGGGCCTCTCACTGTTGTGGCCTCTCCCGTTGCGGAGCACAGGCTCTGGACGCGTAGGCTCAGCGGCCATGGCTCACGGGCCTAGCCGCTCCGTGGCATGTGGGATCTTGCCGGACCGGTAACTGGCAGGTGGACTCTCAACCACTGCGTCACCAGGGAAGCCCTGGAAAATTATTTTTATGTGCAAAAGGAAGCGTTTATTTCAATTTTAATGGAAAACTTGTAAATAACCAAAATAATACAAGTCATCATTCCTATATTTGATATTTTCCTGGTGTTAGTTTCCACTCATCTAAACACCAATTACTTAAACTTTAGAATTCCCAACTTTAAGATGAGCAAAGTCTTTTGAACAGCTACATCTGTTCAGATCTCACAGATGGCCTTTTGTGCTTTTTTCTGAGTTCTTTATAATTATGTGTGACACTGTTCTTCTTTGAGAGTTGGTGTGAATGTACTAAAACATTATATTTCAACTTGAATTCAAACATGTTTAACAAGGTTTGCAGTAAGTTGTAATCCTGTCCTCTGTATGTGTAGCTCTAGGGCTAATATTAATTTTTCTTACATTGTCTTCTACTTACTACTAAAATGTTTTTCTAAAAGTATTGTCATAGATTGGCAAAAACAAATAGAGCTCACCAAAAACTGAGCCCAGGGCAAGACAATTTGTCTCATTTATGATAATAAGTTTCTAAATATCTACGCCAGAGTTTTAAGACTAAACAAGGATAGAATTTTTTTTGTTGTTTCTCTTGTATTTGTTTGCTTTTTATTTACATATCTGGTTGTAACATGATTAATATAGGTAATATACGATGAGGTTCACTGTTTCTAAAAATATAATTTCCTTTGGTATTGAAACAGATGAATAGGCTGCTTTCCAATCTATTTTTTTTAATATAAATAGATTCTTCTAAAGTTTGAGTAATAATAAAAACTAACATTCTGAAAACTAATGCTTACTATACAAGTTTTAGTTCTCTAGGTGACTTTTATATATCTTCATTCAGTTCTCACAATAATTCAATATTTTAGGTAATGTGATTACAAATTAATAGATAAAGGCACTGAGGCACAGAGAAATGAGGAACTTTGCAGAAAGTTGGGCAGCGGTAAGTGAAAACCTGGGATTTGAAATCAGCGTATTATACAAGCTGAATTTCTGACCACCTATGCTGGTCAAATGAAGAATTGCAAGAAAAACTCTTAAAGTGCTGAATGAAAATTTGACCAAGAGAATCTCTGCTTTCAGTAACAGCAGAGTAAGTATTCAGTCCAATGCTTCAGCTGAAGACAAACAGTAAAATTTGAGACATATTTTAAAAAATTTCCTGAAGGCAATGGTGAGTGTGATAAAATTACATGCCCAAGACAGTCACATGTGCTAATGCCTGGGATAGTGAATAACGTGAGATATCGTACCTGTGCATTTGTTAAGGCCAAAGGGACTTTGAAATGTAATTAATGTCACTTAACGGTTGACTTTAATATAGGGGAGACTATCCTGAGTTATCTAGGTAGAACGATGTAATCACATGAGCCCTTAAAAGCAGAAGTAGAAGACAGAAATTTCAGAGAGAAGGAAACGACTCCTTATCAACAAGTAATTTCGGAAAGAATTCTGAGACTGGGATGAGAACCACAGCCCTGCTGACACCTTGATTTGGCTGATTATGAGACCATGGGAAGAAATCCTGCACTGTTCTGCTGCAACTTGTGACCCACAGGAACTGTGAGGAAAATAAGTCTGCATTTTTAAGGTGCTAAGTGTATGATAAATTGTTGTGACAGGAATATAAGATTAATACAGAGAGCTAACATGGTGATGAGGAACTGCTGGTCTAAAATTTAGAGAACACAGCACTTGGGAATGCTATAACTTTGGGGGTATTTACTAATTCAGAAGAAGAGACTGGGAGACCAAACAATGCAATGTCCCCTTATATCCTAAGGAAAACAAAAGTAGAGCCTGGATCCCACCACATTTCAGACTGTGGTAAAAATCTAAATTTTGTATAGAGACCCTGAAGGACTATACCTTAGATTTAAGACTGGAATCAGTAAAACAGTCATCATGTGAACCTTACCATGGCTTCAATCAATTTGTGAGTGCCAGTGGATCTCATTCCCTGGAACTGGATTAAGCCAGTGAATCTCAACTGGTGGTGATTTTTCCTTCAAGGAACATTTGGCAGTGACTGGAGATATTTATGGTGGTCACAACTAGGGAAAAGAGGATGCTATTGGTTTCTAATGAGAAGAGACCAGGAAGGTTACTCAGTCCCCTACAATACATAGAATAGTCTCCCACAACAAATATTTATCTGTCCCCAATTGCCAATAATCCTACAATTCATACATTCTGTGTTAAGCTGATCCCAGCTGGCTATTGCCAAAAGATGCCTAAGAGAAGCAAAGACAGATCTTTTCTGGAATAATTTAATATTATGCTAGTCCTCAAGATATTATCACAAAAAGTTTTATGAATAAAATATTCCATATAAAATAAAAATTAACAAAGCAGTTGAGAAGATAATAAAGCATAAAGGACAACAAAAGAAATACGACAATTGAAAGAGATGCGGAGAACTTCTTGATGAATTGAATCATCATCAACATTAAGTAACCACCTATTCTACTTGAATGATAAATGACAAGATTGAAAATTTTGGTAGAGTACTAGAAAATATAAAAATTTACATAGCAGAATTGCTAATAGAATAATAAAGGTGCCAAATGAAATTACTAGAATTGAAAAAAGTGCAGTAACTGATATTGAGAATCCAATCAGTGAGTTTAAAAGTAGAGTAGATAAGATAAAGGGAAAATTAACGAGGGAGAGGATCTGGATCAAAGAAGCACAGAGATATAAAAAGAATTTTTTAAATTATGAGATATAAACTATATTTAAAATAGGGTTAGAACATACATATTTATTTCGAATCTCATAAGGAGATATGAAAATCAATGGGGCAGTAGTTATATTTGAAAAGATCATGGCTGAGATTTATTAGAAATGAATGAAACATAGTTATTTATAGATTCAAAAAGTTCAACGACTTTTCAACAGAATAAATTCAAGGTAATTCACAGTGACACAACTACTACTAACAATGTAAGAATGCAGATAACAAAAGTAAAAGATAGTTTTAAAAAAACTGCATAAGAATAATGATACACTACATTGAGAGTAACAATTGAGAACTGACTTTACAAAGAAACAACAGAAGCCAGAAGACCATGGAATGTCTTCAGTGTGCTGAAAGAAATTAAAAAAAAAAAACAAAAAAACATAAAATTCTCTACATAGTTAAAATATCCTCTAAAATGAAGGTGAAATCACACTTCATTTTCAGACAAAACAAAAAGGAATTTATTACCAGGAGACACAAACTTAAATAAACATTAGATTATTCTTCTAAAGCAGGGGTCCCCAACCTCCCAGGCCTCAGTCTGGTACTGGTCCGTGGCCTGTTAGAAACCAGGCCACACAGCAGGAAGTGAGTGGCAGGCGAGGAGCAAAGCTTCATCTGCCGCTCCCCCATCACTCGCATCACCGCTTGAACCCCGCCTCCCCCCATCTGTGGAAAAATTGTCTTCCAGGAAATTGGTCCCTGGTGCCAAAAAGGTTGGGGACTGCTATTCTAAAGGAATACTAGAGCATATCTCAAAGATACTAGAAGCAACAACACGGCATGAAATGGTAAATATGTGGGAAATCTAAATGGGTACTGACTGAATAAATAATGTTATATATAAATAAAATATAAAATAGTGTATAAGTAATGGATACAGTAAACAGTGTTCTAATTTTTCTGTCTTGTCTGGCAGGATGAGTTACAGTGCCAAATAAAATAAATTGCACTATCTTCTTTTTTTAGCTAATAATAAAAAGGAAATAGGAAACAAATATTGAATTCTCCAAATTTTCTCTTGGAAATAGTTAAACAAGAAATATATATACCAAAATAGACTGATCAACAGTCAAATAATATAAGCAATTGATATTCTATTTAATGTTTTTTGTAGTTATGCCTAGTACTGAACAGAAATACTTATGAAAGACTTATTCAAGGTGTTGTCCATTGAGTATTCTATATTGCAAGTTTCTGGTTAACTTATAATAACACACTCAATAAAGATCAAAATGGAAAGTTGATGTTCATAATTCATGTAATAAACAGCCTTAAACCTCTATGTTCTTAGATGCAAATTGGTGACAACCATCTCACATTCATTCATTTTAATCTCATTGTAATAATTAATTAAATAGTGTCTGAAAATGCTTTGAGCACACTAAAGGTAAGTAGTATATAATATTAGTACTATGTTATATATTTTAAGAGAGTAAGAATGCTTATAAAACAAAACGTGAATAAGAATTTGTTTTAGTTTTTATTTGAATACATAGTTTACTGCTCCAGCAATCACTGTAGGTCCTGTTTGTACTACCTAGAACGAAGGTCTGAAATTCTTTTTTGTTCTGGGAGAATGTGAATCATAAAGCTCCCCAAGAATCTGTTCAATTTTATTGAAATAAGCATAAAGGCTTTGTGAACTTTGAAGTATTTTCTGCTATAAAAATATCATGTCTAGAAATTACAATATACCTAGTAGAATGGCCAAAATCCAAAACATTGACAACATCAAATGCCAGTGAGCAACAGGAATTCTCATTCATTGCTGGTGGGAATGCAAAATGGTACGGCCACTTTGGCAGATGGTTTTCATTTTCTTACAAAAATACTCATACTCTTACCATATGATCCAGAAATGGTGCTCCTTGGTATTTACCCAAATGAGTTGAATGATTATATCCACACAAAAACCTGCACATGGATTTTTAGAGCAGCTTTATTGATAATTGCCAAACCTGGAGGTAACCAAGATGTCCCTCAGTAGGTAAATGTATAAATATGCTATGATACATCCAGACAATGAAATATTATTTAGTGCTAAAAAGAAATGAGCTCTAAAGCCATGAAAAGACATGGAGGAACCTTAAATATATATTACTAAATGAAAAACGATGATCTAAAAGGGATACATACCATATGGCTCCAGGTATATTACATTGTGGAAAAAGCAAGACTATGGAAGCAGTGAAAGCAAATGTAGTTATCAGGGTATAGGGATGAAGAATTGATAAACAGGCCAACCACAGAGGATTTTTAGGGCGCTGAAATTATTCTATTTGATACTGTAATGGTGTATACATGTTATTTTGCATTTGTCAAAACTGAGAGTGAGAATGAACAAAACCAAGAGTGAGCCTTAGTGAGACTGTGACCTTTGGGTGGTAATGTGTCAGTGTAGGTTCATCAGTTGTAACAAATACACTGCTCTGGTGAGGAATGTTGATAGGGTATCAAACTGCGGGGAGTGGTGAGTGGAGATAAATGAAAACTCTCTACTTTCTGCTCAGTTTTGCTGTGAAGCTAAAACTGCTTTAAGAAATAAAGTCTAGGGCTTCCCTGGTGGCGCAGTGGTAGAGAGTCTGCCTGCCGATGCAGGGGACACGGGTTTGTGCCCTGGTCCGGGAAGATCCCACATGCAACGGAGCGGCTGGTTCCGTGAGCCATGGCCGCTGAGCCTGCGCGTCCGGAGCCTGTGCTCCACAACGGGAGAGGCCACAACAGTGAGAGGCCCGCGTACCGCAAAAAAAAAAAAAAAAAAAAAAAAAAGTCTATTGAAAAATAAAGATTAAAAAATCATGTCTAAAATGAATGTATGTTATAAAATATGTCTTTATGCTTTAAAAGAGAATCAAATCTATGGATTTTAATTATGCTTATTCTGTCTGCCTTGTGACCCTAAAGAATATATATCTATTATTACTTTTGGTGAAACACACATAATTTCATTAACCTCATACAAAATGAATAGGTCAGAGCCAAGGATAAAAGAGAGATTGAGCTGTGTTAATTTCAGAGCTATGTATATAATAACTGGTAACAGTGTCTTCAGAGTTTTCTGCACCATAGTAAAACATGTAATTCATCCATTCTTTATGTAGTCAACAGCCAACAGCATAAGCTTAGATAGCACTTTACAGTTGACAGAGCATGTTCACATAATATTTTATTACTTTTTTTTTACTGCAAGCCACTAAATTAGAGTTTGCAGGTCATAGACTTAGTAGATAGGTGAGAAACTGAAGCTCAAAGATAATTTATGTTTGATATCATACAGTTAAGAATTATAAGAATTGCATTCAAATCTGGAATTTCTTTTCTGTTTTGCTATTTCACTTCATAGAAACAATCAGAAGAGTTCATATATTAGCCCATAAGAACTGTCTTAAAGATCACAAAATCCCAACACATTAAAATTAAGTTGGTAATGGTTTCTATTACTGAGAATTTTATGAGCTGAGTATTCTCATAGGCTTCTGATAAAATAAAATTGGTAAAATTCCATTAGGAAGCAATTTCATTTTACATTTCAAAGTCATTAATTTTTTAGTAACAAGGTATTTATTCTAGCAATAGCACAGCTGAATTCATGATAGCAGGAAAATGGGAGCAATCTAAAAATAGAAGAATGATTGGTTGAACCATAATACCTCTAAAAGATGGAATACTATGCAGCCATGTAATTTGATAATTCTATCTTAAAGCATTTGTAGTGACATCAAAATGTAAGTTTGGAGGAAAAATGTGAAGTAATGTGTTAACAGTGAATAACTCAATTCTCTGTTACAATGATTATGAATTAAGACCCAGGTTCCAGAGTGATTGAGCGTACAGTCTGTCTTTGGTAGTTGCCACGTATGTGATGCCAGGAAACTAACATTACCTTTGTGTGCCTCAGTTTGTTCAACTGTAAAATGGAGAAAATAGTAGCACATATTGATCAAGTTGTGAGAATTGAAGAGCGGATAGTCATAAATAGCTTAGAGGTGTTCCCCAAACATAGTATATTTACTTATTGTTATCACCCCATGAACTGAGAGTATGGTTATTATTTTTCTTCTCTGTCAGATTTCTTTTTCAGAAACTGTATTTCAAGAAACCAGAGGAAATTATCCCTAAAATCACTTACCAATTCGAAATCTCTTTCCTTTTCCCACTTGTAATTACCCCCCAAAAATCTTTAAAAAATAGGGGGGAAAACAAACGACCTTTTCTTAAGTTATTGTCTCAAAGTTTAGAATCAACATGGAGGGTTACAGAGGTACTGGACTTCAAGAATGATGACTCTGCCAGGAGGTGTACTGAAGTTTTAGACCTTTGCCGAGTGTGAGGGGCACTTGCTTGTGTCATCTGTCTGTGGGTCTTCACAACCATCTTAGCTCTTAACCTCTGACTGAACTGCTGCTTTAATTTTTCTATAGATGTTTTCTCTATCCACTCTCAGGCCCCAATTTGAGATTAACATTTTTAATTACTCTTCTGTCTTCTGTTACCTTATCTTGGGAAGTTTATAGACACTCACACAGGCCTATAGTCTAACAAATGTTCTTTCTACTTCCTACTTTTCTTACAAAATAATACATATAGTGCACTTGTGCAGACCTGATATGGCTATGTGGACATGACTGAGGGGTGTAGGAGGCATGTGAGTTTATTTATTTATTTATTTTATCCAACTCCTTCCTACCTTTTGTACCTTTGTGAAATTTTGAAATGTTCTCCAATGAATATGCCTTGCATTTGTAATAATAAAAAGAGGCTATAAAATGAAAGTCTTATAAACCTTTTAGAGGAGAGAATGAGCAGTTATCTTCTTTACAGTAGCATTATATTTTCTATCTTCCTCAGAGTTACTATAGAGATATGTTGAATTATATTGCCCCTCAAATACAAAGTGCTTTTCAGTGTTTACAAGCTATATTTAAGGGATGCCCCCAGTGAAATGCAGCTTCATTTAGGGTGATATTTTACAGTAACTCTGTGCCAGAATGATGCAACAGGAATAGAAACACCAGAATTATACACTTTGCTCATATGTGACTCAAGGTGCATAAACACATATGGGCAGAAACACAAATCTAGCATCAGTTTTAGAGTTTTCCCTTAGAGAGCAGTTATTTTCATCTGTACACTCATTCTTCTTTTTTACTTGATATGCAAGTTTGCACTATTTCCTGAGTGAATATGGATATACATCTGCTTCAAGGGGACATATGTACACGGTAGCTAAAGACTGCAGCTATGCGTACTCGTATTTGGCAGGACATCTGGGTGGATTTATTTTAACTAATTTAACTGCAAAATTTATGTGTTTCACTTGAATTTGTGAATATTTAAATCATTTGGAGGCTCTTGATTCTGCCCTGACTAGGATTGATGACATTATACATTATTTATCATAGTTACAATTGAAAATGTAAGGGTGAGTCATATATTTTGACTGTATACATTTAAGGAAAAATCCCTTTTTATTGTTAAAGACCATGGATTTTAAAGTAAAGAATGGTTTTAAAATAAATGATGCCATGACATGGCTTCATTATATGAGTCTGCAAGGGATGGAGCTGGACATAGCTTAAAGGTGAGCAAGGTACCAGCACACACACTATGACTCCATGTTTCAAGTTATTTACTTAAGATCATACTGACCACATGCCCAGGCAGTGTGATTGTTGCTGGGGATACAGGGATGAATGTGATTTCTCGGAGCTCACAGGGCAGGAGGGAAACAGATAAATAAGTAGCCCAATTTGGCAGAATCTATGATGCATATTCCAATATTATCAAAAAGGTGAGAGGAAACACTCAAGAGTATAGTCATAAGGCTAAGGGGGATGGACATATGTCTCTAAAAACCCGTCCATGGAAGAGTCACTTTGGAAGTCTCACAAAGATCATTCCATTCCATTCCACCTTATTCTTTGTAAATGCTAGTGCTGAGGCAGCAGCGTGTAAGTGGAGAAGGCACACACAGGCTGCATTGTCCCAATGTCTAAATCGTGGTTGAAAGTGAGGCTGAGAGGCTGCTGTGCTCATTTGAGCCAAGGTGGCCCTGAGAAGATTAAATGAGGTCAGTGTCTCTAAGATGAAGCTCCAGCACTTAAGGAGCCTGCTGTCCATTACAGGAAACGTACACGTAAACAGATTATTGGCATGAAAAGCAAAACAGCTGAAGTCTAAAGTAGGCACAGAGGGTTGAGAGAAGCACAGAGAATGGAGTTATTACCCTCACAGGAGGGATTTGTCCAACTACAGTTTAAATATATGATGCATCTTGGTTTTAGATACATTAATGTAAAAAGTGAATTTTAGGATTTAAGAAGTTCTGAAATTAAAAGTGCTCATAAAGAATGAAAAATCTTACCAGATAAAGAGGAAAGGTTTTCTGTGTTAAAGTAATGGCATGCATATGCAAAGTTGTGAAATCTAAGAAAGGACATAGACCCTTCTAAGAAAGATAATTCTATCGTGATTGCATTGGGGATACGAATGTGTATTTTCAGTGGTGCACAAGCATGTGGATAAATACGATATTTTGATTATGAGGTCAAAAATTGTTAAATATATTAGTATTTTTCTCAGAAGAAAGGAATTTAATCATGTTATATATTAAATGCTTCCCTATTCAACTTGAAACTTCTATATCATTTTTAATGCTTCAAGTATTTAAATTTAATCCCATTACATAAATTTTCTGAATTAATGTTTTCAAAATTAATGTTTTAATTTTGTTTGAGCATATTCTCAGTTTTAGTGAATAATAATTGACATAAGCACTGTATAAGTTTAAGGTGTACAGCATCATGATTTGACTTACATAAATTGTGAAATGATTACCACAGTAAGTTAACATCCATAATCTCATATAGATACCCAAAAAAGGTTTTTTCTTTGTGATGAGAACTTTTAAGATTTATTCTCTTAGCAACCTTCAAATATGCCACACAGCAGTGTTAACTACAGTCATCATGTTGTACATTACTTCCCCAGTATTTATTCACTTAGAACTGGAAGTTTGTTCCTTTTGATCACCTTCATACAATTCCTGCAACACCTACCTCCAGCCCCCTACTTCTGGTAACCACAAATCTGATCTCTTTTTTCTGAATTTGTTTTTGGGGTTTTGCTGTTATTTTTAGATTCCACATATGAGATTGTAACCAAAAGTGGGGTCCAGCTGCTCGCTGCTCAAAAGCCAATAAAGAGGCAAGTTTGGTGGAAAGGAAAGTTTGCTTTATTTTGGAGGCCACCAATTGGTGGGGAGGGCAGATTCCTGTCCAAAGGCCAACTCCTCCCCTGACCCCCACTGACAATCAGGGGGCAAGAGCTTTTATAGGTGAATGGAGGGGGCTACATGCAGAAACAGCACAGTCAGCTCTGACAGTCATCTTGAAATTGGTCATGCGGTGGTCTGACCAGTGTCATCTTGATTGTTTTAAGTACAGTTAACCTTCAGTTCCAGGGTCACTTTGTTCCCAGTTTCTTGAGGCCAGTTCTCGGAATTGTGGCAGCTTATGTCATGGCTACAGTCTGGTCATCATGTAGTTAACCTCTTCCACTCGGTGGGGTTTTCAGTATCTATAAGACAGCTCACAGGATATGGCTCAGAATATTATCTATAGCCCTTGAGGAGGAACTAAAGGTCCTTGACTATGCTTAATGACTAAACTAGTATTATTTGGTCTCCTTTGACTGGTTTCCTTTGTTTCTGCGTTTTCTCACTTCTCTGATTAAACTTATTCTTTGGCTAAAGTTTTTCCACAGACAAAAGGCAGGCAGAGGACATGGGGGTCAAGGACCATAGGGTCCTGCTCTGTTTCAGGACCGTTCAGTATTTGTTTTTCTCTGTTTCACTTAGCATAATGCTCTCAAAATCCATCCGTTTGTTACAAAGGACAGACTTCTTTCTTATGGCTGAATAATATTCAATGGAATGTATTATCATATATATGTATATATATATACATATGTATGTCTATCACAACTTCTTTATTCATTCATCTGTCAGTAGACAATTAGGTTGTTTCCATATTTTGGTACTTGTAAATAATGCTGCAGTGAACATGAGGGTGCAGTTATCTCTTCAATATTCATTTTCTCTTTTAACAAGGAAAATATCCATTAAAAGTACCAGTTGTAGGAATGGTTTGGGTAAGAACTAATTATTTAGACTCCTCTCTCCCTATTACTCCTTGATCTGAGTTTCTAGAGGAAGTTTGCAACCTGCAGCTGTTTCTTCCCATCCCCAAGAGAGGAGAGAAGGAAGGACACAATCAAAGGTGTCTTTTCAGAATGGAAGGCCAGATCTTACAGTTAACAGAAGTAATAAAACTCATGTGGTGGTAGGCATTATGTCATTTAATACCCACAAAAGTTATTTGAAATAGATGCTAATACTGCATTCACATGAACATGAATATGGAAACCAAGTCCAAGACAGATGAAGTTTTAAGTCCAGAGTCATATAGCTAAAAAGTAGGGGAGGGAAGAATCTAAGCTCTTTCTGGAAACTGTGTAGAGTCTGCTCAGCCTTTAAAGTGGAATAATAAACAGTATTTTAGGAACTATAAATTATTCCTTTCCCCTGTCCTGTGGGACTCTCCCTTAAGAAAGGTGTCTAAATGCTTTACCTCCTCCTGCACAGGGCGAAGTAAGACCAGAAATTATGGCCCACAGGGAGGAATGTTTTGTGACCCCAGGGTGGGGGAACAGTCTCCACATGACTGCCCTCATTTCAGCCTCAAGTTTGGGGATCCCAGGATCACTCTCACTTCAGACCAGCTGGCTACAGATTTGAGTCTTCACAACCACCCTAAGGTTTGATAATTCACTGGAACAACTCAGAGGACTCAATGAAAACAATATATTTCCATTTACAGTGTATTATAGTTAAAGGATACAAATTAAATTCAGCCAAGGGAAGAGACTATTAGGGCAGAGCCAGGAGGGGTCCAAACACGGAGGCTTCCAGTCATCTTCTCTCTGTGGCATCATGGAATATTTTACCTCTTTCCGACCATGATGTATGACAATATGTAGAGAATATTGCAAAGCAAAGACCACCCAAGTTTGGATGTCTAGAGTTTCTTTCGTTTTTTATTTTTTTTTCTTTTTAACATCTTTATTAGAGTATAGTTGCTTCACAATGGTGTGTTAGTTTCTGCTTTATAACAAAGTGAATCAGTTATACATATACATATGTTCCCATATCTCTTCCCTCTTGCATCTCCCTCCCTCCCAACCTCCCTATCCCACCCCTCTAGGTGGTCACAAAGCACCAAGCTGATCTCCCTGTGCTATGTGGCTGCTTCCCACTAGCTATCTATTTTATGTTTGGTAGTGTATATAAGTCCATGCCACTCTCTCACTTTGTCCCAGCTTACCCTTCCCCCTCCCTGTATCCTCAAGTTCATTCTCTAGTAGGTCTGTGTCTTTATTCCCATCTTACCCCTAGGTTCTTCATGACCTATTTTTTCTTAGATTCCATATATATGTGTTAGCATATGGTATTTGTTTTTCTCTTTCTGACTTACTTCACTCTGTATTTCAGACTCTAGGTCCATCCACCTCATTACAAATAACTCAATTTCGTTTCCTTTTATGGCTGAGTAATATTCCATTGTATATATGTGCCACATCTTCTTTATCCATTCATCTGTCGATGGACACTTAGGTTGCTTCCATGTCCTGACTATTGTAAATAGAGCTGCAATGAACATTGTTGTACATGACTCTTTTTGAATTATGGTTTTCTCAGGGTATATGCCCAGTTAGTGGGATTGCTGTATCATATGGTAATTCTATTTTTCATTATTTAAGGAATCTCCACACTGTTTTCCATAGTGGCTGTATCAATTTACATTCCCACCAGCAGTGCAGGAGTGTTCCCTTTTCTCCACACCCTCTCCAGCATTTATTGTTTCTAGATTTTTTGATGATGGCCATTCTGACTGGTGTGAGATGATATCTCATTGCAGTTTTGATTTGCATTTCTCTAATGATTAATGATGTTGAGCATCCTTTTATGTTTGTTGGCAATCTGTATATCTTCTTTGGAGAAATGTCTGTTTAGGTCTTCTGCCCATTTTCGGATTGGGTTGTTTGTTTTTTTGTTATTGAGCTGCATGAGCTGCTTGTAAATTTTGGAGATTAATCCTTTGTCAGTTGATTCATTTGCAAATATTTTCTCCCATTCTGAGGGCTGTCATTTGGTCTAGTTTATGGTTTCCTTTGCTGTGCAAAATACGTTTCATCAGGTCCCATTTGTTTATTTTTGTTTTTATTTCCATTTCTCTAGGAGATGGGTCAAAAAGGATCTTGCTGTGATTCATATCATAGAGTGTTCTGCCTATGTTTTCCTCTAAGAGTTTGATAATGTCTGGCCTTATATTTAGGAGCTTGACACATACTGCTTGCTTTAGTCTTTAGCCTCTCCTGGAAGTTTGTGCTAATACATTTAGTCTCTTAAATCCCCCTTCACAACTTACATTGTTAGACTGGTGGCCAAAGTCCTAGCAAAACAAAGATACTCCTATTAGGAGGATATCCCAGGAGTCTAGAGGTCAACTCCCAGTAACTAAGGGCTTACATTCTTCACTACACAATGTCCCATAAATTTAACTTAAGAAAATAATATATTTATAAACCCTTTTACCTTTTAAAAATTAACTTTAATTCCTTGAATAAATACCCAGTGCAGTAAAAATTACAACAAGAACAACAAAATCTCTCTTCCACTCCCAGTACAAGCAGCACTAGAGTTTGTCAGGTATTTGATTGCACATCTCTGTAAAGCACTCACCATCCATAAAATGCTAGAGCTGTCACTTTATGGGGAGAGGGGAGAGTGGGAGTGGATGGAGAGAGTGGTATGATTTTTAAACGTATATTTACTGTTGTATTTTTTCAGGACAAAGCACGATATAGCTTTCTGTAATCTACACTGTATAACTGGATACTTGCATTATTTTCTAAAGACCTAAACTGATATCATTTCCAGGAAATGGGAATTGAGGGCTTGCTGAATTTGAGTAATTTTCACAATAAATGTGTATCCAATAAACAGCAGCTAAAATAGCCATTCTTAAAATTCAAGAGGCAGGGCTTCCCTGGTGGCGCAGTGGTTGAGAGTCTGCCAGCTGATGCAGGGGACATGGGTTCGTGCCCCGGTCTGGGAAGATCCCACATGCCGCGGAGTGGCTAGGCCCATGAGCCATGGCCGCTGAGCCTGTGCGTCTGGAGCAAGTGAGAGGCCAGCGTACCGCAAAAAAAAAAAAAAAAAATGCAAGAAGCAGTCAGAAAGTGAAAGAGTTAGTTGTCTCTAGGGCTCTGCTTGTGAATTAAATACACAAATACTTTATGAAAAGCCCAAATAATATCTCTTCATTTAAATAGAATTTCATCTATGGTATATACTTATTTTTCTTTACGGGTGTAGATACTATTCTTTTAGGCAATTTCAGGAACAATATTAATGTGTAGACAGAAAGGTCTAGATTAAAGGAACATTAGAGCATTATGTGGTACTGGGCAGGAATTGGTTCTCTGTTTGCAAACCTCAGGCAGCACCCTGAAGCATTGTAGTAAACAGGTCTCTTAGAACCAGTAGAAGTCTACCCCCTAAGCCCCTTTTACAGACTTTAGTAGGTAATACAAATATTTATTCCAGAGACAGCAACTCTCCAAGAAATGAATTCTGGAAGACAGATTTTGTCCATAATATATATCTACCTACCATTTCTAAACTTGCCAGTCACTTTGGGTCACATTTGCACATCCTTTCTTCCTTTGGGTGTATATTCCAGTTACCCATATCCTCAACCCACTGTTCGTCCGTCTATCAGTAAAGGCTCAGCTCCTGTCTTCCCTCTGATTCCCACAGTATGTTGGTTTTCACTTCTAGTATTCTGTCATTGCATTGAGTTATATCTATTTTAATGAATCAGTTTCTGTGCTCTGTTTTGAAATCTGAGAGACAGGTACTCTCTCTTATCCCTTTCCATTGGCTCCTACACCAATCACAATGTTTGGTACAGAATGACAAGGCAATAAGTGGTTGAGAATCAATGAGTAATTGACATAGCTAACACTTTCACACAGGTTTTTATCAACAATGTACACTTGAGATGGAAATGACTTATTCTTCAGTAAGCTGAATAAATAATATCAAATTATCATTCATAAAAATACGCTTAGGCAGCTGAGGTTATGTAATCAAATTATATTCCTCAGAGAAACTAAAGAGATGGATAAGTAACAAGATTCTTAGATTTATTGATTAATATCAGATGTCTCAAATAATACTGTGATGTTAAGGT
Source organism: Lipotes vexillifer (assembly GCF_000442215.2). Taxonomy (NCBI): domain Eukaryota; kingdom Metazoa; phylum Chordata; class Mammalia; order Artiodactyla; family Lipotidae; genus Lipotes; species Lipotes vexillifer. Next base: position 2,653,789 of record NW_006780882.1, on the reverse strand, counting down.
TTAACTTTTGACAAGTCCTAGAGTTCCTGTGCTGCTGATTCAAAAGGAATTTAGGTGCTCTAGATAACAGATGTCCAGGAGGGCAAAGTTAATGCTATGTTAACTGAAAGTTTGGAAACATAACTTGTATTTTGCCCAAACAGAAATCCAGTTCTCTTACACATGGGACAGACTTTCCAAGGGCTGGGGATTAGGTTGGCATTTCTTCTAAAAATGAGACTTGAATCTGTTCAAGCACTCAAAATATTCCAGGTTCAACCCAAGAGTTTGATTCCAATTAGCATGGAAGAGATCACTTTGGCCTGAGTACTTTGTTGGAACAGGTTTCTTGAAATAAATGGACCTCAGTATGATTACTAAAGAACATCTGGTTTAAAACATTATTGCAACATTAGGTGGGCCTTTTGGGATAAATATGCTGTTCCATGTACAGTGTGGCGGTAATGAGTTCTTTAGTAGTCCAGGGTCACCTAAAGGTTTATGAGTTATCCCAGTTTTAAGTTAGAATTAAACATTTTTTCTCTTCTTTCCTTCTCCCCCTCCTTTTTTCCTATGCATATCTACCAAAAAGGTCTAATTGCTTCTTAAATGGGCTCTTCATGAACTGTCACCAGATAATAAGAGTTTATTTTATGATTATTTTGCTCAAAAATATGTCGGTACCATAATTGAATATCAGTAATATATGTAATGGGCTGGAGGGCAAATGAGAAGAGCTATTCTTGCCCCGTGAAGCAGATATCCTATTCCTATGACACACCCACTCATACCAGCCAATGAAAAACTCTCCCATCACGCTGGGGCTACTCTGTTTAGGAAGTACCCTATATATAATAACTCCTTTGGAGAGAAAGCCTGGGCTCTGAGGACCTGAGTCAACTGATGGCCTAATTAGAATCAGGTGCTTGGAGTGCTATACATGCCGGAAAAAAAAAAATCTAGCAGAAAGGAGGACAATAAAAAGAGAACCAACCATTGTGAGAAAGATGGATTTCCAGTTGAAGGAATGGATCAGAGCATTAATTGGGGAGTCAAAATGAAGGAGACAGGCTGAATTTTATTTCTAGAATGACATACTGGGGAATAGGGCAACAACAATGAGGTAAGTTGGTCCCAGGTCTGAATTACTGAACATGAGCACTGATTTAGACCCATGGGTGAGAATGGAAAAACTGTATACCTCGAACCTTGAAGATATGTTGGTGATGGCATTAGAATTGCTAGAAGCCATGGAATATGTAGAATTGGAGTTTTAGTGGTCAGGATAAACAATCTGACTTCTGGGTTACATAAGAAGTAGGAAGAGGATGTTGTAGGACTAAGCAATAGAATGAAAAAATGTGTCTAATAGGATACATACACACACCCTCTCCCATCTTCTGTCCGTCTGTCCATCATGATCATATATATACACACAATCTTGTTATATATATCCCTAGCGTATAACTAAAAATACTTACAGAGTGGATATTGTATGTTAGACTTTTTCCCAAGCACTTTACATATATCAGCTCACCTAATTTTTCTGTTATTGTTCTCATTTTACAGATGAGGAAACCAGGGCAAAAAGGTTCAAGGATTAGCCTCAGGTCATATGATGAGTAAGATATGCAGCAGGGATTTGGATCCAAAAGTGGGGATCTTAACTATTTTCTTCTGATGTGAACCAAATGAGCACAGTGTTCTAGTGTAGACATCACCAGGCACTATCGTGGAACTCATTTCAAAATAGCTTGTAAATTATACAGATGAATTTAATAGAAATGTTTAAAGGAGGTTCCAAATGTTCAGTTACAATTATTTGAATATGTTCTGCAATATCCATTTCTTCCAAGGGTCTGTATGGTATTGGAGAGGTAGTATATTAATTATTCGTTGGAAAAATGATTTCTGGAGAGTCATAGTTTGTTTTGGTACAAATCCTGTCTTCATCTCTTATTAGCTTTGTGACATTAAAAACATAACATACACTTCATTATGACTTACTATCCCCATCTAATGTGTACTTCATAGAGTTATTGTAAGGAATAAAAAAAGGGCCCTTTAATGTGTAGTTCATAAGGTTATTATAAGGAATAAAATGATTTGTATAAATTTTTAGAATGTTGTCTGCCACAGAGGAAGTCATCAAAAACATTAATTATTTTTCTACCATACTTATTTTAAAGGGGGAGAAATATAAATAAAAGAGCTGAGAATAAAAGCATGGAAATTTTTACCAGGTTATCCTATGAAATGGTCCAGGAGACCCTAAACTGATTGCCCAAAGGCCTTTTGCTGATTAAAGTCAATGTCAAAAATAGGAGGGGTTTTGATGCTAAGAAAATTGTGAAGTGTATTTTATATTTTTTGATGACGTTAAAAGGATAAAAAGCATGCAGTTCTAATAGCCAAACACATTTTTATCAGCGCAAATGAATATATGAGTTTTCGGGCATAAGCATTTGAAATTATATTTCTATGTCAAAGCATTTAAAATAATTTTATTTACTATTTTAAAATATTGTATCCATCCTATTATGGAAAAGAAGTAAGCATAACTGTCATGGTAACAACAATACCTAGCATCACTTACTGAGCATTTACTATGTGCCTGGCACTGTTTGAAGTGGTGTAGATTAGGACATAGACATAGGCATAAGTACATACACTATTTATAAAATAAAATTTAATTTGGGCTCAAAAAAGTCCTGCATACTAATGAATATTTGAAAATGTGGACCTTAAATAGTAACTGTCAATTCAAAAATTGCAAGTTCACCTAAGCCTTAAGGATTCGGTTTTCTGATGAACACCCTCAAGTATACATTTCAGAGAGTACAAATTATTTCTTCTGTGTCATCAACACAGTTATTTTAAGTGTTTAAAAAAATCGGTCAACTATTAATTTATCCTTTGTTATTTCACAAACATATTTTAATTTTCTCTAAAAATTAAGTTGACAAATCAGTTAGGAAAATTAATGTTAAAAATTTCCCTGAGACTACATATGTGGGAATCCTATCCTTCATTTGATACAGATTCATTTACTAGGAATTCTTAATTCTAGACATTGTGCCAGATTTACATATTATTTTAATGATTTGTGACAAGATCTTCTTGTACGTGAATTTATAGGAATATTTAAATTTTGTTTCTTGAAGAACAAGATCCTTTTCGAAGTCTGTATTTTGGTTGTGGGGTGCTGAACCTTTTAAAATATTGTTAGACTGTATATGGAGTGGCAAGCTCACTGTATGATTATTTCCACACCCTTTGATTTCATATTAACTCCTTGCTGTTTTGTTTAATAATTTAACTTTCTACTGTGGTTTGGTGTCTAGAATCTATTACAGAGTAATGTGAATATCTAAAGTTCCAACATATTCCTATTACTTTACTTTGGTCTTATCATATTTCAGATGACAATATAACATATTTCTATTGTTACCTCCTTTATTATAAGTTTTGTTCTTTATCATTTACTTTTCTTCCTGGGTTTTCCCAATTTTACAAATGGTTGTTTGGGAAAGTACTATGATAAAGAACACTGTGGGATGCCCTGTGGGATAAACATACAATTTAAGATGAAGACCCTTGATTCTAGGTAGTTTAATTGACGCAAGACATTTATGCCTGATGCATAGTTACCAAATCAATATTAAGGAAATAATATATGCATGTAATTTTGCCAGTAACTTTCAAATATTTCATTTTTTAACCCTTATAAAAATCCTGTGAAGTTTTCATTAATCTTAATTTTTGGAGGCCATGAGCAGATAATTTTAAATGTCAGAATCCAGATAAGCATAGTTTTTCTGACCCAAATACCATGTACTTTCCTTTGAGGATGTAAACTAGAATAGGTAAAAGATCAGCTAATTGTGGGGAAGCCTTTAAAAATTCTTGATTCTGGGCTTCCCTGGTGGCGCAGTGCTTGAGAGTCCGCCTGCCGACGCAGGAGACGCGGGTTCGTGCCCCGTTTCGGGAAGATCCCACATGCCGCGGAGCGGCTGGGCCCGTGGGCCATGGCCACTGAGCCTGCGCGTCCGGAGCCTGTGCTCCACAAATGGGAGAGGCCACAACAGTGAGAGGCCCGCATAACGCAAGAAAAAAAAAAAAAAAAAAGAAAAATTCTTGATTCTGTGATGGGAGGATGTGAATAGTTGCCTGCTTTTATTTCTGGTTGTGGTTCCTCCTTTGCAAATTTGTAATAATCAGTTGCATCTGAAGCCAGAAGAAGCCGTTTTCATTCTGTGTACTTTAAGCAAAAATCCTTTCCCCCAAAAGGCTGAGATAAATAACATAGAGAAGTGGTTTTGTGGAAATCAACTCATTGGTCCTAAGCAGAAACCTTACTCTGAAAAATCATGATGTATTTCAGTTGTCAACAGCCATTACCATCTTAGCTCCACAGGCTGAAGGTGTCCTTTTTCCTGTGTTGGAATCTGAACAGCACACGTGTGAAAGGACAATTTTAAATGTGATGAATAAAAATTGTTTTGAAAGTTAACCCTTACTTTAAATAAACCTAAATATTTTTTATATCTCTTGACTCACATGCAGACCAGATTTAGAAGCCAAAACTAAGTATGAAGCAAAACTTACATTAAATTCTCAAAGTCAAAACTAGAAGCCTGAGATATCTGAGTTAGTCACTTTGTATTTTAGAAATCAGTTTGAGTTCTATACTGAATAGGAAACAAACTTGGCTGTGAAACAGAAACAAAAAATATAAATTATAACAAACAGAAGATAGTTTCTCTTTCATGTAATAGTCTGAGTTTAACCAATCCAGTAAAGCTAGTATTTTAGTTTAGAATTGTCAGGAACCTGATCTGCTTCTGTTTGGTTGTATCATCTTCCCTAGGGGATGAGCTGTGTCCTCATAATCTAAGGTAACTCACCAATGCCATGTTCCCATTGGCCAGAAATCCTATATACAATCACAGCTGAATTCAAGGGAACTAGAAAATATAGACTCTAACTCAGTGTGGCTATCTACCAATGAAAAGAAAAAGATCTATGTTTCTGTGATTATCATAGGAATGCAACTCTCAGTCTCTGTCATGGGCTCAATGATCTGATCTCTCAGTTTTGCTCAGAACAAACAGTATTTTAAATTTATAAATCTTTTATTCTGACAGTAATCTATCAACATTACATGAACTTTTACTTTTTGATGGATTATTCATTTTTAACTGCATCTCTTCTACTGAGTGAAGGTTTTCTGTGCATTAAATCTTTGAACTTTGAATCTGTGAACTTTGTCAACTTTGTTGACAATGCTCTATGAACTAAGATTAATTTTCATCAATAGTCTATGTATGCAAGAGAAGAATGAGAATTCTATAATGATTGGTACAGAAATGCTCATTGATCAAGATTGTTAATTGTTCCATTTAATGGGCACAAATTTAAATATCATTTTCTGTTTGATTGCAAAATTGATGAAAGATAGATTATTAAATCTTCTGTTAAAATCAAGGATGGCTCAATTTCTCCCTGTAACTGCATCAGTTTTTCTTGTACAGTTTTTTCAGGTTGTCAGGTGCACAAATACTTAAAATTTCTGTATATTTCTGCCTAGTTTTATGCACTCCCTTGTGCCAAATATAGCTCTTTATTATTTTTGAATCTTTTTAATTTTAATTTTTTATTTATTTATTTTGGCCATGCTGTGTGGCATGCAGGATCTTAGTTCCCTGACCAGGGATCAAACCCGTGCCCCCTGAATTGGGAGCACAGAGTCTTAACCACTGGACCGCCAGGGAAGCCCTATAGCTATTTAAATTAAAGACTATTTGTCTTCTTCTGGTTATTATTTGCTTGAGTTATTGTTTTCCATTCGTGGCCTTCCCCGCATTGCATGAGCACCGGCTTGCATTCAGCAAATCTCGGTGTTGGTACCACCCCATCTCTCCTGTCACCACATGGGGCCTGGAAGAGGTTGACCAGCTTTGTTGATTTCTCCTCCGTTGGTGGGAACACTTTTTCCCATCCACCTCTTCATATCTGTGTATCCCTCTTGTGTTTAGTTCTCAGTTCAAGCTCCTGTTTGCTGGTACTGAAGACCTCTTCCCTCTCCTCTAGGGGCCACGAGTCTAAGTTCCCTACTTATGAATACGGGTGAGTGACTGCGGAGTGGCAGCAATTTCCGGACAGATTGCACATTGATATCCAGCTCCTGCTTGCTTTCTCGCGTCTTAAGCACTTTCCTGAATTTCTTGCGAATCCAGTTTTATAAACATATTTATCCAGCATTTCTAGGTATTTTATTTTCGTCTCCAAGACAGCTGATCCTTTTTAACGTCATAAACAGAAATCTCCCCAGATTACGTAATGTTTTTGCTACTCTTTGATAATAGCAGTAGAGTCTACATTTAGAATAACTACTGATACATTTGTATGATACATATTTTTTGTTTTATTTCCCACTAAATATATCTTGTCTGTGTCTTTACTAAATTCTAAAAATAAACTTAGCATAGGTTTTGGTAGAGGAACACCTCCTCAAATCCAACCTGAATTAACTGACTCGACACCCATGGCCTCCATCAATATGAAGCCATGTTCTGTCTGTGCTCCAACCACACTGACCTGAAATTGTCATGCTGCCTTCCGCCATGGTGTCTTTGCCCATATCATACCATACAGCTGTACCCGGTGCCTCGGGATACTTTTCCTTCCCTTTTACACAACCTCCAACCTCTCTGTGGTGACTACTTTTTCCTAAGAAACTCCTTTTACCTCTCTTACCTTATCAAATCAATTATAATTTCTCAGCATAACTGCAGAGGTCTTAGAACAATCATTAATTCACATCTCTATAGGCTTGGGAGAATGTGTTTCTCTGTATGTGCATGTTTGATTTGAGTAAGAATGTTGTGCAGGACATGGGCCCAGTGTGTCCAAGCTAACTTTCTATCTCCATCCTTGCCACAGTGCTTCATACAGGGTGAACTGTAAATATCTAGCTGTTTCATAAATGAACTACTTACTGTGTGAATAATCTACTTGAATGACAAAGTGAGGGAATAGATCTTGATAATATATTTTTTCCATTTGAATGCACAGCATTTTCTGAGATAGTAATGCATTTATTTACAGGAGACTAGTTTAGACCATATTTAACATGGCTACCTCAGGCCAGCCTCCAAGTCATTTTATTTATTGAGAATAGATTAGCTTTATTGTATCTGTCTTATAGAGCCAGTTGAAAATTAAAGAAAGGCTAGATTATTTTCCCAATGACTATAGTTTCCTTGAACTAGCATGTATTTTGAGGAGATTATTTGTTTTAGTGTCTGCAATACTCGATGATTAAAAGATACCCCCAATAAACTTATTACTGATTTTAACTTAGAAGAAACGATGTTCTAGTATCAAATATGTAACAGCAAAGAAAATAAAATGCACGAAAACCTCCTGGGTTTTAATTTTGAAAAGGATGGGAGCATGAGATTTCAGATTGAAGCCTACAGTAAATGAATAAAATACTGTGCAAGTCGTAATGGAGAAACCAACTGTTCTTACTGAAATTTTCAAAAAAAGTGATTTCCTTACCAAAACAGTATTTTTTGGAAGGGTCACTCATTGTGATGGTTCTGTTGTTGACGTTGTTTGTTCGATTGTTCCTGTTCGATTGTTCCTGTTCCTGTGACTTAAATACACCATTTCTTCCTTCCATGACCTAGATTGTAGATGGAATATGGTACACGGAAATAACTAAAAAATGACATTGGAGAACATGGTGAATGTTGAAATGACTGTGCAATCCTAGTTAAAGTTAACTATCATTTCAATAGAGGAGGTGTTTCTTTCCTGTTAATGTTGAACAATGAAAATTTCAGGAAAAAAATACAAAGAAGAATTGAATTTGCACAAATGATTGCATTAGCACAGTTGAGGGATATTAACAATTAGTCTGTATGTTCAACATGAAAATGATTCTGCAGAGTTTTAATTGAAGGGATTTATGCATATTTAGTAGGCTTAATGTTGTGTCTTCTTGAATCACTCTGCTGTGTAATGTGGGAGGTGTGTGATTAGGATGTAATAAGGCCAATTCACAATGGTGCATCCAAAATGAGGGTCCAGATGTGTGCTAAGTGTGACTGGGACACAACTAAAGAAAAATGGTATTGCTGGAGAAAAGATACTCTACACTTAGATACTTAGTTCTAGGAGATGTTCTTGAAAGAGCTTGTCTTGTTCTTGCTAAACCCATTTAGGTATGCAGAGTGTAATGGAATATGACAATGGGATTTTCTTCCTCTTTCAGATTAGTGGTGAAAAACAAAGGGATATAATGTGACCACATATTACAAAGAAATTAAAACCTCGGTTTCTCTGGCTTCGACGACTATGAACAGCATTTAAAATGACAGTAACTTTTGACTTAATGATTCAAATAGTGCAACTTTAATGTAATGAAAATTAATATACAGAGATGCTCATTGTAGCAATATTTATACAATAATAATAATATATTAAAACACGTGTCCAAGAGTGAAGGGCTAACCAAATTATTATATATTAAAATATTTAAACATTATATACTCTCTAATTGACATATATAACATTTTCTGAGGCATAAAAGAACTTAAGTGAAAAGACAAAATGTAAAATTTAATTTGGAATACAAAAACAAAGAAAAATGAATCATGGAACAAATGAATAAGATATATTAAAAAAAATTATATCATTTACAAAAGCAGGATTTGTTAAGTGTGATTTGATTTCCTCCCCAGAGATATTTAGTTTGTGTGTATGTTTTGTAATGACTTCATTCAAGTATAATATGGAATATGTTATAAATTATTAAATAAAACCAGATTAGATTTTTTAAGTACTAAAATTGAAAAGTATAAACATACATGTTCTTTTAATTAAAGATAACCAAAGGAATAATTATAAGTCAAACCACTTGATTATTAATAGAAAAATTTAAGAATATATCATATGTACATATTTTAAAAGATACAAAATATGTAGAAATCAAATGGGATGGGTGTTCTGTACTTGCCAGCAAAAACCTACTGAATTAGTTAATACTTTATAACTAAGCAGTCAGAGCCAACTACACTTTAACTCAAAAGTGGTTTCTTTTGCCCAAAGTTCATTTAATTCTTTGAGATAACAGTTCTGTAACAGACATTTTCCAGCTATCTGAAGTCTCTCCAAAATTAAGTGATGTAAATAACACATCATATCAGGTTTTCTGACAATTATTCAAGGAAAAATGCAAGTAAACCATAATGTATGGAAATACCTTCCTGTTCACCTCATTATAGCATTGTGATAAAGTATAGCTTTAGGATAGGAAAAAAGTGATGCTGAAGAAATTTTTATCACTTTTAGTCATATTAACAAACACATAGAAGTAATGATTAAATACCAAATAATTGTGGTAATGTGGGTTTTTTTCCATTTTATTATAACATTTTATCCCTCTCTGCATATTAAGAGGAAAAAGTAATTATCATCTCCCTTGGTGGCATACATAGCCTTATTTTTCAGCTGTTCCATTTATTGAATTTGACTAGTGCTCTCTATTTTTTCCTCCCCAAAATACTTTGACATTGAAAGCCTTTTAGTAATTCCCATTTTGGTTGCATAAATCGGGAAATGCGTGTCTGTGTGTGTATTTGTGTGTATGAGTTTTTTCTTAATTCAACCATTTAAAAAAAAATATTTCCAGAAAGGTTGCTTTGAAATCAGATTGTGAGATGGAAGCTAGAGTTTATATTGCTATCAACTTCCCATAGAATCTGAAGCTGAGAGCTAAGTGACATGATTTTGAATTTGTGATAGAAAAGCAGTGAATATGTTTTACTGACTTTGTTAATATCCTTGCTGCTCAATCATTCATTAGCTTTGTCGCCCTGACCAAGTATATTTAAATGTTCTGCATCTCAATTCCTTCTTCTGTATTTTGGGGAAATGTAAATTACTACCTCAAAGAACTAAAAGAACTGGTGTGTGTGTGTGTGTGTGTGTGTGTGTGTATCTCAGTATGTGTATATATACATTCACACATATAAAGATAGCGAGATTGATATGATATACAAAGAAGATTAATAATGTATTCAATTAGTTTTTTTGTATAAGCCAAGGAGAACATTTATCTTCATTTCTAAAAATATGTTGTTTATACCTGGTGTAAGGAAAGATTAGCCTAAAAAAGTCTTGGGTACATTGTACTCCAAAGTACACAAAGGATGTGGATGACCTTATCACTAATGGTAAAATATTATGTATAATTTTTTCCAGAAAACTAAATATATTATATCCTCTCCCATCACTTTAGGTAGCTCTGGATTTCCTATTATTATTATTATTATTATACTATTATTATTATATGCTATAAATATCCTAACAAATTGTTGTTAAGCTGCCATATGTAATAATACTTAGTGGCCCAAAATCAAGCCATAAAGTAAGGTTTACTCCTTCACAACTTCTTGCTTGTGAATTTCTTGCTGGACCTTTGGGACTTCAGTGACAAAACCCTAACATTTTATATAATTTCCCTTGAGAGTATTTTAAAATAGTTTGAGCTGAAAAGCACATTTGATTGCAAATAACAGAAAGTCACTTGAACTGGATTCAGCAAATAGATTTTATTACAAGCATCCAGGGCTATTTTAAGATCTCCAAGGCAGTAGCACCATTTAGCTAGACATTGCTCCCCCCATTTCTTTGCACACCACTTCTAGCATCATCTCTTAGCAGCTTCTCTTTCTACTGCTTTCACTGCCTCTCTGTATACATGGGAGAAGATGAGCACAGAAAGTTTCCAAGTTTAGAAATCCTCAGTGGTGGTAACTTTTGAAATCTAATTGTCTCTGAAAAATATTGTCAGTTTTTTGGTGGAGAGAATTTAAATGTCATAAATTAAAACCCAAGTCAAGGATGTGGAGAGCACATGGCACAAAATTTTAAAAAAACTGAGAAACAGTTAGATGGCCATTTTTGATGAAAGGGCATCTCTCAAAGAAGACAGGTGGTTTTTACACTGGGCATCTACTCCAGAATGTGTCTGCTCTATTAACCCGAACTATTTGTCTGTGAATCTTAATAAAAATGGCATATGTACATAGTACATTGACTTTATTTTCTTTGTGAAGAAACACTAGTGAGACAAGAAGACATTTGAGATAGAAAACCAGCCCCAATATTTCTTAGTAAAATTATATTTTATTTAAAGGACAGTTGCCTTTTCTATTATCTTCAGTTCTGTCATTTCTCTGTCATATGTTTGTTTTGACTGATAGACATATTGTAGGGACACCAAATTAACCCATTTTGGGGGAAAAAGTATAAAGGTAAGGTTCAAAGAATGCC